>NC_083717.1:112857014-113167783 GCF_028564815.1 Eubalaena glacialis | reverse complement strand
TATTTACTCAAAGAAAGAGGCCATGGAATAATGTTTCATGCATTTTATTTCAATTCTCTCCACTCCATGAATACATCTCCAAATCACCTGCTTCATAGAACCCATTCAACGGAGAGACACTCCCAGGGCAATAGAAACAGAGCTTTTAGTCACTGTAAATTTGCTGTACACTCTAATCAGACTCTTAGTTTATCAGTCTCTGTCTCCTTGAACTTGCAATTTCATTTACTCAACAAATTTTATTGAATGACAATATATCAGGCTCTGATATATACTTCTTTCCTAATGGAATTCTGCTGAATAGGTTCCAGATAGTATAAATGGCTTAAATTTTTTCCTTTGTATTTATTTATTTGTTTTTGTAAAATACACGACATAAAATTTACCATCTTAACCAATTTTAACTGTACAGCTTTGTGATATTAAATATATTCATATTGTTGTGCAACCATCACCACCATCCATCTCCAGAACTCTTTTCATCTTGCAAAAATGAAACTTTATACCCAGTAAAAAATAACTATCCATTCCCCTCTCTCCTCAGCCCCTGGCAACCACCATTCTACTTTATGTCTCTTATTTGGACTATTCCATGTCCCTCAAAAAAGGAATCATGTAGTATTTGTCTTGTGACTGGTTTATTTCACTTAGCATAATGTCCTTAAGACTCATCCATGTTGTAACATATGTCAGAATTTCTTCCTTTGAAAGCTGAATAATATTTCATTGTATGCATCTACCACATTTTGCTTATCCATTTGTCTGTTGATGGATTTGGGTTGCTTCCATGTTTTTGTTAATGTGAATAATGCTGCTATGAACACAGGTGTAAAAATATCTCTTCAAAACCCTGCTTTCAATTCTTTTGGGTACATGCCCAGAAGTAGAATTGCTAGATGATATGGTAAATCTATTTTTAACTTTTTGAAGAACTACCATACTGTTTTCATAGTTGCTATGCCATTTTACATTCCAACTAAGAGTGTAAAAGGGTGCCAATATCTCCACATCCTCGTCAGCACTTGTTATTTTCTGTTTTTTGATAGTAGCTATCACAATGGGTATGAGGTGAAATTTCATTGTGGTTTTGATTTGCATTTTCTTCATGATTAGTGAAGTTGAGCATCTTTATATGTGCTTATTGGACATTTGTATATCTTCCTTGGAAAAATGTCAATTCAAGTCCTTTTCCTATTTTTCAACCAGTTGTTTTTTTTTTATTGTTTTTACAAATAGCCTTTTAAAAATTAAATCATCCTTGTATATGGCCCTTTATATATAGTGTTGGATTCAGTTTGCTAATATTTTGTTGAGGATTTTTACATCTATATTAATCAAAGACACTGGTCTCTAATTTTCTTTTTGTTTTTTTTAATTGTCTTTGGTATTGGTTTCTGGGTAATGGTGGCCTTGCAGAATGAATTTGGGAGTGTTCTATTCTCCTCAATTTTTTTGGTATAGTTTGAGAAGGATAGGTATTAGCTCTTCTTTATATGTTTGGTATAATTCCCCTATGAAGCTACTGGTTCTGGATTTTTGTTTGCTGGGAGCTTTTTTTTTTATTATTATAAATTCAATTTCACTACTAGTGATCAGGCTGTTCAGATTGTCTGTTTCTTTCTGATTCAGTCTTGGCAGATTGTATGTTTCTAGAAATATGTCCATTTCTTCTAGGTTGTCCAGTTTGCTGGCATATAACTGTAGTATTCTCTTATGATTTTTGTATCTCTGTGGAATTGGCTATTATTTCTCCTCTTTTATTTCTTATTTTGTCTATTTGGGCCCTCTCTCTTTTCTTCTTGATGAGCCTGGCTAAAGGTTTATCAATTTTATCTTTTAAAAAACAAGCTCTCGGTTTTATTGATTTTTTCTATTTTTGGGGGGGTGTCTCTATTTATTTTCTCTCTGATCTTTATTATTTCCTTCTTTCTGCTGGATTTGAGCTTTGCTTGTTCTCATTTTTATTAAGTGGGATTTATTCCAAGAATGCTAGGATGGTTCAATATTTGCAAATCAATGTGATACACCATGTTAAAAGAAAGGATAAAAATCACATGATCATCTCAATGGATACAGAAAAAGCATTTAACAAAATTCAATATCCATTTGTGACTAAAAACTCTCATCAAAGTTGTTAAAGAAGGAACATAGCTCAACATAATAAATACCATTTACAATAACCCCACAGCTAACCCCACAGCTCATTGGTGAAAAGCTAAAAGCCTTTCCTCTAAAATCAGGAACAAGACAAGGATGCCTACTACTGTGACTTCTATTTAACATAGCATTAGAAGCCCTAGCCACAGCAATCAGACAAGAAAATAAAACAAAAGTCATCAAAATTGGAAGGGAAGAAGTAAAACTGTCACTAGTTGCAGATGACATGAGATAGATATATATATATACATATATATATATATATATATGTATATATATATATATAAAACCCAAAAGTCTATACCAAAAAGCTATTAGAGCCCATAAATGAATTCAGTAAAGTTGCTGGATACAAGATTAATATACAGAAATCTGTTGCTTTTGTATACACTAATAATGAACTATGAGAAAGCAAAAAAAAAAAAAAAAATATTTTAAAAAATCACATTAAAAAACACTTAGGAATAACTTAACTAAGGAGGTGAAAGACCTATACTCTGAAAACTATAAAACATTGATGAAGGAAATTGAAGATTATACAAAAAATGCAAAGAAACCTTGTGTTCATGAATTGGAAAAATTAATATTGTTATAAAATGGCCATACTACACAGACCAATCTACAGATTTAATGCAATCTCTATCCCAAAACACCAATGACATTTTTCAAGGAACTAGAACAAATAATCCTACAATTTATATGGAACCACAAAAGACGCCAGTTAGGCAATGCAATCTTGAGAAAAAAGAACAAAGCTGGAGGTATCACACTCCCTGACTTCAGACTATGCTATAAAGCTACTGTAACAAAACAGCATGGTACTGGCACAAAAACAGACACATAAATCAGTGGAACAAAATAGAGATTCCAGAAATAAACCCACATGCCTATGGCCAATTAATCTACAACAAAGGAGGCAAGAATATACAATGGAGAAAAGACAGTCTCTTCAATAAGTGGTGCTGGGGAAACTAGATAGCTACATGTAAAACAATGAGATTACAACATTTCCTCATATCATATACAAAAGTAAACTCAAAATGGATGAAAGACCTAAATGTAAGACCTGAAACCATAAAACTTCTAGAAGAGAACATAGGCAGAGCACTCTTTGACATAAAGTGTAGCAATATTTTTTTGGATTCGTCTCCTAAGGCAAAAGAAATAAAAGCAAAAATAAACAAACACAACACAATTAAACTGAAAAGCTTTTGCACAGCAAAGGAAACCATCTGCAAAACAAAAAGACACTGAAAGGCAGAAAATATTTGCAAATGATATGACTGACAAGGGGTTAATATCCAAAATATATAAAAAGCTCAGACAACCCAATATCAAAAAAAAAAAAAACTTGATTATAAAAAGGGTACAAGATATGAATAGACATTATTCCAAAGAAGACATACAGATGGGTAACAGGCACGTGAAAAGATGCTCAGCATTGTTGATTATTAGGGAAATGCAAATCATAACCACCCAATTGCTTAAACCAACAATCTGGGATGCTACCTTTGATTTTCCCCTTTAATGTACCACAATCTCCTTGACCACTTCATATCCATCAACAAATGTACTTTAACTAATCTATTCTCTCTGCCTTTATTGCCACCACCATGATGTCTCATCTGGACTACTGCTGTCACCTTCTAACTGGTCTCATTGCCCCTTTGGTTGACCCATACAATCCACTTCCCAAACAGCAGATATTTACACTTTAGAACTTAAATCAGATCATGTTACTGTTAGCTTAAAATCTTCCAGTGATTTCCCACTGCACTTAAAATAAAATCCATCTTCATACACTGGATTGCAAAGCCCTATATATTAGAGTCCCTGTTTACTTCACCTTTCTTTACTTTCTGTCTTATTCCAATCTTAGTGGCATGCTCCTAATTTCTTGACCACATTGAGCTGTTTCCCATCTTGGGACCCTTCCATAAGTTGATTCCTCTACCTAAATTGTTCTTCACCATGATCTTTCACGTCTGGCTCTTTCTTGTCATTCAGATCTTGCCTTAAACACCGTACCAGTGAGATCTCCTCTTACTAACCATCCAGTCTAAAACAGCCAACTAGTTACTATATCATCACTGTACATTATTTCTCTGAAGAGAATTTATCACTAGCTGATATTTTTCTTGTTTATTTATTTTATCTCTAACCTGAAGGAGAATATAAGCTCCATTATGACATTATCAACTATGCTCACTAATGTATTATCAGCATATAGCACATAATAGGTACTCAACAAATAGTTGAATAAACAAAGTGAATTTCTCCAAAAAATCCTCTGGAATCCCTATATCTTGTTCCTCCACTAGCCTCTTTCATGACCTTCCTTCAAGATGCAATGCAAGTTGTTTAAAAGATTGAGTCATATAAGATTACATAACCAACATCAAATACTTATAAGAAGAAAAAATAACAATAACAACTAAATAACTAGAATTCAAAAATCCAAATAGTATAATTTGGCCAGAAAGGGCTGAATTCAATAAGCTATCTTAAAGTCAAAAATCACATTTACTCTCCTATTAAAGAAGTGTCAACGCTTTTAAAAATATGAATTTTAGTTTCTCAGTAAATAGACTGCTAGCAGCAAGAAAAGCCAGCTTAGGAAAATAGACAACTATTTTGGCCCAATGTCTTAGTGGTTGTGTAAACTTGATTTTGGTTCTTTATCTTATCTAGCTTCTAAATCATTAAAATGTGACAACGTAGTTCAAGAAAGAGATGATCACACTAATACATAAAATAAAACTATTAACACATTAGACATAATGAGATAATTTTTGTAAACTCAATTAAATTTCTTAGAAGAAGCCCTACAAGTTATTGCTTAATTTTAATCATGAGAAATTTACAACAAAGGATGTTAAATGAGACTCTTTCTCTTATGTCAGAGTTTCAGGAGAGACACAGAGGCCAAAACAGAGTTAAATATCCCACATCATGTAGGGAAGTGTGACCATCAATGCAAAACTTGGAAAGAGGTGGCTCAAATGATTCTCCCAGCATCAGTTCATCACTAACCTCTAAGCTTTAAGAAAAGGAGAATTCATCAAAGTATAGAACTGGAGGACAAGGTAATCAGTATAACCTTTCCTGTTATGACAACTGGAAAAGCAAGACAAAGTATGAGAAAATGAAATCTGCTTAAGGTCTCAAAGAATAACAAAATAGTCAAGAATTGCCAGGCTAGTTTCTAGGGAAGACGGAAGTTCAGAGAAGTGACATTTTCAAGAAGACATTATCAATTTGTGATTATCCTCCCTAACTTTACTAATTCCAGAGAGTGTTCCTAAGTAGCTAAGAGGCTAAACCCTACTTTTGATGGCTTCCATGGGCTAGAAAGAAAAAGATTAATGTTAAAGTCCTACAAGGACGGTAGATCTGGTGATCTAGAAGTAAGTAGGGTAAGCTATAAGTAGAAAGATCATTATAGGAACTGAAGCTCAGCTGAATCATCTCCATTGTTAAACTTGGATTACTGTAATCCTGTACTGGTGCTGCTACCAGATGCCTGACGAGCAAACAAAAATCCTCTCTGTAGGAAGGTAACATCATCCTAGGCTTTCAATTATTTCTGCAAACAATTCTGCAAATAAAGGTCTAGCATATTAAAACATATAATCAAACAACAAATGTACAAAAAAGTCAATTCAACATGAATAGAGCCAGCAAAAACAATCGAAACATACCCAAACAGAATACAAAATTGGAGATACCTTACATAAAATTTATAACAGTTTTATTTACTATGTTCAAGGATGAAGAAAAGATAGAGAATTTCATCAGCTACTCCAAAATATATTAAAGAATAAAATGGGAATTCTGAATCTGAAAAATTCAAAAATGCAATAACCAAAATAAGAACTCGACAGATGGGTTAACATCAGATAGGGCATAGCTTATGAAACAATTTGGAAACTGAAGCATGGGTCAGAAGAAAATTTACAGAATGAAAAAAGAAGAGACAAAAGATTAGAAAATGTAGAATGTAGTATATATGACCTAGATGGTACCATGGAAAGGGCTAAATTATTTGAATTCAAGAAGAGGAGAGGGTGAGAATAGGCAGAAGCAGTATTCGAAAAGATAATAGCTGAGAACTTCCCAGTACTGATGAAAAACTTCAAGCCACATATATGTAAAAGACACTATGTATATTGTAGTAAAGATTATTTGAAAAATAATGATAAAGAAAGGAAATAAAGGAAGTACAATCTGATATTCTTTAGGCAAAGGGATAATGGTTCTGATGGAAGCTGAGAGATCCAAGGAAAAACATTAAACATTTGAAAAGTTTAAATATTTGGATAAATCTAAATTAATATGGATGGTTTAAAACAGTAATAATGTATATGTTATATATATATATAATTATATATAAAATTTACAGATATAATTAAAATATAAGAGAATAATGACATACAATTCAGGAAGGAGAAATATGGTTACGATATTACAAAATCCTCAAATCCTTACATTGTAGTTTAAGATGATAAATGTGCCAATTAATACTAGACTTGCATAAGTCAATAATACATGCTGTAATGTTCAGAGAAAGCATCAATAAAATATCAAACGTGTGTAAATTTCAAGCTAATATTAGGAAAAGTGAAATTTAAAAAAAACTCAAATAATCCAAAAGGAAACCCTAGTGAATGTGGAGCAAATAAAAACCACTTAAGATAGTAGAACTCAACTCAAGTATGTCAGTACATATGCTAAATGTAATGTACTAAAGGTTTCAATTAAGAGACAAATATTGTTAGGCTGAATTAAAACTAAACAACTGTAAAGATAAATAAGCAACACATCTAAAATGCACAAATAAAAAATCTGTGATTGTTCTATCAATTACTAAAAGAGCTTTGTTAAAGTCTTTCACTATATCGTGGATTTGCCTATTTCATTTCATACTTCTGTTGATTTTTGCTTTATGAATCTTGACAAGGTATTATTAGATGCATACGAATTTGGAACTTTTAACCTCTGTGGCACAGTACTCCTATCTCTAGTAATGCTTTTGCTTTAAAATCAACTTTGACTTTAATAGTACAGATAAGGCTTTTTAAAAATGTTTAATTACAGAAGAATTACATAGTGATTACTAAAAAATTCAAATAGTAGGTATTTATATTGTAATTCAGTTTTCAAAGCCTTTGCTGTGCTTCTTTAGTTATGTTCCACAGATGTACTGCTATGGGTGACCTTAGTATTTGTGACAGTTCAGATAGAAAATTAGGGATGCCCTTCTCAGTCTCTCTCCTGCCAGGGTTTTCTACCACACGCTCCAGTTCTCAGGAGCTCCTTTTCCCAGTTCCTCTGGCCAGAAAGATTGGATTCTGTCAAAGTTAAGCCTCCTGAGCTTTCGTACAGATCCAAGCAAATGGGGTAGAGTGGCAAGGGAAAAAGAGAGAGAAACAATGACGGGGATTCCCCCACATTCTTCTATGACAGGAGCCCCTTTTCCCAGTTTCTCTATCCAAGATCTCTCAGAGTCTTAGATGCCTGTGCCACTGTGCATTTAGAACTGGTTTGGGGGCAAGGAAGGGAGAATCAAAGGAAAAAAATGGGAATTATGTAGCAGGATGTCTCACAAAGGGAATGTATCAAAAGTCATCAAGGTGTGAATCAATTTTACATTGTCCATCCAATGGTGACCAACTTGTGTTCAGGAGTAAATGAAACCTCTCCAAATTTCTGCTGACTCTCACCAGTGTCATAGAATCCCATTTTGTCTCCACAAATACTCATCCTCCACTATACTCCTGGTTTAGGGAGGATCTAAGAAAGCAGGGGTTTGTTCTAGATTAGGTGCTGTCAGAAAGAGGGGGCAATTCTATGACTGGACATTTCAATAACTTGTATCCTTAGAGAAGGCAGACTAGAGCAAGGCTTAAGGTTATAATTGGTAAAGAAGTATCAGCCACTTATAGTACCCAGGAGAGAGGGATGTTTGCTATTTTGCACAAAGATCTTGTTTTTGTCCGTGCTTAAAGTTACGAATTTGTCTTGTTTTGTCTCATAGTTTCAGAGTGACCTTGTCTAATGTTAGTGAGATTATGTCCACCAGAAGAACAACATGGCCCAGCCCTACATATGAGACCAGTTTCTAGATGTCAGGGACTGCTTTTTAAAATTTCCCAGCACTCTGCCTAATATATAGTAGGCATTCAATAAATATTTGAAGTTGCTTTTAGATGTCAAGTGCAGATGTCAAGTGCAGTAAAAAGAGAGTTTAGGACTGTGCTCTGAGGAACTCCATCATTTAATGGCCAGGTAAAGGAGAAAGAGGCTGCAATGGAAAATAAAAAATAATCAGAGAGATGGAAGGAAAACAAGGAGAGTGTGATGTCACGGAGAGGAAGGGAATCTTTCAAGGACAAAAAAAAGTGGTGGACAGCTGTCAGATATTGCTAAGAAGTCACGGAAGATGAGTTCTGAACACTAGAATTAACAACAGGGAAGTCACTGGCATCCTTGGTGAGAGGAGTTTCAGTGGAGCAATGGCAGGGAAAGTCAGACTAGGGTGGGATGAGAAAAGAGCAGGAGGCAAGACAATTGCTTACAAAGAGGAAAGTACAATTAGATTTGTTGAAGGGTCATGAAAGGTCAAGGAGGAGTTAAATTATTTTTAACATAGAAATTATTTTCATATTTAAATGTTGATGGGATGATTCTAGTCAAGTGGAAGAGATTAAATATACAGGAAAGAGAAAAACTGATAATGATTTTAGAAAAAGCTGGCAGGAAAAGAATCCAAAATAAATGTTAATGGTCATGGGATCCATTGTGGTGTTTTTTTTGTTGTTCTTGTCTTTGTTTTTTGCTTCATTCAAGGTATTAGCTGCAAGTGTCTAGAGGTTAAACCACTGAATTAAATCTAAACTGATAAATACCATAATTAGATTTGTATTTGAGAAAGATAACAGCATGAAATAGAAGATGGGTTAGAGGATTTCAAAACTGGAGACATGACAACATTTTGGAGGTTAGTCCAACAGTTCTGAAGAGGAAGGTAGGGATTTGAACTACAGCAATAACAGTAGAAAAGAAGAGAGGACCATGAGAGTGCTCAGGAGAGAACCATGACGCCATGTGGTCATTAATTACAATCGGATGTCAAAAGGTGAACTAAATAGAATGCAGAGGATAACTCCTAGACTTCAGACTCAAGTTACCAGGAAGAAGGTGATGCCATTCACTTTGTAAGAAATACAAGAGGAAAGCAGATTTGGATAGGACTATCGTGGAATGCGGGAAAATTATGATTTTGTTAACTCTTTTATTCATTCAACACATTTCTTTGAAATCTACTTTATGTCAGGAACTATACTAAACTCTGAAGAAACAGTCATGAACAAGAGAGCTGTGTTTCCTGCCCTATTGGAGTTTATATTAAGGTGATTTTTGAGTTTGAGATACTTTCAAGATTTCTAAATAGGTATGTTAAATAAACCAGCTGGATAAACTAATATAAGGTTTAGAAGAAAGGTCTGGGCTGAAAATAGATGCAGGGAGAGAGAAATAGAAACAGAATATTGACACTGATAATAGTTCTCTTAAAATATGTATCCAGATCCCCTGACAGCCTGAGCAAAGTAGAGGATAATTAAGGAAGGCATATTTAAAAGTGTCCTAAAATCTATGGCTGTTTTTGTGGTCAGATCACTTTAACTATCAGTATAATTTTTCTATACAATATTCAAATCTATACTTATCCACATGGTATAATTGAATTGCATATTCTTTGGGATTAGACAGAACTGGGTTTAAGTTCTAGCTCTGCCCCTCTGAGTATGAGAACACAAGTTATCCAACATTTATTGAGCACATGTTATACACTAGCCCTTGTGTAAGGTACTGAAGTGTGTGGTTAGTAATCCATTGTCCTTACCCTGAAGAAGCGTCTAGATTCATGAAGCAGGTTGATTTTCATCTTTGCCAACATGAGAAAAATGAGATATCTTTATCATGGTGTTGTGAGGGGTAAGTGAGGCAAGAATGCATTGTACCTGACACATATTTCTCCATAACATGCTATGGAGTTAGCTGGATAGTAACATCATCTTTTAGGGTAAAAAGGTCACTGAAAGTATATTCTTCCAAAAATTAGTCACTACTTATGCTCCTGGGATTGCTTTCAAGTGTTCCCAATAGAGTATTATATTTATTGGCTTGTTTTTAAGGAATCTTAGCAATAGCTGCTGCACTATCATGAGCTGATTCAACAAGCCAGAGGCAACATTTTCTTTGCAGAATATAGTTATGCCAAAGCACTCATTTGGTATAAACAGTATATCCTGTGGGGTCATGCCCTGCTGAATCCTGATGAATTAGCTTTTTAGCAAATTTCTGCTTATCTGCCTTATGCAATGCCTTCTCTAAAAAGATCAGGATGACACAGGAAAGAGATAATTAAGGAAAGAATTCAAAAGGAAGAGAATCACAGAAAGAGAATATCTGTCATTCATTTTCACTAGTGTTTGGCAGTAAACTGTAGTGCTTAACAAAGTTTATGTACACCAATATGTTTAAGCAATTGCTTATAAATTCCCAGCACTTTAAGTTCATATACTGAGAAGCTGAGATCCTTTGACTAGTCATAGTACCTTAGCGACTACTGGCCAAAGTCCTTGTTGACTTTCTGGAATCATCAAACTATTACAAAAGGCCTAGAAGGTTTACACTGTTAGTCTTTCCATGCACCCCTGGCTATGTTACCCACAAATCTTCCCTGCAATATTGAGTGGAATGTATTCAACAATTCTTAACCCGGAGTATGTTAAAATCTTCTGGGAGGGCTGATTTCTACAAGGAGTGATTCTTACAAGGAAGTTGGTTTTCTCTCTCTCTTTTTTTTTTACCTAAAGTGAGCAGCAACATCTGAGAAACCTAACTATATCTCTTTTAAGATAAATACATAGAAAAAGGAGAGGTGGTTGGGTGTGGTGCTATAACTCACATGTCCTAGTAAACTTAGCTTTCTTTAGAAAGAATACACTTCACTGTGCATTTACAAAATGACTGACTCTAGGGAATACTCTAGAAGTATTTAGAGCTTTTTTTGTTCACATGGAACAACAGAGAAAGTCACACTAAACTGCAATAAAGCATACAGGTATTTTAACCCTTTTTCCATCTATCTTCCACCACATCTCTGGAAGTAGTGTAATCTATTACCATTTCAGTGCTTGACATCAATGGTATAATGAAATACACACATATTCAGCACCAAGTTTCTTTCTGGTTATAGATTCAAATCCTTTTAATACACAATCCAAGGCTCTAGGAGAAATTGCTATAGAGGGATTTTCTTTTTCTTTATTGGAGTATAATTGCTTTACAATGTTGTGTTAGTTTCTGCTGTACAACAAAGTGAATCAGCTATATGTATACATATATCCCCATATCCCCTCCCTCTTGAGCCTCCCTCCCACCCTCCCTATCCCACCTCTCTAGATGGTCACAAAGCATCGAGCTAATCTCCCTGTGCTATGCAGCAGTTTTCCAGTAGCCATCCATTTTACATTTGGTAATGTATATATGTCAACGCTACTCTCTCACTTCATCCCAGCTTCCCCCTCCCACCCCATGTCCTCAAGTCCATTCTCTATGTCTACATCTTTATTCCTGCCCTGCAACTAGGTTCATCAGTACCATTTTTTTTTTTTTAGACTCCATATATATGCGTTAGCATATGGTATTTGTTTTTCTCTTTCTGACTTACTTCACTGTGTATGACAGACTCTAGGTCCATCCACCTCACTACAAATAACTCAATTTCATTCCTTTTTATGGCTGAGTAATATTCCATTGTATATGTGTGCCACATCTTCTTTATCCATTCATCTGTCGATGGACATTTAGGTTGCTTCCATGTCCTGGCTATTGTAAATAGTGCTGCCATGAACATTGTGGAACATGACTCTTTTTGAATTATGGTTTTCTCAGGGTATATGCCCAGTAGTGGGATTGCTGGGTCATATGGTAGTTCTATTTTTAGTTTTTTAAGGAACCTCCATACTGTTCTCCATAGTGGTTGCATCAATTTACATTCCCACCAACAGTGCAGGAGGGTTCCCTTTTCTCCACACCCTCTCTATCATTTATTGTTTCTAGATTTTTTGATGATGGCCATTTTGACTGGTGTGAGGTGACACCTCATTGTGGTTTTGATTTGCATTTCTCTAATGATTAGTGATGTTGAGCATATTTTCATGTGTTTGTTGGCAATCTGTATGTCTTCTTTGGAGAAATGTCTATTTAGGTCTTCTGCCCATTTTTGGATTGGGTTTTTTTTGATATTGAGCTGCATGAGCTGCTTATATGTTTTGGAGATTAATCCTTTGTCAGTTGCATCGTTTGCAAATATTTTCTCCCATCTGAGGGTTGTCTTTTCATCTTGTTTATGGTTTCCTTTGTTGTGCAAAAGCTTTTAAATTTCATTAGGTCCCATTTGTTTACTTTTGTTTTTATTTCCATTACTCTAGGAGGTGGATCAAAAAGGATCTTGCTGTGATTTATGTCATAGAGTGTTCTGCCTATGTTTTCCTCTAAGATTTTTAGTGTCTGGCCTTACATTTAGGTCTTTAATCCATTTTGAGTTTGTTTTTGTGTATGGTGTTATGGAGTGTTCTAATTTCATTCTTTTACATGTAGCTGTCCAGTTTTCACAGCACCACTTATTGAAGAGGCTGTCTTTTCTCCATTGTATATTCTTGCCTCCTTTGTCAAAGATAAGGTGACCATATGTGCACGGGTTTATCTCTGGGCTTTCTATCCTGTACTATTGATCTATATTTCTGTTTTTGTGCCAGTACCATACTGTCTTGATTACTGTAGCTTTGTAGTACTGTCTGAAGTCAGGGAGCCTGATTCCTCCAGCTCCGCTTTTCTTTCTCAAGATTGCTTTGGCTATTTGGGGTCTTTTGCGTTTCCATACAAATTGTAAAATTTTTAGTTCAAGTTCAGTGAAAAATGCCATTGGTAATTTGATAGGGATTGTATTGAATCTGTAGATTGATTTGGGTAGTATAGTCGTTTTCACAATGTTGATTCTTCCAATCCAAGAACATGGTATATATTTCCATCTGTTTCTATCATCTTTGATTTCTTTCATCAGTGTCTTATAATTTTCTGCATACAGGTCTTTTGCCTCCTTAGGTAGGTTTATTTCTAGGTATTTTATTCTTTTTGTTGCAATGGTAAATGGGAGTGTTTCCTTAATTTCTCTCTCTGATTTTTCATTGTTAGTGTATAGGAATGCAAGAGATTTCTGTGCATTAATTTTGTATCCTGCTACTTTACCAGATTCATTGATCAGCTCTAGTAGTTTTCTGGTGGCATCTTTAGGATTTTCTATGTATAGTATCATGTCATCTGCAAACAGTGACAGTTTTACTTCTTTTCTGATTTGGATTCCTTTTATTTCTTTTTCTTCTTTGATTGCCATGGCTAAAACTTCGAAAACCATGTTGAATAATAGTGGTGAGAGCGGACATCCTTGTCTTGTTCCTGATCTTAAAGGAAATGCTTTCAGTTTTTCACCATTGAGAATGATGTTGGCTGTGGGTTTGTTATGTTGAGGTAGGTTCCCTCTATGCCCACTTTCTGGAGAGTTTTTATCAAAAATGGGTGTTGAATTTTCTCAAAAGCTTTTTCTGCATCTATTGAGATTACCATATGGTTTTTATCCTTCAGTTTGTTAATATGGTGTATCACATTGATTGATTTGTGTATTTTGAAGAATCCTTGCATTCCTGGGATAAACCCCACTTGATCACGGTGTATGATCCTTTTAATATGCTGTTGGATTCTGTTTGCTAGTATTCTGTTGAGGATTTTTGCATCTATGTTCATCAGTGATATTGGCCTGTAATTTTGGTTTTTTGTGACATCTTTGGTTTTGGTATCAGGGGTGTGGTGGCCTCGTAGAATGAGTTTTGGAGTGTTCCTCCCTCTGCTATATTTTGGAAGAGTTTGAGAAGGACAGGTGTTAGCTCTTCTCTAAATGCATAGTGAGATTTGACTATACATTGGCCTTTGGGTCTCAGTGGACTTTTCAGATGGCCCCCGTCAACTTTACCTAGTCCAAGCTGTTTTTCAGTACAGTAAATAAAAGGAAAAAGAACCCAGACTTTAGAATTAGACCTAATGCACATAAATCCTCTGTATTAGGGTTCTCCAGACATGTGCAGATTTATTATAGGAGTTGACTCACATGGTTATGGAGGCTGAGAAATCCCACAGTCTGCTGTTTGCAAGCTGGAGAGTCAGGAAATTAATTCAGTGTGGGTCCAAATGTCTGTGAACCAAGAGGTGCCAATGGTGATGGAATAAGTCGCAGAGTCTGAAGGCCTGAGAACCAGGAGCACTGATGTCTAAGGACAGCAAAAGAAAGATGTCCCAGCTCAAGAAGAGAGAGAGAGTTTGCCCTTACTTTTCCTTTTGTTTTATTTCGGTCCTCAACAGACTGTATAATGCTTGTCCACATTGGTGAGAGCAAATATTCTTAGTCTACTGAATCAAAAACTAATCTCTTCTAGAAACATTCTCACAGACACACTCAAAAATAATATTTTTATCTGGGCATCTCTTGTCCCAGTCAAGCTGGGACAAGGAAGCTTATGGTGGTAATGAAAGTCCCAGATCAGTTGACTTTAAATTAGTCAAAAGGGAGATTATCCTGGGTAGGCCTGACTCAGTCAGGTGAAGCTTTTAGAAACAGGGTTTAAGCCCTCTCTGAAGTCTGAAAGATTCTCCTGCTGGCCTCGGAAAGTAGCTTCCATATTGTGAGAGGTGTTTGGGAGTGTCACAGGGCAAGAAACAGAGGGACCTCTAGGACCTGAGAGTGGCCCCTTACCACCGCCAGCATGAAAAAGGAGGCCTTAGTCCTACAACCACAAAGAACAGAATTCTGCCAAAAATCACATGAACTTGAAAGAGAAGTTCAAGCTTTAGAAGGAAACACAGCCCGGCCAACCCCTTGATTGCAACCTGTGAGTTTGTGATTCATAGAAATAGTGAGATAACACGTGTGTTTTTTTAAGCTGCTAAGTTTGTGGTAATTTGTTACACAACAGTAGAACACTAATCTGTTTACCAGCACAAATAATGTAAATAATCTCATAGCACTAATTATAAGTGATTGGATACCCTTAGGATGGTTAATAATGGATTTAAATGGGAATCCTTGAGTTTGATTAGCTGTTTTGACGTTAGATGACTTATTCTAGAGTCAGTCTCAGACATTTACAGGTTCCAAAGATGACCTGAAAACCAAATATCTAGATATAAAGAAATCACAAGCTTTGGAAAAGAGGAAAATGAGCTTGAAGATTACCATAATGGCCTTTTATTTGAAATCTGTATATGTTAAAATGAATTAAGTGAAATAGACACATAATTACACGATTTTTAGGTGTAGGCTCATGATAAAGAATAGGGTTCAGTATCTTAAAATCATCAAACAGCAAAGGAAGTCATAGTCCAATGAATGTTTTATCACCCTTGAAGAAATATACTGTAGGCTCACAACTATGAATAAAAGTAGCTTAAAAACTCAGAAGCAAAAATGACTTCTGGAAAAGTGGCAAGAAATGAAAAAGTACCAATGAGACACACACACTTTATTTCTTGTAAGGCAAAAACACATTAATCACTTCAGAGCATTTATGTAAAAAGATTTTGTTCTTGAGGACTAGCAAATTTAAATCTGAATGTCTTTGTGTATGAGTGTGTGAGTGAGTATATGTGTGTATGTGTGTGTGTATGTGTGCGTGAACAAACATGAATGGAAAGATAGAAGGGACATATAAAGAAAATCACCCAAGATTCTTTGCCCCTTACCTAAGTAGAATTAAAAACTATGTCAAATCACATACTTAAAAGCACAAAGAAAAATTGATTTGTGGTTTTATGGAAGTAGGTCATTTAGTGTGAAGGTTATATTTCACAGTCTCTTAACTATTCTACCTTATTCTCAATCCAGGTCTTTAAAAAGAAAAGAAAAGAAAAAAGCATAATGCTTATCAACACTTAGCTAGGTATGATAAGAGTCTAACAGACAGTAAGTGAACTACATTTTCTGACTCTGTCCAAAATTTGAGAGCTGGTGCAGTCTATCCATGGTGTTGAGGGGGCAATGTGAATATATTGATGGCTACTACTAATAAGTCTGTCATCATTGTGAAATTTTGTATTTGGAGGACATGAAAAAATGAGTCCATCAATGTTGAGCAAATAATATACTGTACATGGCTTCTCTGGATGATCAAGAAATGTTAAACTTCAATAAAACTCATCTACTAAGGTAATATCTAATTCTCCTATTGCAAGGAGACTTGTGAACATGAGCAGGGGATTAGCACTGGTTTCATCATCATTTTTTCTATTCATCAATAAAAAACTTAATTTAAAAATTTTTTACTACATAAGAATACATGTTTATTATAGAAGAATTTGAAGATATAGGTAAGTGATAAGAACATAATTAAAAGCATCCATAACCTCCTACCCATTTTAGTAAGATATTCTTTCCTTTTATCTAAGCAAAATATGTATCTATATGTATAAACATAACCTTTAAAAATACAATAGCTATAAAATTAAATGAAAAATCCTCTGGGTAGCTAAACCACTCTGGGTTTTATGGTAACATAAGTTGGAGGGTGCAGCCAAGAGCCCCCATGGGTCCACTGAATCACAGGGGCATGCCCATGATATAGAGTAGATATGGTGACATTTATCAACAACAACGTCTATGTTTTCATGGATCCTAACAATATACATAATACGTGTCACATATTTAATAGGTTAAATTTGTATTATAATATATTGATATCATACTTGTATACAAGACTTGCTTCAGGGTGTAACTGCATTCAGCACTGGATAGCAAGTTAATAAAAACTGCAGCAAAAACAGTTTTACGACCCTCCATTGACTTGTGTTTTATATCACATTATCTTATTGCAGACATTTGAATTAAAGGTTAACAAATACTATTTAATGGGTTGTCTGAATGAATGTACAGTGCATGAATACATGCTTCTTGCAATTTTTATCAGTTTTGATACTACATATGCTTTGTGATTTGGGTTCAGACAGGACTGTAAGTGGGTGATGGCTCTTGACTGACTCTTTTAAGTAATATAAAATAGCACATTTTGTTAGACTTCCTCCAATTAAGTGTACATCCCCCATTAAGGCAATCTGTCATCATTTTAACAATGTCATTAACATCTACAATGTAACTCACAGGGGTTTTGTTCTTCTTTCAAAATTAGTAGCACATACATTATATAGAAAGCTTAAAGTACAAAAACAAATTTAAGAAGCCTTCAACTCTAAGCTATACAAGTATCTTTAGTGAATTACATAGAAGATATGACTTTACTAAGAAAGAAAAGCCCACAGAAATTATATATCCATTAAAATGGATTAATGATATAAAATATAAATTTTCTTTCTAATGTAGCTATCAAGAAACATGGTTTACTGCACTACTAAATGTATTTGGCTAAGGAAAATAATTTAAATTATTGGACTACTGAAAGTAAAAATCAGTATATAAAATTTATGATTTTTATATAAATGATATTATCAGTCTTTAGAAATATTCTGGAAATTTTTCATGGATAAAAGTAATATATTAAGTGCCTAATAAAAAAGATAAAATTTTATTAGGAAATTTAGATGGTAATAGCCAACTTTAAAATACTAAAATACATCTTATTTACTACTGTGGCTTCAGTAAATAGATTAAGATTCAATTAATAACACATACAGGGAGAAAATTTAGGTTTACAAAATAGAGTGAAGGTTCTGCTCTAAGAAGAATATTTCTTTATATATTCACACAGAAGTATATACTACTGTATAAATATGAAATAGAAATGAAAATGTGTTTTTTTACTGTGACTTAAAGTTGTCAACATGTATAAAGGCTCTCTTTAACAAAATTTTTCTCATTAACAGTTAGGTTACAAATAAAGTATCAAATAAAACCTAACTTGAAGGATAGAGACATCATAATCATTTTTCAAATCATAGGAATCTCCTCTCTCTGAACTTGACTTGCTCTCTCTTGCAATGGCTCTTACAGTAATCTACTGAACATTACAATTAGTTGAAATCATGTCTTTTCTGCCTTATTAGAATATACATTCCTTAAAGTAAGGATTAATATTCTGTGTCCCTCCAAAACTCTTACACAGCTTAGCACAGCACTTTGCACATTACAAATACTAAATAAGTAAATGCCCTGCAATTATCTTAAACATAACATGTCCAAAATTAATTCATTAACTCCACTTCAATATCTCTTCCTTAAGATTCCTTATTTCAGTAAATTTTCCAACCAGAAAGCCTCCTAAGCAAAATACCTGGGAGTCATCTTTGACTACTCCCCGGTTCATGCTCTATAGTCTCAAGGTTTGTCAAAATCCCGTTTCAATATAAAACCCTAACATTTCTCAATTCTGGCTTCTCTATTCTTTCTCCATGCATGCCATCTCTTCCTAGGCCCTCCTTTTCTTGGCATCCATCCCAACGGTTCAGTTGCTCAATATCTTTTTTATTTTAATGCTTGGAATATATTTGAGTTCTATTTCCTAGGTCCAAAATCCTCTGTGGTATTGGGGTAACTTTTGTTCAGTCCATTCAGCACAGTATTTCCCAAATTTGCTCCACAGCAGCCACTCTGCAACCTCCTTTA
This sequence comes from Eubalaena glacialis, assembly GCF_028564815.1. Classification (NCBI taxonomy): domain Eukaryota; kingdom Metazoa; phylum Chordata; class Mammalia; order Artiodactyla; family Balaenidae; genus Eubalaena; species Eubalaena glacialis. The sequence continues at coordinate 113,148,897 of NC_083717.1, read as the reverse complement.
TCTCTGATGTCTTCTCAGAGTTTTGCTTTTTTTCCTAATTATCACATTCAGGAGTGAGTCACCATTCATTTGCGGTAGAACCAAAATCCTTAATGTTGCTTAAATTATAAACCCAAGTCATTAATATATATTATATTAGATTAGGCCCAATGAGACCTTAAATTTGGGAATAAAATGCTACATACATAGACAAGGATAATCCTTTTTAGATTTAAAAGAATATCAACAAAGATCAAATTTGTGTTTCTTCTTCAGTGGGAGTTTTTAAGACAGTGGTGAGTTTCTGGAAAGCTTTTCTCTAAAAGGTGAGTGGTCCTCAACTCAAGTTAAGTCAGTTATTTTACTTCATTCTCTGTACAAAATCCTTTTCACTTAAAATAAACACCTTAGCAAAGAAAAATACTGTCACTATGGTGAATTATTATAGTGTAGCAAACTGAGTGAACTGTTTCTGAGGTTCTTTCATGTTACATCCAGGCAATCAAAATCATATAAGTAAGTACATAGTGAATTGCCTCTTCTTTTGGAGAAAGATATAGTACATGCCACAGAAATGCTAACCTAAAAGTCTAATGATAAACAAACTCCCAATTCATTCATTCCTTCAACACACATTTTATAAGCTCTTACTGGGTACAAGCCAATGGACCAGACCTGGCCTACTTGCTTGCTTTTAATTCTCTATGCCCCATCAGGGGACAGAATCGGGTTCTCAAACAAGAATAAAGGCAACAAACATGGCATTTAGTGATTGTGTGTTCATGATCACATCGTTATGTGATCACATAGGATTCATGTGGAGATTACTGCATAACAAGACAGCTGAAATGGAAATATCACACAGTCTGAAATTATCACACAGTCTGACCAGTCGAATCCATGTGTTAGACTCACACTATTTGAACTTTTTAAAGTCATTTAAACTTTCTTGCCTTAAGTTTTTTCATTGAGTAAGCACTAAGCATTTCTTTGAGTAAGCATTAAGATAATAATAGCCAAGACTTAATAAGTATTTCATACCTGCATGATACTCCACACAATTGTTGCACTAATTCTCACAACAATCCTAAAAGGCAGACAATACTCCCAAGACTCAGATATTGTTACACGATTATATAGATAAGGGATCTGAGGTTCAGAGAAATAAGAAATTTGCTAAATTTTCAATATACCGTAGGGTGGAATTTAAACTTGCTTCATCTGATTCAAGAGCCAGGTTCTTTCTACTATATCACACTGCCTTATGACGTAGCAGAGGAGGGATTCCCCACTACATCCAATGTAGAAACCCAGCTCAGTATGTCTGCCATTACTATAAATAAATGGTGGAAGAATGTGTACACTTGCTTAACAAAGAAAATGTCCTTAACCAGAGTTAAATTGTAGGGCTCCTCTTAATTTATAATATTTGGGAAACAATAAAATCTTGTTCCTCATTAAAATTAGAGTCTAAAACCATTTTCAAATGGCTACAGGAAAAGTTACAATAAGCAGAATTCATTTATAAATCTATCTGAAGGCAAGGGGTAGACCATATAATTGCATGAAATACTTTGCTGACTTAACAATATTAGCTTTCTTATCTTCATATTAAAGCTTATATTTAGAAACTAGCTCCATTCATAATTTTTAATGTCACTGAATTGAGAGAATTAAAAATTTAATTTTCACTGTTTATAAAACAACCTAGACAGCTTCATTAGGTTGTTTTTGTTAATTCACTGACTTTGAACACAAAGCTATTGGTTTTAAAAATTAACTTTCAATTTTAACCTTAAATGAAAATTTTCTTTCCATTTAGACAGCTTGTACCTGACAATTTGCACAGTCATTTATGCATTTACTTTTTTATTCAACAATAGCTTTTGAACATCTAATATGGGCTGATCCCTCTGACAGAGGTGTAGCAGATGTAGAAGAATGTAGTAGGCCTGACCCTGCTTTCTAAGGTCTAGTCTTGGGGGTCGAGCTGGGAAGAGAGGACAATTATGCAAGTAATACCAACATCATATCATGAATATTTTCATGGGAGAAGTACAGGTTGCTATGTGAGCACATAACAGGGGACTTAACTTAGTCTAAGTAGCCAGTTAAGCTTTCTGGAGGTAGGAACACAGCTTCTAAGGACTCAAAAATGAATAGAGTAAGGTTGGTCAGGGTAAGAGAAAATGACACGGAGTAGGTGGTACTTCAGAGAGAGTAACCAAATTGTAAATGGTCTGGTTTCCCATAGTGACGTTGATAGATACTACTCATTAGGCCCTATCTCTTGAAGAATAATCTTTAACTGCAGAAAAAGTATTTTGTGGATTTCAGTACAATTGCCAATGTGTATACAGAAGCTATTCCTGAACAGCATTCTGAACTTTGATTCTACAGTAAACAGATAGTCTTCAAACTGGGATCGGGCATAACTGTCAATATTAAGTGACTTATGATCATCATTAGATAATCAGCCATCGTGTTCTATTGATTGACATGCCAGGTACTTGATAGCACCAGGTATTATGGTTAATGCAAATAATTATTTTTCCTGTGAGTTTAGTTAAGGGTCTTCATATTGATGTAATTAAAACTGCAGTGGCATTTGAAATGCATCACCTAAATAAAGCACCCTAAGGTTTACCCTATTAAGATTTGTAAGAGATCTCAGTAATTGCAATTTGTGTTTTTTTATTCCACATATTACTTCCCTGAAAAAATCAATGTCTCTGCTATATATATAGCCATATATATATATATACACATACACATATATAGCCATATTATCATCAAATATTTCATTATTTTCATGAACAAAATTGTTCACTAATAGCACATCAACATCAGATGTAGCAGCAAATGCTTGTTTAATATTTAAATTTAGGAATTCTCATTGCCCATTATCTAACTATTAAGAATTACAAGTTCCAAATTAACTGAGAATTCCATGTTAATCGCATGCTTTATAATGAGATTGTTTGTTATCCCTAGCCTTCAACAGCACTGATTAAACCTCTCAGTATACTCACTAAGTTGATATTTTTTACCCACTGTCTTCACACCTAGTTCAGTGTGATATTTAAAAAGCAAACTAAAGAAGAGCATCATTTATTGTTAACTTTGTCCTATAGATGTCCTTTCTGCTTACAATTCTCTGACGTGCAGAGGTATCCCACAGAGAATAAAGAGAAAATATTACGCCACAACACTAGAGCCATTTAGCTCTCTGCAATCAAAATCAGATTCTGCCTCCATACCACCCTAGAACAAATGAATGACTATTAGGTAAGATACTGCTATACTTTATTAGATTATTGAACTCATTTCAAACTTTCCGATTTTTCATATGTGTATATATATATATATATATATATATATATAATTGCCAATTCACTAAATGTAGGTAATCTCAATTCTTTTTAGGAAACCAAGGTTTAAAATGGTTATATAATGGTAATGTAGGACTCAAACCCAAACAAATAATCCAAACACTGCAATAATAATCTACACACTACTACCTCTCAGGTATTAAAAAGAGTAGAAAAGGAGTTTCTTTAATGAGAGGTTAATTTTTTAAATAACTGACCAAGAACAAAATAAAATATAATAAGCCCCCAAAATACTATCTTGAGTTCTCTAGGTTCTGATTAACTCCACTTATATTTCAACAGATCTAAAGAAAATGAAATCCAAATACTGACTTTGAAACATTGTGTTTTACCTCTGCTTACTAAAACTCTAGCAGTAAAGAAATATTTGCATCATAATATCATGGAAATACACTAAACTCATCATAAGGTCATTTTATTGAAGAAGCCGTTTTTTCAAAGTAAATAGAGATGAAAGAACAGATGTACAATAAAAGGAAACAACATACTTTATTTGTTCGTATTCTGATTGCCCACATGGTCTGCTACAAGAATACATAACTACTTCCTTTGAACATACCACTAAACAAAATTATTATATCCAGTGGCTATCTTTAATGTAGAGAATGCATACTTTATTCACAGAGAGCATTTGAAGATTTCAGTCCTGAACTCATAATTTTTTTGGTGTGATGTTTATGACTACTCAAGCGCTCAATAATAATTTCTATTGCATACAACATTCACTTCCACATTTTTTTCAAACCTATGGACTAAGTTTATCTTAATGCTCCTGGGAAGTAATTAAGATTATTCCTACTTTACAAATAGGGAAACAGAATCACAGGACTCTGTAACCCATTTAAGTGAACAGACTTGCTGACAAATGGTAGCTTAAAAATGATTACCTGCCCTCAGTCTGCTTTCCAAATTGTCATTGAAATGACTACCCATGTGTAAAAACAGAAAGCCCATATCAGCGCTAGAAACTGTCTATGGTCACATCACACATCAGAATTCTTGAGGAATCTGCTACCTGCAGACATGATTAGAATGAAGAGGGGCCAACTCACTCTATAACCACTGTGGAGCATCTGAAAAGTGAGTGGATGGAATCGCAGCAGAAATCCAGAACACCTTCTAATTTGATTGGGTGAGGACAACTGGCAGCTTTAGGCTATAGACTAGAGACAACTGGGAGCAGTGATTACATGGCAAGGCTTTTTCTCCTGCTGTGCCCATCCAAGAATGAAAGCACTGCCATGCTGGCTCCTGCTGAGAGCAGCTATAGTGAGCTTAAAACAGAGTTTCCAATTTCTTTGACACTCCTCCCACCAGTTCGCAATTGCTCTGTTTAAATGATGCCACATATTTTATTCCTTCATATTGATCCACTTTTCAGAACATCAGCATATTTTCATATGACAAGAGATGTTTTGTGTTTTGTTTTTTGTTTTGCTATCCTTATTGAGGGAGGTTTATGCCTGTTAATGTTTAGATATTGGGTGGATTTTGTCTGAGAAAATGTGATTCTATGTTTAACTCTACCTTTAGGTCCAGATTAAGGGGTAGGAGAAAGTTAACAGTTAGCTGTAGTTTTACTTTATCATTTCAGAAATTCAGTAACAGAATTGGGGACCGACGTAGTAGGAAGATTTACCTTTGTACTAAAAACATTCTAGAATTGAGCATGGGGCATTGCCCCATTTTTTCTTGGGTTTGTTGTTTTTATGGTTACCTTCTGCTAGGTAAGGGATATTGAAGGCTGATAAAATACACACACACACACACACACACACACACACAACAAAGTAATAGGAATTTCTAAATTTAAAGATAAATAAAGAACAAATAGAGCTGAACATAAGCAAGGAGGAGGAGGGAGAAGAAAAATGTTCTGACTTGAAGAAAAACCTGGGGTTGAAGGAAGAAATATACCAAATGTTAAAACTTCGGATGGGAGGAGTCCCAGACCATCACAAAGAAGACAGAAGAATCAGGTAATGAGAAATAAAAATGTCAGTTGGTCAATAAAGCTGATTTGAGAACCTGACTTAAATCATAGGCTACAATAGTGTTCTTAATAGGTTATTTGTGAATCCAACAGCTATACCCACCTAGTCACTAGCACAGCTGTGCGACAGCAGACCTCCAACATAGGGGCTGGCAACTTACCCCAGGGGCCCAGGAACACCAGCTATGTATCCTCCCTGCAGCAAGCTGCATCTAAAAAGAGAAAGAAAGAGACAGAAATGTTCAGATGGGGCTGACCATCATCTCCCAAATGCACAACCAGACAAGTAACTTCTCCCAAGGAACTGGCTAGACAATGGGAAGAGGAACGCTTCAAGGGGACCAAGAGTACTACCAAAGACCCCTCACAGAACCATGAGACAAGGGAATAGCGTTTACTCCCCCCATATAAACACACTAGGCAAAATAGATTGAAAAGATCTATAAATTTGGATACACTCTTGGAATTACAAAGATGGGGGAAGATTCATGCATCCATTCAGGCAGAAAACAAGCAAAAAACACATTGTATCTGAAAGGAAAAGAGAAATCAAGTTATCCACAGTTTTTTTCTCTCTATAACGTTAACTCTCCAGGACAAAATGGAGCCATAGCTATAGAGTTTTGAGGAAGAAATATGACAGTAAGCCAAGAAGCAAAAGAAATACATTGCCAGGCATCTTATAAGAACAATAGAAAGACAATGCCGAGGATGCAGAGCTCAGAAAACTATCACCTGCAATATATTCCTTAAAAATTACTGAACACCAATTCTCCAGCTGATGGAGAGATGGATCTAACACACTTAAAAACATGAGCCATTGTATTATAAAGGGACATTGGTATAATCAAAAATATTAGTAGCACACAGTGTTGCTTGAATATTTCTTGTAATATGTCCATCAAACTTAACACAAATATAATAAATATTGAAAGAGAAAATATATACTCTAAAGTGAATAATAACCTGGATTTTGAAATCCAGAATTATAATAAACTAGAAATTTCAATATAAGGGGAAAGCAACTACAGGAAGTGCAAGTATCTAAAATTATCATTTTCTTAGAATCACTTGAAATTGTTTCATTTTTAATTGCTAGAAAAATGTCTTTAATATCTTCAAGGATACTAGTAGTGTAACTTTCTTCCATATTTCAAAGGACCAAAAAGATTTAAAAAATTAAACTACATGAATATTGGGAAAAAATCTCTTGAGTTGTGGGTTGAAAAAGATACCAAAGCTTAGATGATGGGCTATATAAAAGTTAATAAAACTTAAAAAGCAGTATATATAAATCATGTAATTTAGAAAAAGATATACTTACTATATACATTTCAGTGTTCTTAATATAAAAAGAAAAATAAATTAAGAAAATAAGTGACTGAAAAGTTAAGGATAACAAGAATAGCTGTTAAATAGCAAACAACAATAAAAAAGAATAATATGTAAAATAAACATAAGAGCTGGTTCTTTCAAAAAATGTAAAATTAAAAAAATTATGATAAATCTACACAAATACAAAGAGAAAATAGAAAAATCAGAAGTAATTTTAAATCATAAAAGGACACTACATGCAAAAGCATACCTCTCTTTTGAAAAAATTCAATGACATCGTAAATTTTCTAGGAAAATATAAATTACCAAAATCAATTCATAGAAGTAGATAATGCTTTGCTAAGAAATTTTTATAAGTTATCAAGGCATTATATTCAAATATATCTTCATACTTGATATATTTACAGATTAGGCTTTCTATACTTTCAAGGAATAAATGGTTCTCATATAAACAATTCCAAAAGCTAGAAGAAAAAATATGCATAATTCTCTTTTATATAGTTAGCATAATGAAAATTTGGCAAAGAGTGTATATTAAAAAAACACAAAGGCTGAGAGCTAAACTTAAGCTTACTCCTGAATATATAAAAGCATATGTGTGTGTGTGTGTTCATGAAGTTTTATATATATATATATATATATATATATATATGTGTGTGTGTGTGTGTGTGTGTGTGTAAAATTCTGAGTTCTTTATTCCATTCAGTTGGTTTCTTTGTTTTAAGCAAGTATGATACTCATAGAATGCATTTGTAAGGATTTCAGGTAGGGCTACCAATGAATTTATAAATTATTGGTGTGTTAATATCTTTATATGTTAACTTGTCCCATCCAAGAGTATGGACTATCTTTGCATTTTCTGAGCTTTTTGCATCCTTTAATACAGTTTTATTTATTCCCCACAGAAATCTTAGGACTGCTTGTTAAAATATAACATATATTTTAGTTTTTCTTGATATTTTAAATGGAATCATATTTGTTAAATTTTCTGGTTGCTTGTTACCATTGATTTTTTATTAATGATTGTTATAAATCAATCTTATATCTGGGAATAGTCTTCCCATCAGCAATATTGGATAAATAAAAAAACAATGTGGAAAAACTGTAAAGAACTCAGAATGGCATAATTCTGGATCTATGTCAGACAAATGACATTGGACTATGAGAATGAAGCAAAAAGATTTACAAATTGCAGGCTAACAAATATTCTAAAGTATTAAAAAAGTTTGTAATTCAAACAGAAGAATGGGTTCAAGAGAAAGCAGCAATAATGAACACATTTTTTAAAATTCATTATTAAGGCTAAATAACTGGGTTTTTAAAAATTTATTAAAAACAATCTGGAAATAAAATTTTACATGCTATCAACATGGGAAGTGGAAGTTGGGGGAACAGATGGGAGCAAAAGTATGCCACTGTTCTTTTTATACAAGGGGAGAAAAGAGATAATGACTAGACTATTACAGGCAAATATAAGCTCAAATATGTTTATTAAAAATCTAAAGGCCCTTTCTCCTTTTCTCTCTTTTGGTGGAAGCTGAGGAGTAAGCCAACTGTGTTTACATACTCAGCTTGACTGGGGACAAGGAAAGTTGAAAATATTCAACACACGGTTTAACAAAAATTTGAACATACACAGAAAATGACCAAAATTTTAGATCACATGCAAGGTGGATCCTGTAGTTTGCTCAATGAGCACATCATGATCGAGAAGCATTTATCTGTAGAATGCAACAAAGGAGATCTAAAAATGTAAATTACATATGTAATTATTAGATAATAAAATTATATAACATCCTAGTTTATACCAAAAAGAATTTGATAAATGTTAACATTAATTATAATTGTAAAAATGGCACTTGGTAAACTAGAAATCTAAAGGAATGTTCTTGACTTAATAAAAGGTATGAACAAAAATCCATGGCAATCACTATATTTAATGGTGAAATACTACAAGTCTTCCAATTAAAGTCAAGGATGAGATAAAGATGCTGTGATCACTACTCTTATTGTATTGTTAGTTATACAACTCGATGCTCTACTCTCCAAGTTTGATAAGAAAAAGAAATTAGATTAAAACATGAGTAAGAAAGAGATAAGACAATTGTAGAATGTGCAATTACCTACCTAGAAAACTGAAAAGAATCACTTGTGAATTACTAAAACTAATATTGAACAAAGTGACTGGCTAAAAGATTAATAAACAAAATCAAATGGCTTGCCTATATGCCAGTGTGAAAGAGAAAGTTAACCAAACCAAACAAGCCAAAGCAAAATGTATTGTAATGGTGGTGGTGGTGGTAGTGGGGGAAACCACATTATAAAATGTCTGTGACAACAAGAAGAAAAAAATGACATGGCTTTCAAGATCATAATAACAAAGTGACATTATAACATTTTTTAAGAAAAATTTATCTTTAAGAATACTTAGTTAACTCACTATTGAGTCATTAACATTAGCTAATACCCTTTTTGAACCATCATTAATTTTCACAATAACACATTTATCTGCAAGTGTATTATAGCTTTTAAGCAACTAAACCACATAATAGTCTTATGTACAAAAGAGGCATTACTAAAAAGTTTATTAAAAATAGGAGAATTTGTATCTTCTACTGCAGTCAGAAGCTTGAGGAAAAATGGATTTGTTTTTGAGACCTTATCTTAGCCTTTGACATTTAGGCTGGAAGTTGATTTCTATTTCTAGAGAAGAAATGTATATTTCTGATCTTTCATCCTCTTTATAATGAAGGGCTTCTGATACAGACTGTGTTCCCTCAAAATTCATATGTTGAAATCCTAATGCCAAGGTGATGGTATTAGAAGGTGGGGCCTTTGAGAGGTGATGAGGTCATGGGGGTGGAGCCTTCATGAATGGAATTAGTGCCCTTATGAAAGAGACCCCAGAAGCTCTATTGTTTTTTCTGCCATGTGAGGACACAGTGAGAAGAAAACTGCCCTCTATGAATTCAGGAAGCAGGTCCTCATCAGACAATGAATCTACCTGTGCCTTGATCTTCAACTTCTCAGCCTCCAGAACTATGAGAAATAAATGTTTGTTGTTAAAGCCCCCCAGTCTATGGTATTTTTGTTATAGCAGCCTGAACAGCTTGAGACAGTTTTCACATCTTTCTTCCAAACCAACAATAACCAATTTGAATATATAATGCAAAATCCATTCAGAAGAGTTAAAAAAATTATAAAATACCTGGGAATAATATGTAAAACTTTTATAGAGAAAACTATATATTTTTACTGAAGGACATGAAAGAAGACTGTCTAAGGAGAAATACCACTTCCATTGAGGTGAATATCCCATATTGCAAAACATGTCAATTTTTCTCCAATTCAATCTGTAAATTCAATACCTCCCAAAACAATATTGTGTGTGTATGTATGTGTGTAAAATAGAAAAAAATGATAACTGCATAGGGACTGGAATTTAATATGGTGATTCAGGTGGACTTTAACCCTATTTTTAGTAATTTAATTTTATACAGAGAGGAGGTGTTCAGGTATTGCTTGTGTAATTAACAACTAATTTAAAAATGACTTGAAAGATATTTTCTCCATTGTTAATAAGGTTTTTCTCTGAGTATTCTTATTTTCTTTTTAATTCAAACTTTTCTTATATTTCTTACAATAAACATGTAGTTCTTTCATAATTAGAAAAAAGAAACATATTATTTAAAAACAGATATCACATTACGAAAAGGGGAAAGCCACCTGACTCTTACCTAGAATTCTATAAAGCTACTTAATCTAGATTCATTCCACCAAAAATACAGATAAAATATAATGTGAGGTGTTCTTTTTTTCCAATAATTCACTTCCAGGCCTCCGAAGGGGAAACATATGTTAGTGGTCTAAAAATCTATAGTCCAGCTCTGTGCCATAAGTATCATCTTTTTATGTATATACTCTTGCCAGGGGTTCAAAGTTGTGCCAGGGAGCATTTAAAGATTATAAGGACCTATGGCTTTACATTCCTGAGAGCCCTATAGCCTAGAAATTCACTGAGAAGTCAGCATTGTTTATAGAAACTCGAGTTTTAATCAGCCAAGTTCCTGGGATCACTAAGGACAAAAACAAACAATCCTTATCATCATTTTAGCATAGTGCTCAAAGGTTCATTAGAAGCAGAGCAGCCAAACCAGACCTAGCAATTAATAGTGAGATTAAGATCATAGTCAGACACTTACCACACAGTGGACAGTAAGGAATACAGGCTGTATCAGATATACCCTGCCAGTGGAAGAATATGCTCTTCCACTATTCTGGAAAAACGGCAATTAACAGATCAAATTCAAAATTAAAGTCTCCAGGATGGTTAATTTTTTAATAGTTTCAGTTTGCATACTGCAAGTGTTTGCATACTTATGTTAGATATACTTTTTTAAAAGCATATTTCTAAGTCATTTGAAAAACTGTTGTGACAATATCTCAGTGAATCTAATAAGGAAATTATATCCAGGCTGTATCAAGTATGAAAAATATTAATCATATTGTAGAAACTTCATTTGAAACTTTCAAAATATTTAGGAAAAGTTTGAAATGCTTAAAAATAAGAAGTTCTCTTTACAAAATTCAACATCTGAAGTATTTGGTGGTTAAAGAAAACGAAGTCCAGAGACCTTCAAGATGGTAGAGGAGTAAGACGTGGAGATCACCTTCCTCCCCACAAATACATCAGAAATACATCTACATGTGGAACAACTCCTACAGAACACCTACTGAATGCTGGCAGAAGACCTCAGACTTCCCAAAAGGCAAGAAACTCCCCACGTACCTGGGTAGGGCAAAAGAAAAAAGAAAAAAGAAAAAAACAGAGACAGAAGAATAGGGATGGGACCTGCCCTTCTGGGAGGGAGCTGTGAAGGAGGAAAAGTTTCCACACACTAGGAAGCCCCTTCACTGGCAGAAACGGGGGCGGGGGGGTGGAGCTTCAGAGTCATGGAGGAGAGCCCAGCAACAGCGGTGAAGAGGGTGAAGCAGTGAGATTCCCGCACAGAGTATCGGTGCCGACCAGCACTCACCAGCCTGAGAGGCTTGTCTGCTCACCTGCTGGGGCAGGTGGGGGCTGGGAGCTGAGGCTCAGGCTTCAGAGGTCAGATCCCAGGGAGAGGACTAGGGTTGGCTGCGTGAACACAGCCTGAAGGGGGTTAGTGCACCACAGCTAGCCGGGAAGGAGTCCGGGAAAAAGTCTGGACCTGCCTAAGAGGCAAGAGACCATTGTTTCGGGGTGCTCAAGGAGAGGGGGATTCAGAGCACTGCCTAAACGAGCTCCAGAAATGGGTGCGAGCCACAGCTATCAGCATGGACACCAGAGACGGGCATGAAATGCTAAGGCTGCTGCTGCAGCCACCAAGAAGCCCGTGTGCAAGCACAGGTCACTATTCACATCTCCCCTCCCAGGAGCCTGTGCAGCCAGCCACTGCCAGGGTCCCGTGATCCAGGGACAACTTCCCCAGGAGAACACACAACACACCTCAGGCAGTTGCAACATCACGCCGGCCTCTGGCACTGCAGGCTCGTCCTGCATTCCGTACCCCTCACTCCCACTGGCCTGAAGGAGCCAGAGCCCCCTAATCAGCTGCTACTTTAACCCCATCCCATCTGAGCAAAGAACAGACACCTTCAGGCGACCTACACACAAGACGGGGCCAAATCCAAAGCTGAACCCCAGGAGCTGTACAAACAAAGAAGACAAGGGGAAATTTCTCCCAGCAGCCTCAGGAGCAGTGGATTAAATCTCCACAATCAACTTGATGTACCCTGCATCTGTGGAATCACTGAATAGACAACGAATCATCCCAAAATTGAGGCGGGGGACTTTGGGAGCAACTGTAGACTTGGAGTTTGCTTTGTACACCTAATCTGTTTCCGGTTTTATGTTTATCTTAGTTTAGTATTTACAGTTTAATATCATTGGTAGATTTATTTATTGATTTGGTTGCTCTCTTCCTTTTTTTTGTATACAGATATATATATATTTTTTCCTTTTTCTCTTTTTGTGAGTGCGTATGTGGATGCTTCTTCGTGTGATTTTGTCTATATAGCTTTGCTTTTACCATTTCTCCTAGGGTTCTGTCTGTCCGTTTTTTTTTTTTTTTTTTCTAGTACACTTTTTAGCACTTGCTATCATTGGTGGATTTCTTTTTCAGTTTGGTAGCTCTCTTCTTTCTTCCTTTCTTTTTTTTAATATGTTTTAATTTTTTTTATTTTTAATAATTTAAAAAAATTTATTTTAACAACTATTTTATTCTTTCTTTCCTCCTTCCTTTCTCTCTCTCTTTCTTTCTTTTCTTTTTCTTTCTTTTTTTCCTTCCTTCCTTCCTTCCTTCTCTCTCTCGCTCTCTGCCCCCCTCCCTCCCTCCCTCACTTTTCTTCTCAGCCTTGTGGCTGAGAGGGTCTTTTGGTGCTCTGGCCGGGTGTCAGGCCTGTGCCTCTGAGGTGGGAGAGCCGAGTTCAGGACACTGGTCCATCAGAGACCTCCCGGTTTCACATAATATCAAACAGCAAAATCTCTCCCAGAGATCTCCATCTCAATGCTAAGACCCAGCTCCACTCAATGACCAGCAAGTACAGTGCTGAACACCCTATGCCAAACAACTAGCAAGACAGGAATACAACACCAACTATTAGCAGAAAGGCTGCCTAAAATCATAATAAGGTCACAGATACCCCAGAACACACCGCGGGACGCAGCTCTGCCCACCAGAAAGACCCAGCCTCATCCACCAGAACACAGGCACCAGTCCCCTCTACTAGGAAGCCTACACAACACACAGAACCAACCTTAGCCACTGGGGGCAGACACCAAAAACAACGGGAACTACGAATCTGCAGCCTGTGAAAGGAGACCCCAAACACAGTAAATTAAGCAAAATGAGAAGACAGAGAAACAAACAGCAGATGAAGGAGCAAGGTAAAAACCCAACAGACCAAACAAATGAAGAGGAAACAGGCAGTCTACCTGAAAAAGAATTAAGAGTAATGATAGTAAAGATGATCCAAAATCTTGGAAACAGAATGGAGAAAATACAACAAACGTTTAACAAGGACCTAGAAGAAGTAAAGAACAAACAAACGATGAGCAACACGGTAAATGAAATTTAAAATTCTCTAGAAGGAATCAATAGCAGAATAACTGAGGCAGAAGAAAGGATACGTGACCGGGAAGATAAAATAGTGGAAATAACTACTGCAGAGCAGAATAAAGAAAAAAGAATGAAAAGAATTGAGAACAGTCTCAGAGACCTCTAGGACAATATTAAAGGTACCAATACTTGAATTCTAGGGGTCCCAGAAGAAGAAGAGAAAAAGAAAGGGGCTGAGAAAGTATTTGAAAAGATTATAGTTGAAAACTTCCCTAATATGGGAAAGGAAATAGTCAATCAAGTCCAGGAAGCACAGAGCATCCCATACAGGATAAATCCAAGGAGAAACACACCAAGACACATATTAATCAAACTATCAAAAATTAAATACAACGAAAAAATATTAAAAACAGCTAGGGAAAAACAACAAATAACATACAAGGGAATCCCCATAAGGTTAACAGCTGATCTTTCAGCAGAAACTCTGCAAGCCAGAAGGGAGTGGCAGGACATATTTAAACTGATGAAAGGGAAAAACCTACAACCAAGATTATTCTACCCAGCAAGGATCTCATTCAGATATGACAGAGAAATTGAAAACTTTACAGACCAGCAAAAGCTAAGAGAATTCAGCACCACCAAACTAGCTTTACAACAAATGCTAAAGGAACGTCTCTAGGCAGGAAACACAAGAGAAGGAAAAGACCTACAAAAACAAACACAAAAGAATTAAGAAAATGGTAATAGCAACATACAAATCGATAAATTACCTTAAATGTAAATGGATTAAATGCTGCCACCAAAAGACACAGACTGGCTGAATGGATACAAAAACAAGACCTGTATATATGCTGTCTACAAGAGATCCACTTCAGACCTAGGGACACATACAGACTGAAAGTGAGGGGATGAAAAAAGATATTCCATGCAAATGGAAATCAAAAGAAAGCTGGAGTAGCAATTCTCATATCAGACAAAATAGACTTTAAAACAAAGACTAGTACAAGAGACAAAGAAGGACACTATATAATGATCAAGGGATCAATCCAAGAAGAAGATATAACAATTGTAAATATTTATGCACCCAACATAGGAGCACCTCAATACATAAGGCAAATGCTAACAGCCATAAAAGGGGAAATCGACAGTAACACAATCATAGTAGGGGACTTTAACACCCCACTTTCACCAGTGGACAGATCATCCAAAATGAAAGTAAATAAGGAAACACAAGCTTTAAATGATACATTAAACAAGATGGACTTAATTGATATGTATAGGACATTCCATCCAAAAACAACAGAATACACTTTCTTCTCAAGTGCTCATGGAGCATTCTCCAGGATAGATCATATCTTGGGTCACAAATCAAGCCACGGTAAATTTAAGAAAATTGAAATCGTATCAAGTATCTTTTCTGACCACAATGCTATGAGACTAGATATCAATTACAAGAAAAAATCTGTAAAAAGTACAGATACATGGAGGCTAAACAATACGCTACTAAATAACCAAGAGATTACTGTAGAAATCAAAGAGGAAATCACAAAATACCTAGAAACAAATGACAATGAAAACATGATGACTCAAAACCTACAGCATGCAGCAAAAGCAGTTCTAAGAGGGAAGTTTATAGCAATACAATCCTACCTCAACAAACAAGAAACATCTCAAATAAACAACCTAACTTTACACAAACATCTCAAATAAACAACCTAACCTTACACCTAAAGCAATTAGAGAAAGAAGAACAAAAAAACCCCAAAGTTAGCAGAAGGAAAGAAATCATAAAGATCAGATCAGAAATAAATAAAAAAGAAATGAAGGGAAAGATAGCAAAGATCAATAAAACTAAAAGCTGGTTCTTTGAGAAGATAAACAAAATTGATAAACCATTAGCCAGACTCATCAAGAAAAACAGGGAGAAGACTTAAATCAACAGAATTAGAAACGAAAAAGTAGAAGTAACAACTGACACTGCAGAAATACAAAGGATCATGAGAGATTACTACAAGCAACTATATGCCAATAAAATGGACAACCTGGAAGAAATGGACAAATTCTTAGAAAAGCACAACCTTCTGAGACTGAACGAGGAAGAAAGAGAAAATATAAACAGACCAATCACAAGCACTGAAATTGAGACTGTGATTAAAAATCTTCCAACAAACAAAAGCTCAGGACCAGATGGCTTCACAGGCAAATTCTATCAAATATTTAGGGAAGAGCTAACACCTATCCTTCTCAAACTCTTCCAAAATATTGCAGAGGGAGGAACACTCCCCAACTCATTCTACGAGGTTACCATCACCCTGATACCAAAACCAGACAAATATGCCACAAAGAAAGAAAACTACAGGCCAATATCACTGATGAACAGACACACAAAAATCCTCAACAAAATACTAGCAAACAGAATCCAACAGCACATTAAAAGGATCATACACCATGATCAAGTGGGGTTTACCCCAGGAATGCTAGGATTCTTCAATATACTCAAATCAATCAATGTGATAAAGCATATTAACAAATTGAAGGAGAAAAACCATATGATCATCTCAATAGATGAAGAAAAAGCTTTTGACAAAATTCAATACCCATTTATGAAAAAAACTCTCCAGAAAGTAGGCATAGAGGGAACTTACCTCAACATAAAAAAGGCCATATATGACAAACCCACAGCCAACATCATTCTCAATCTTGAAAAACTGAAACCATTTCCTCTAAAATCAGGACTAAGACAAGGTTGTCCACTCTCACCGCTATTAATTCAACATTGTTTTGGAAATTTTAGCCACAGCAATCAGCGAAGAAAAAGAAATAAAAGGAATCCAAATTGGAAAAGAAGTAAAGCTGTCACTGTCTGTAGATGACATGATACTATACATACAGAATCCTAAAGATGCTATCAGAAAACTACTAGAGCTAATCAATGAATTTGGTAAAGCAGCAGGATACAAAATTAATGCACAGAAATCTCTTCCATTCCTATACACTAATGATGAAAAAGCTGAAAGAGAGATTAAGGAAACACTCCCAATTACCACTGCAAGAAAAAGAATAAAATACCTAGGAATAAACCTACCTAAGGAGACAAAAGACCTGTATGCAGAAAACTATAAGACACTGATGAAAGAAATTAAAGATGATACAAACAGATGAAGAGATATACCATGTTCTTGGATTGGAGGAATCAACATCGTGAAAATGACTATACTACACAAAGCAATCTACAGATTGAATGCAATCCCTAGCAAACTACCAATGGCATTTTTCACAGAACTAGAACAAAAAATTTCACAATTTGTATGGAAACACAAAAGACCCTGAATAGTCAAAGCAACCTTGAGAAAGAAAAATGGAGCTGGAGGAATCAGACTCCCTGACTTCAGACTCTACTACAAAGCTACAGTAATCAAGACAGTATGGTACTGGCAAAAAAAACAGAAATATACATCAATGGAACAGGATAGAAAGCCCAGAGATAAACCCATGCACATATGGTCACCTTATGTTTAATAAAGGAGGCAAGAATATACAATGGAGAAAAGACAGCCTCTTCAATAAGTGGTGCTGTGAAAACTGGACAGCTACATGTAAAAGAATGAAATTAGAACACTCCCTATCGCCATACACAAAAATAAATTCAAAATGGATTAAAGACCTAAATGTAAGGCCAGACATTATAAGACTCTTAGAGGGGGGCCTCCCTGGTGGTGCAGTAGTTAAGAATCTGCCTGCCAATGCAGGGGACATGGTTTCGAGCCCTGGTCCTGGAAGATCCCACATGCCACTGAGCAACTAAGCCTGTGTGCCACAACTACTGAGACTGAGCTCTAGAGTCCAAGAGCCACAACTACAGAAGCCCGCACGCCTACATTCCATGTTCCGCAACAAGAGAAGCCACCGCAATGAGAAGCCCACACTTGCCGCAACTAGAGAAAGCCCACATGCAGCAGTGAAGACCCAATGCAGCCAAAAATAAATTAATTAAATAAATAAATTTATTTTTAAAAAAAACTCTTAGAGGAAAACGTAGGCAGAACATTCCATGACATAAATCACAGCAAGATCCTTTTTGACCCACCTCCTAGAGAAATGGAAATGAAAACAAAAATAAACAAATGGGACCTAATGAAACTTAAAAGCTTTTGCACAGCAAAGGAAACCATAAACAAGACACAAAGACAACCCTCAGTATGGAGAAAATATTTGCAAACGAAGCAACTGACAAAGGATTAATCTCCAAAATATACAAGCAGCTCATGTAGCTCAATATCAAAAAAACAAACAGCCCAATCCAAAAACGGGCAGAAGACCTAAGTAGACAATTTCCCCAAAGAAGATATACAGATTGCCAACAAACGAATAAAAGGATGCTCAACATCACTAATTATCAGAGAAATGCGAATCAAAACTAAAATGAGGTATCACCTCACAGCAGTCAGAATGGCCATCATCAAAAAATCTACAAACAATAAATGCTGGAAAGGGTGTGGAGAAAAGAGAACCCTCTTGCACTGTTCATGGGAATGTAAATTGATACCACCACTATGGAGAACAGTATGGAGGGTCCTCAAAAACTAAAAATAGAACTACCATACAACCTAGCAATCCCACTACTGGGCATATACCCTGAGAAAACCATAATTCAAAAAAAGTCATGTACCACAATGTTCACTGCAGCTCTATTTACAATAGCCAGGACATGGAAGCAACCTAAGTTTCGATCAACAGGTTAGTGGATAAAGAAGATGTGGCATGTGTATACAATGATATATTATATATGGAATATTACTCAGCCATAAAAAGAAATGAAATTGAGCTATTTGTAGCCAGGTGGATGTACCTAGAGAGTGTCATACAGAGTGAAGTAACTCAGAAAGAGAAAAACAAGTACCATATGCTAATACATATATATGGAATCTATAAGAAGAGGTTCTGAAGAACCTAGGGGCAGGACAGGAATAAAGACGCAGACAGAGAATGGACTTGAGGACATGCGGAGGGGAAGGGTAAGCTGGGACGAAGTGAGAGAGTGGCATGGACATATATACACTACCAAATGTAAAACAGATGACTAGTGGGAAGCAGCTGCATAGCACAGGGAGATCAGCTCGGGGCTTTGTGTCCACCTAGAGGGGTGGGATAGGGAGGGTGGGAGGGAGACACAAGAGGGAGGAGATATGGGGATGTATGTATACGTATAGCTGATTCACTTTGTTATACAGCAGAAACTAACACAACATTGTAAAGCAATTATACTCCAAAAAAGATGTTAAAAATATATATGTATATGGAATATGTACAAAAAAACTAATAATGTAGTAATTGTGAATTAGAAGCCTCCTCATTAAATATTAGTACAGATATTAATTATTATAATCTCATTAAATGTTACACAGATACTAGTGCAAAGAATTCTGCTATAACCACTACTATCCAATATCATCCTTGCAGTTGCAACCAATAAGATAAGAGATATAAATAATTATATAGATATAAAAAAGAACAAGATAATAATCATCTTTGGTAAATGGTGTGAATATCTGAGAGAAGTAACTAAACAACTACTACAACTAGTGAGACTAGAGTCAGTACATTGGAGGAATAAAATATTATACAAAAAATCAATAGTTCACCTTAGAACAATAATCAATTAGAAAATGTAACAGAAAATAGAAAACCCTGTTCACAGAATAAAAATCTATAACAACAATAATAATTCTCAAATAAGCCTAACAGGGAATAATTAAGACCTACATAAAGAAAACTACAAAATGTGTGGAATACCTTTTAAAAAAGCTCAAATAGATAGAAAGATGTACCATGTTTCTGGATGGTAAAACCTAATTTTATAAATATGCCTATTCTTCTCCCAAACGAATTCAATGCTTTTGCAGTTAAAATTCCAACAGGATGTTTCAGAGGATTTGTTAAACTGATTGTAGGATTTATATAGAGAGAAATATTCAAAAATAGCCAAGAAAATTCTGAAAAAGAACAATACATTCATTTAAAAATATTTATTAAGTGCTCTCTATTTTCCAGACATTGTTCTGGGTGCTGAAGATACAGATCTAAAAAAAATTATAATCCAATTTTATGTTAAACTTCCAGCCTTGCATTATCCTAAAAGAAAGCAATCCCACAAAAACAAATAAATAAAAAGAACTTCTTCATTCTAGTTCATGCCAAGTTCTTCCTGGAATTGAATCTTGTACACCTACTTTCTTCATGTACCAATCTCTGAACTGCAACTAGGAATAAAAAAATCCATAAGAGCCACTCTTGACTCCCTGGGTTAGATTCGAATCAGCTCAACTAAACTGCATGAACTAAAAGAAGGGAAGGTGGTTCCCAAAAGAAAAAATGAGTCACTGTTTTCAGTCACATTCTAAATTAGTATTTCACAAATAGGTTGGAGAAGTGTAGCGGAGTCTGGGAGATCAGAGGAAGAATTATATGATTATAAATAGGGAACATGGACAAAAAGGGAAAGCACGGATTGAATGAAACTGAGGACTACAACTCTAAATATATTATTGTCTATGATAAGGATATAATCTATATTATTTCTAAATCCAAATATGCAATATATATGTTCTAAATCCAACATACATATGTTGCTTTCAGATCTAACTTTACCAAAAGTAATAGGAACCTTCTGATGCACTACCAACATACTTCCTCCTAAAAATTCCTCCAAAAAAAAAAAAGAAAGAAGCTGTCCCCCTAATTATTCCCTATTCTGTCTATCTTTTAGTAGGGCTGTACTTGATAAACATGCCCAGTACAAATAAATCACCTGTCATAAAATTTTTAAAAATCATAATAATAACTTTATGTCAAAACATGGCAAAATGAATTACATAGCAGTCAATGATAGAAAAGACTTAATATAATTAATGTTTTTCCTTTTGATTTTGAAGAGTTTATTTATATTAACTACCAGTGTTAAAAAAAGTAGATGCAGGTAATGAAAAACCAATTCACATAAGAATTCAACAACACTTAATATGTATTGATCACTTAGTATGTCAGGCACCAAGCTATGCACATTAATGCTTTTTTTCTTAGTTCTCACGTTAACACTATAAAATAGAGATTAATATTATCACCATTTACATTTGAGAAAACAGTTTTAGACATGAACTTTAGCTTCGCCCTAGTAAGTGATAAAGTCTGGATTTGAAATAAAATTCATCTATACTTAGAGAGCAAGAATTTTATCAATATGTTCTATAAAGACCACGGAGATGACACAATATAGCAATGTTTTAATATGTTCAACCTAACTACTAACTAAAGAAATGTCTCATGAAAGAGCAATGATCAACTATCAAATTGATCATGATTAAAAAAATACCTCATAGTTGATCAGGGTATAATGTGGACATGTAAAATTTTACAGCCTTTCAGGAAGGCATTCCAACAAGATGTTTTAAGGGTCTTCAATACAGTGTTTTCACTCCTAGGAATTTCTTTTAAAGATATAATCAGCAAAACTTTTGAACTCATCTAAATGGTAAAACATTATGGCACCTTCATAAGACAAATGACTTATCCAGTATTAAAATCCAAGTTTAAAATGAGTAAAACTACATGGGACATGATAGTTACATAATATTAAGAGGACTGGATATAAAACAAAGTATAAAATATAAGCTCATTGCCAAATTTTGTATGAAAACTACATTTATATAAAGTACTGGGTATATAAAAAATAATTATATATAAACATAATACTTATAAACTGATAAGTATTTATAGAAAATAATTAATAGTTATTTATATATTTAAGGAAAAAGAAATAACAGTAGGGGTTATGAAATTACGAAAATGATTTTGGGGGAGAGGTGTTCATTTTCTTATTGAAACTTTTCCATACTTCCTTAATTTTCTACAAATGAATATGTATTCCTTAGCTAATATAAATACATAAATATAACCAAATGAAAAATAAATGGTTAAGAATAATCCCATTGTCTTTCAGATAGAATCCAATTAAAACTTCTAACTATACTAAAGCAGTGTTGCTAAGCCTTCATCGGCTTTTCTTAATAGAGGGAAAATGCTAATTAATTTATAGGTAATATTTAAAGTTTATTTTATGTAACATGTCAGCAGACACAGAAAAGTGTGTTTTACAGTCCTATGGAAGGTAATAAATGTCAGACACATGTAGATACAGTTATAACTTTATGAACACCGAGGGTAATTTGCACAAGGAAAACCTTACCCAAACACTAAATGAAAAGACATGTTTTCCAAGCACAGTCAGGGGACTGTTTTTAACTCCATGTGCAATATAGGTGAGATAGAGGGTTAAGCACTGTAGTGCAATGGTCTGACAATAAACTCCCTGCAAGTGTGCCGTTTGATGGGGTGTTAATTGAGTAGCAGGTGAACATAAATAGAAAGCACCAAGGGTGTGTAGGGGGGAGTCTTTTTGTTGATGAGGGAACATAAAAATGCTGAGCTTTGCAATAAGAAACAAAGACGGTCTGGGGTTTATTTCTCTGACTTCGTTCTACGTTCCATTGCATAGGCCTCTCTAGTTTAAAATGCTTGGTAGGGAATAATAACATTGCTTTTAAAATGTGTGGGTGATTACAGAATAAGTCGGATGGGTTCCTGAAGCCTATGAAAATCTAAGGGTTTGTTTTAGTTTTGTTTGTTTGCTTAGGGTTAGATGCGATGTTTTGTATGATTGTTGCTTCTTCCTGAAATAATTGGCTCAGAATGTTTCAAGACATATAGAGTAGCTGGGTCACTCAGCATCTAATGTGAAATTTCTTCAGGATTTCATCAGGACATAGACAGCAAAAAATATTCAAAAAGCAGATAGAAACATGAAGAATGATTCAAGCTTTCTAAAGTTCAAGATTTTAAAAAAGAAAAGGGATTTTTCTGTATAGTTCACCTAGACAGGTTGTATGAGATTATACAAGAAAATCCTTGAATAAAATATTTTTTAAGTTCTAACGTTGATATTTCTTTTTTTTCCAGGAAATTGTCGTAACACAAATACATACAACCACCGTATTAAAGATTTACTTTCTCTGAGAAGTACCTGCAGGTCCTTGTACACTAACGTATTCTCCAAGAACGTTGCTCATTTGAAAAGAATGAGGTCCCTGCACACTATATTGTTACTTCTAACAAGGCATTAAATACATCCAAGATGCATGTAAGACATTTTAAACTATTAAGTTTTAACAATGGTAGCTAATATTTGTGATGCATTTCCTGTGCACAAGGAGCTGTGCTAACCACTTCACAAATACTGTCTCATTTGAGCCTCACAACAATCTTAAGAGGTAAGAACTCTTAATTCGCATTTAC
This sequence comes from Eubalaena glacialis, assembly GCF_028564815.1. Taxonomy (NCBI): domain Eukaryota; kingdom Metazoa; phylum Chordata; class Mammalia; order Artiodactyla; family Balaenidae; genus Eubalaena; species Eubalaena glacialis. Next base: position 113,125,750 of record NC_083717.1, on the reverse strand, counting down.
AAATGAAGATACCAATCTGTAGAAAAATAAAGTATCTTTCCCACAGTCACATAACTAATTAGTTGTGAAGCCAGATTCGAATGTACATTAACTGCCTCCATATAGAACACAAATCCTTAAATTGCTATATTATACTCTCTCCTTACACTGTCTTTCAAGTTCCTATAGAATATTGAATATTCATTCAATACAGTATCTTGCTATTCTAAGAAAGTTAAGGTAGAATCACAAGAAGTTCACTTCCTAACATGGTCTAGAGCAGTGATTCTCAACCTTTAATGTTCAGAGGGATCACCTCGAGATCTTGTTAAAAGGCAGATATTGATTCAGTAGGTCTGAGGTGGGACCTGAGAGTCTGCATTTGTAACAAGCCCCCAGATGATGTCCCTGCTGCTGCTACTTGAGTAGTAAGTATAGAGGATCTGTTGGAGATGGGTGGAAGGAACAGGAGTAAAGTTCCAGGTATTTTTCTGTACCTTCTTTCCATTCTCTAATTTTTGTTAAGTCACAATCTAGTCCAGAATACCCATCTCAACTTCCTGCCTCTTTCTACATCTATCTTATTCTTCCCTCTTCCTGAAGAAGACAACTGGAATGTTAATATAAATATAAATATAAATATAAATGCTGTAATCAAATTCTGGCAGAGAGATAGCCAGTTCAGATGTGCATTAAGGAAAAATAATCCTATGTCTTCTTTGTACTATTTTGTAGATTACAGACTATGTTTATAGAAGTTCTAAAATAAGTCTTATAACCAAATCCTATCTATCACTAAGCTTGCAGGGTACAATCAGACAAACGTACATCTCCAAAAGCACCATTTTGAGAAGTATTAGAACAACTCAGCAAGAATGGGAACCATAAGAAGTAGAATGTGTAGTATCTTAGGAGTCAAGGTATTGCCCAGGAACCTAAGATTCACCCTACCTCTCACCCAACTCCATCCCTTCATATTCAACCACTAACCATACACCCTGTAGATTTAACCTCACAAACAGCATCTCTGCTCCATCTGCCACTGCCTTGGTTTAGTCCATCGTCACTTCTCGCTTTGCCATAGTTGCCGGATATGCGGAAGGAGGAAGGGTCCTATCTACCCTCTGGACTACTTCAAGACCATTCTCTACACTGCTGCCAGAGAAACCTTTCTGGATTAGTAATCTAGTGTCAACTCCTTGCTTTACACCCTTCAACAGCTCCCTATAGCATTAAAGTTCCAACTTCCCAGTTTAGCACACATGGCTCATTGCGATCAGCTCCATCTGTCTCCATGGTTCATTCCTTCCATTACCTCACACAAACCCCCTACTAGAGGCATACCGAACAGAAAATAGCTCTGCTATTGCATCACGGTGTTTTACACCTTCATGCTTTCCCACCTGCTATTTTTATTTGGAAGTCTTTCTCTTTCTTTCCTGTGCCCTTCTTTCCAGCCCTCTCTCCTATACACCTAGGTGATTTTTCAAGTGTTCTGGAAAATCTGGAAGGTCCCATAATCCTCCCATTAAAATAGAGCAACTATAGTAGGAAAAACAAGACCCCATGGACTACATCTACAATAGTACTAGGTTACAAGATCTACCCACAAATCCAAAAGATGATTGGATGTGGCTAAATAAAAACTACAAGACCCATACAGTATCAAAAATTATGTGGCAGAGGACTTCCCTGGTGGTGTAGTGGTTAAGAATCTGCCTGCCAATGCAGGGGACATGGGCTTGAGCCCTGGTCCAGGAAGATCCCACACGCCACAGAGCAACTAAGCCTGTGTGCCACAACTACTGAGCCTGCGCTCTAGAGCCTGTGAGCCACAACTACTGAGCCCGGATGCCACAGCTACTGAAGCCCGCATGCCTAGAGCCCGTGCTCTGCAACAAGAGAACCCACTGCAATGAGAAGTCTGCACACCGCAACGAACAGTAGCCCCCGCTCACCGCAACTAGAGAAAGCCCACGCGCAGCAACAAAGACCCAACGCGGCCAAAAATAAATAAATAAACATGTGGGAGAAATCAGAGAAAAGGCAAAGGGAACAGTGATAACCCCAAGAGCTGGAAACCCCCAACCCAATATCAGGTATTCACTGGAAAGCACAGTGGGCCTTGTTCAGAACAGCAGGAGAAAATGGGAGAGGATTTTGAAAGTTTCAGATCAATTGATGAGTGCAAGATGTCCAATATATGATCAATGGTCCTAGACAGCTTTGGGGTCTGAGGCCTATAAAGTCTCAAAACAGATAAAACAACCTTTACATCGTAAAGCTTAGCACTGAGGAGAACCTGCTGGGATTATAAACCAAAGTGAGCAGGACAGGCACCATGAGGGCAAAGAAAAGAAAAGAGAAAAGAAAATTGGGGAAAATGACAGAGGAGAAATATCTAAGAACGTTTAAGGCCATTTCTTCATTAAAGTGGCAAAAGAGGTAGCTGTTCTAGTAGCCCACTCTTCTCATCAAAAAGTATAGAAAAAGTCATTTCACTTTAAAATGATCAACAGCCAAAGAAAACTACAGAATCCCACATAAAAACAGTATAAAAATGAGAGAATAGAGAGTGAAATAAATCCCTCAGATAATGGAAGCATACCAGGAAAATATGCCCACAAAACAGATAAAAAGCTTAATGTTTCAAAATGAACTAAAAGTAATTAAGTAATGATAGAACCTATAAAGAACAACATAAATCAGAATGTGAAAACTCATAAGTGAGATGACTGAGAAAAAGAAGATTTAAAAAGAGAGAGAAGAGAATTAAAGGAAAGAATTAAAAGTGAAAGGAAAAAAATTATCTACAAAGTTAAGAAAACAAAAGCAAATAAACATATCAGAATACACTTTAAGAGAAACAGAATATGAAAAATAGCAAAGTTTTATAGATATCAGAAATTAAGAACGATATTTTAAGAAGTGTTCAAGAGTAATCAATGGATAAAGATCCAGTATAAATGTAACAGTCCTCTGAAGACGAAAACCAAAGCAATGAACAGAAGGAATACTAAAACTATACTTGAGGGAAACTTTTCTGAAATAATAAAAAGATTTAAAAATAAATATTGAAAAGGCATATCACAGAACTGGGAAAACAATCCACAAAGGCCAACACTGAGACATAGTTCTACTAAATTATTAGACTTAAAGAAAAAATGTATATGTATATATAATGACATCCAGACAAAAATACCAAGGGAAAAAAATCATATTGTCATCAGACCTCTCAGCAATAAATCTGTATGGCAGAATACAATGATATATTATATTTAAATTACTCGATAAAAGAAAGCCTAAGCAAGGACACAAACTGAACTTCAGGTGGAAAAGCTACAAATTACTATGAACTTGCAAGTGCTCGGGGAATATCATTTCCTTGAACTCTTCCTGAAGAATCTGTCATAGAAGGAGCTTCATATAACAAAAATAACTTGAGAAGCTTTGGCATAAGGACTAGAAGTAAGCATAACATATTTTTTTTCTATAGAATTAAGGCTAATGGTTGTAAGAATATAATGGCTGTGTACTCTAACAATACAAATAAGGTACAAGTATCAAAAACTGAGAAGTACAATAAACTCACTGGTCGTTTAATAGGTATTTATTCTGTTTACAAGGATACTACATCAGCAGTTGCTGGATGAGAGGCAGGAAAGAAGAATAAAGTGGTAAGCAGCTGGTTTCACTATTATAGCAGGAAACAATAGTCAGAGTCAATAGGCAAAACGAGGGAAGGGAGATTGATATTTTATAAAGATAATGTTAGTACAAAGGTAATCATTAAAACAAAAATATAAATCTTCCTAAATGCCAAAAGATATTTTTAAAACTTTTAAATTTACTTGTAGAGGAAGGAAGGGAAGAATTAGAACAACGTAATCAGAGATAAAGGTAGAATTCTTTGTTATTCCTTGCTTCAAAGATTTAATTTTATACATATTTTACATAATTATAAAACAAGTTTAATTTACCAAAATACTAACTTTAAAAATAAAAGTATAAAAATTACCTAACTGAATAACCAGTGGGGGGCATAGCTACACAGAAGGGAACTAGTTCAAGTGACTTTAAAACATGGTAATTTGATTTTGCATCCCTGGTGGGATATGCCCTAAGGATTAAAAGTAAAACAAAACAACAACAAAACAAAAAATTATACTGGTTTTGGAAATCAATTGTTGGTAGACATGTTGATATTGTTATTCCAAGATTGTTGTGTGATTAGTATGGGATAAACAAATGAGAATTTTGTTGGTGTTATTAAAAACAGAGATTTTTCACAGTGAGAGAAAGGAGATACTAGTGTAACATGGATAAGGTTATGTAAATGTCTTATAGTCTTGGATGTGAATTGGAATTATCAATATGAACTCATGATTTACTTTTTTCAAAATATTTCCTAACTCTATCCTCCAAAATGTCTATAAACAAGGACAAGCCCAGTCAAAATGAGTGCCTCTAGCCCTCAGAATGTGGGCTCTAAATAGGATACCCCACTAAAAAGAACCAGGGATCCTTGGAGAAATTGCTGATTCCAGGTGTGGGATGTGAAATGTTCAAGATGAGCCTTGAACCCCTAGTGAATTAATGAGCTAACTGGAACTGTTGTCAGAGTGTGGTCACTGGGCCAGCAGCACCAGGGTCACCTGGGAACTCATTAGGAATGCAAATTCTCTATCTTTCCTCAGAACCACTGAATCAGAAACTCTGGGGGTGGGGCCCAGCAGTCTGGGTTTTAACAAGCCTTCCAGGTGATGCTGATGAATACTGAAGTTTGAAAACCACTAGCCTAGAGCAATGATTATCAATGGCTTTTAACATCAAAAAAGAGAAACAACCAGACATTATATTCCTTCTGACAAAAATACATATCGCCAATCTAGGAAATAATACTTCCCTCCACCAAAAAAAAAAAAAAAAAAAAAATTGAGTATGAGTCAAATTAAGCTCCAGTTGTAACTATCAAGTTATGAGATATAGAGAGGAACATAATGAACAACAATACAGGAATGCAACTAACAAAATCCAAACTGAGGGAAATTCTCTAGGTCAAATAACCTGGTTTTTCCAACAAAGAAATTGTGAAATATATATATAGAGAGAGAGACAGAGAGAGAGACAGTGAGACAGAGAGAGACAGAGAGAGAGAGGGACCTATAAATTAGAAGAGACCAATTATAATAATATATGCCTTACTTGATTCTGATTCAAATAAATAAATTGGAAAAAAAGAACATTTATAGTACAACTAGATAATTTTGAACTCTAATCATGTTGAGGCTTTGCAGTTGATTTTTTTGAGGATGGTGATACTGTGCTGATGTTTTGGAGATACATACTGAAATATTTAGAGATGAACTCATATATTGTCCAGAAATCATTTAAAAAATAATCCTAGGGAAGGGGTGGGGAAGTGGATGAGGGCAAATAATCTGGCCATGAGTTGATGGAATTGATGATTGTTGAAACGGTGTGATGTTACCTAGGAGTTTATTAAAATAGTCTTTTTATTTTTGCATATTTGAATTTTTCAATAACGTACAGTTTTATATCAAGCATCATCTCTTCCCCCAAAACTCTTCCCTTAGCACCACTCTCAACCTGACTTGGATAACCTTTTGCTATGTTTCCCCATCACTGTATATAACTCCTTCTCTGCTGTGAGCAATTCCTTGTGGGGAGGTCTGGGCTTTCTTTGCCTTTATAACCCCAGTGGCTATACAGTGCCTGAACACAGCATCTTTTTCAGTTCAGTGTCCTCATGGGAAACAGAAAGCACACTCAGAGTAATTGAAAGGGTTAATTAAAAGAATTATTTACAAGGATGTAATCAGGGTTAAGAGAAGCAACCAGGGTTGGAGAGAGCACCTGGGCCTGGTGACCGCAGGAGGCTATTAGTTCCTCTTGCCCAGTGGGCAAGGGGTAGGGAGATCCACCTGCAACCTAGTGAGAGCTGTAGCTGTGGCCTTTGTTAGAGGAACAGACCTAGAGCCCTTCGGGGGGGTTGCCAGGAAATAAATACCTCAAAGTAACTCCAGTATCTTGTTGGTACCTCCCATTAGCTGAATCCAAATCTGAGTGACAGCCTATTAACCAGTCACTGGGAAGAAGGGTAGAAAGTGGATCTGGAAGGTGAGACGCAATGTCACAGAGACAAGAGGCTTCTTAACAGATTTAGAAGGTTTCCAGTCACGATTCTCAAACTGTTTGCTGTATGTATGCACACACATGTATGTGAGTGTGTGTGTAGACGTGTGTGGGGGAAGGAACATTGGACAACACCTTTCTCAGATGGATTCTCTTGCTTTCAGTCCACAGAGCACAGATTTAGAAACAAATCAGATCATTGTGGCAGATTATTAAAATAGCTGCATTTTCCTATCAATTATTTGAAAGAATCTTTGTCTTTTCTGCCAGTTTCTCCTTTCTAATAAAGAAAATTTATTTGGATGCATACTGTATCACCTCCAGTAGTATTTTTAAGCAACATGCTAATATCAGAATATCAGTGTAAATACACCTGCAATTGTCAGTTAACCTCATGCTATTATTTTTAGACTGCCTGCGGCAGTGTATCAGTACTGTCAGATGGGAAAAAAAATGACACAGAATAAGGCATTTTCACATTCTTTTCCACAAGCCAAGACACAAAATGGGCTCACTATCAACATGTGGTTTCTTACAGTTCAATATGAATATATCTTTAGCTCTTCAATAACTGCTGTGGAGTTGTGTAATTTAACAAAATGTAAACACCTTTTCCCCCAGGAATGATATGCTGCCAGGCAAGTAGATTTTTCCCCCTCAATCCTTCCTTGAAATAAATTAATTAAGCCTGAAGATTCCAGGGCACAATTCTGAAGTAAAATGGTTTTTTCTGAAGATCACAATGTTGCTTCTACTCCATCAGTTCAAGCTGATGGTCTTGTTAAAAATATTCATATCAAGAAGAGATTTTTTTTTCTTGTCCCAGATTCTCATGGAACCTTTATCTATGAATATCTACTAACACCTATGGGAACTAAAAAGAATCTTATTTTGAAAAATGTTATAAATCTCTATGCTTTGGACAATATCTGCAATCAAAGCGCTTTTATTTACCTGGTGGCAGGGACTTAAATTGTGGGTATTTAAGTTACAGTACCAGCTTTACAAATCCAAATATTGAAGCATTACTAAATACCACAATAGATGATAATAAAAAACATACTATCTTTCATATGCAAAGATGGTTAACCCTCTACCAGTAAGATACAGAACATACATTCTTGTTCTAATAAAGGTGACGGATTTGTATTATATAGTACACAGATACCTTGTTCTCCTTGAAACTAAAGAGAATTTATTTGTGTTATAAGTGACTATGGCTTTCTGAATCTTAGTTTTTTTATTTATAAAGTATTTATAATCACTTTTTCCCCTACAGAGCTGTTATGACAATCAAATAATATAATGTATGTGAAAGAACTTTATAATTTGCTTAGTGCCATATAAGGTAGTTCACTGGCCTCTGATTTAATTGTTTTGTCTGATCTATCAACATTGAGATTTGCCAACATAGGATTTCTAGTTCTAGTTCTGTTTTCATTTCCATTGTCTTTCGTTTATCCTCCCTTTCTAGTCTTCCCATTCTTCTTCTTGATTTAAAATATTAATTCCCTATAAAAATCTCAAATCAAATACTATGGAGAAAATAGTTTAGCAAAATTCACTCTCTCTTATTACCTTTAAAAGTGAATCTATTTCTAGCCCAGCTTTAGGGATTGAAGCCAGAGAGACCACAAATATAAAGTCAGGCCAAGAGACAGCCTCAGAATTGGGGACACAATGAGGCTGATGAGGTAAAAGGCCAGCCTAGAACAGCCTCATGTAGAGGCAGAGAGAGTGTGTCTCAAAGAGATGTGAGCCTGCAGCACTGGGGGTTGGGAGACTCCAACACTATGCACACAGATGCCGGAAAGAGAAAAGCAAAGCCACCTCAGAATGTATGGGTTCACCTGCAATTTCTCTGGCCAATGGCAGCCTGTAAAGAATTATGACTGGCTAAATGTTTTATCAGGAAAAGCATTTGACTAATAGTAAGAACTAGGTTCCACTTTCTGTTTTGTTCCAAACTACCTCCATAACTAGTTTGAGCAAGTCATTTGACCTGTCTGGGCTTCAGGTCCTCCAACTGTGAAAAATCTAGATTATTTCTAAATTCTCTCCAAGCTCTAAAACACTACAGTAGTCATAAGTAATTTATTTCTATTTTCACTATGCAAAACAAGGTACACTTGCCAAAAAATTAAAATACATAAAACTAAGTGAAAAACAACCACAATCACTAAAATTTGTGGTTGATAACGGTTTTTAGGTTTTCCCGTTCATTTGGGAAAATTCAAGGGTTCAATAAGAGTCAAATTAATGTCGTTTTTACCTACCTCTTCAAGATGATCCCTTAACAGGAATCCTGACAAACAATAAGAGTTTCTGCCTGCAGCAGCCAATCAAAATGTATTATTAGAGGAACAGTCCATGTAATCTCATGTCAATAAATCTTTGGTGTGTGGAATTTGTAATGCTTACTTATAGAGAAAATTATAATCCTTTGAATCTGAAAAATTATAATTAGAAACTCCTCCTGTGCCACATTCCAGAGTTCTTTCCAGTTCTGCAACACAGGCCACAGAAGAGGAAAGCACCAGTCCACTATGGAAGTGTCCTTCACTTAGTATAAAACTCTAACTTAGCCCTAAGCCTTTTCATCTGGAGAGGAACCCTCTCTTCCCCACAGCATCTCTTTTCACCTTTCCTATCCTCTTTCTTTTTTTTTTTTTAAATTTTTTATTTTATTTTATTTATTTATTTATTTATGGCTGCGTTGGGTCTTCGTTTCTGTGCGAGGGCTTTCTCCAGTTGCGGCGAGCGGGGGCCACTCTTCATCGCGGTGCGCGGGCCTCTCTCCATCGCGGCCTCTCTTGTTGCGGAGCACAGGCTCCAGACGCGCAGGCTCAGTAGTTGTGGCTCACGGGCCCAGTTGCTCCACGGCATGTGGGGTCTTCCCAGACCAGGGCTCGAACCCGTGTCCCCTGCATTGGCAGGCAGACTCTCAACCACTGCGCCACCAGAGAAGCCTCCTATCCTCTTTCTTGTACCCACAAAAAATTATTATAAATATGAAAACTCTGATAAACTATTGAAGAGATAAGAGCAGATAACTTTTTTTTTGCTTTGTTTTGATGTTGTTGTTTTAATCCAGAAAAACATTGAGTTGAGTTAGTGAAACAGGAAGAAGAATGAATCTAACCTGATGAGGAGTGGGGGATGTTAAGCAAATGACTTGTCCAATGGGGAGTCAATAATATTTTATGTCAATAAAATCAGGAGCAAGCAAGCTAATATATACACATGCATTTATTTAGCTGTAAAATACTATATAAATACTATAATTATTATCATTATTTTAAGGAGAGAAAACAAATGGAAAGGAACCAAAAAATTACTTAAGAAAGAGATTCTTGTTAAGTGCTAGTGCTGCCCCCACCAAAAATGTGTACAGGGCTGGAAGGCAGTCCTTTGAGTTTCCTGCCTCCGTATGATGCTATAACTCTTGCTTTCTTTTGAGTTTCTTAATCTTCCCTTCCTCCACCCACATTGCATTGATGCCTAAATAACACCAGTCTCAGTTACATACTCAGTCCAATTTGGGGGTCCACAGTTCATAGACAGACTCTTATAAACTCATTGAAAGAAGTTCATTTTTAATTGAAGATGCAAGAATCATTTAGAGGCACCTTCCTTTAGCAATTGCAAAGAAGCGGTGTTTTCAGCTCAGCATCTCAGGAGCTCTGTTGGAAAGCACAGACTTTAGACTCTCAAGATCCAGCTCCTAGTGTTCTCTGGGGCTAAGATGGCAAATGTGAGTGCATCAGCTTCTCTTTGACCCTCGACCATAGACCGTTCCACAGCTTTGTCCATCTATCTTGTGCGTATGTAGCTTTGTCTCCAAGAACACTGGTGAGAGGATGATAGGGAAGATCCACTGTCTCAACTGGCTAAAAGTCTAGAAAATCAAAAAGCACTTCCTAGAGATAGAGATCAAGCAGCATCACCTCCCTACGTGCAGGACAATTCACCCATTATCCAAGGAAAGACAGATGAATCTCTATGCTGGTGCTTTGTCCACTGCTAGTCAGCCTACTATTTCTGGGGTTAAAACAAAAAATTAAAATGTTGAATGTTGGTCCCAGAAAACTCTTAAGAATTTTCCTGCTCTGCAAGTAGTCTTCCTGCCATATCTGCAAGCAAAGGACTAAAGGGGCTCACAGGGCCCCAGAAAGCCCTTCCTAGTGTCATGGCCCATCTTTAAATGTTAAGAGCTATTCTGTAGAACTTGATGCTTCAAAAACATAGACGTCTTGTTCTTAATGCCTAGGTAGAACACAGGCCTGCCATTGTGAATACTTGATAATTTTCCCCAGTTTGAGGACTACGGGGACTGGGGAGACGGGGAAACAAAGGAGAGGAAACCTCTCAGAGTCACAACAACAAATTTACGCTCATCGGAGGAAAGACAGTTCCAACTGCCTGAGTTCACTGCTAGGCTCTGAACAGAATTACCTACATGTCAGTCAGTCAAGGTAGTTTAAAATACCTGTGCTCCTAAAGCCAGGGTGTCATTATAGATTTAGCACTACCAGCAGCGTTCTCTTTGTCACACAATGAAGCAATATGGCTAATTAACTCTCACTAGGGAGCCTGAAATAACGATGCCTCTCTCTTCCTAGAGCCAATTACCCCAAATATTCAGATTACCTACCTACTATTTCACTGAAAGAAATGCCTGGGCCTTTTTTTAATTTAATTCAGGTATTATGTATCATGTAACGTCACATTATGTGATGTTGTGTCACAGCCTGACAGCTTACAACAAGGGATATGCTGAATATATTGGGTAGTTAATACCTGCCTGAAGTAACAAGACAACCAACTTTCCAAAGAAAGAAAGTCTGAGAAATATCTGCTATACCTCCTGGGATATCTGGAGGGAGTACATGTCTGATTCACTCAGTCAACCACTGTGTGTCACTGTTGCTTCTTGTAAAGACACATGAAAGAGTATTTGTCTGCAGAGATGGCACACCCATCTGCACATAAACTATAGATGGGTTTGTACAGAATCCTTAATGAATACTCATTCATAAAGATTCTACTTTTTTCAACACTGTTTAAATGATCTCAGCCATGCAGGAAGTAAGTATCGAGAGGCAGGGTAATTATAATCAAAAGGGTATGTATGGGCTTGGGACTGAGCAAACAAGTTGAGAACCTGAAATATGACCTTTCTTCATTTATTCATCTATTTATTCAGGAAATATTTATTGCATTCCTATTCTCTAAAGGTATCCTGTTAAGGGAACATGGAATATGCTCCAGTTCCATTTTCTTTGCTGTTCCTGAGCAAGTTAAGCATGATCCTACCTCATGGCCTTTGCACTGGCTGATACTACTACCTGGGATGCATTTTTTCCAAGATAACTTCATGACTAACTGCCTTACCATCTTTAAAGTTTCCCAAATGTCAATGTCTGAATGAGGCCTTCCCTGGCCGACCTATCTAAATTCCTATCCCCTTTTCCTTCCAGCTCCCTGGTTCTATTTTTCCCCCATGGGAAAACTCATCAACTATAGTTTCGGACAAAATGCATCATCATAACAGTGCATATAAGAAAAAAAACTGTTGACAGGATTACAAAGAAATGGAAAATAAGAAAAAGGAAAGGATGGACCTTTAAGGAAATGTTATGGGGGTGAGGCTGGAGTGTTAGGTACATTCAATGGGTACAGGGTCTGGATGCACGCAACACAGAGTTAAAAACGTAGATGAGGACTAGACTGGAGAATAAGGAATAGGAGAGCTCACTGGGATGTTTATTCCAATATCCCAATGCTAAGAAGTTTGGAGTTTATTTTACAGGCACATAGGATTTCATATCAATTTGGTGATGGGATCTAAGAATGTGTGCCAACATGTACAGAACAGTTGAGGTTGAGGTTAGAGAAGAGAAAGTGGGAAAAAATGGCATTCTGAATTCAGGGAGGCATGTTAGGAGGTTATTATAAAGTGTAAAAAAAACATGGGGAAGCAATAAATTAGAGCACGATGGTGATGTATAGAAAATACTCAGCGCAGAGGCAGATCTGAGTCTATCTGGCAAGTGACTGGTGGGATCAACAATAATCCATTATCCTGGAAAAGGAAATGCATGAAGTATAATTTAGGAAGCAGTGGGGAGGGGCATATTCACTAATTATTATGTAGTCTTGAACATGACTGGTTGGGTGCAAAGGGACATTAGGTGTTCAGGAGACATCCATATAAAGGTCAAACAGAGCAGGTAGTTAGTTATGAACTAGGTTGAGATTTAATAAAAAGAATTATATTTTTGCTAATATAAGTAAAGCTACAAGAAACATTTACATGAAGATAGTTTTTTCTCTTTCTCTTTTGAATTATTTCCTTAGGACAAGTTTCCACAACTATACCACTTGTCTGTTACTAAGGCCTCTCCCAGTCTTCTTATCCTTTCACTTCAAGCCAGCAATATATTCTACTTCAGGGATTCTTCAGAAACCTTGACATTTGTTTTGCTTTCAGTTTTGTTCCAACATCCCAAAATACCACATTCTTTATGACAGCCCCCAATAATATACAGCAATCACTTTAATAATTCTATGACACTTTCTCAAGACAAGATCTCAGTGGTTCAGCCAGTGCTTTGAGAACAGTTTCTAAGTCACTGTGATGATTTTGTTCCCAAAACCTCATTAACGTAAGCCAACTCTGTCCAAGGGTAGTAAGAGTGAACCATAATGAAACACTTGATTTCTTGGACTAAATCCATAGCACTACTATGCTATTAACATATAAAGATATGAATTACCAAGAATCAAGTTTAGATGTGGGATTTCCAAGTCTGCATATTTCTGTTGACAACATAATATAAGTGTAGAAACCATAAATAGTATTTTTGCCTTTCACAAACCCTGGTACATCCAACAAACATATCTCTGGGTCTTCCTCTAGTTGCTGTAAACACAGCCCCTCACATTCTAAGGGGATAATCAGTAAATATAGAAGGTAATTCCTATTTTCATTGGCTACACTGAAAAATCTGGGACAGACATATCCATCCTTAGTATTGACTCTGATGAAGGTTTCAGACATGACGGATTCAATAAAAACCCCAAGCAAACTGTGTTAAGTGCCTTACCTCTGCATGTTAAATCAATCTGTTAAGAAATTATGTTCTATATCATTTGAGTCTCTTTCTTCTTGGTTCATCAGAATTGCATTTTTTATTGTCTGGTAAAATTTGCTTTTGCAAAGCTTTCTAATTATTTCTTTTAAAAAGACTAAATAAGAAATTATATTTTTCCCAGAATAAATGAAAGGATTCACTTTAGTTCAAAGTTCCAAATCCAAAACATTTGGAGAGATTTTACAAAGTGGCACAGCATGTTCTATTGGCCTTACAGGAACAAGATGATCCAGGGAGAAGAAACAACTCAGATATCACCATCAGCATTTCTTGACCATGGAAGGCAATATGTGAGATCATCCTGTCACACCCCCAAAAAACTCCTTGGGTCTTTTTGTCATCTCTTGTCTTACCTACATATAAGAGTCATTTGAGTGCTTGCTCACCATGTGATGGCCACCATGCTCAAAAACGAAAATATAAAGTTAAGACACAGGTCATTTCATCAGGGGTTAATAGATAACTTTGCCCGTATGCCCTCTTATTGTCTTCCTAGCCACCACTTCTCTTCCTTCAATATTCAGGTCAAATGTCACCTCCTCTGTGAAGCCTTATCTAATGCTTCTCCTCTCTGCCCAGGAGAAGTAGCACCTTCCCCTTAGCTCCTCCATAACTCTATCCATAAATGAATTAACTTATTCTGCTGCTTTTTAATGTATTTGTTTATATTAGTAAAACTCCTGTGTAAGGACTATGCCTTACTTATTAAAGATAGGAAATAACAAATGGAAATTGGGAGGGAGGCAACATCCATTACAGCATAGAAATGAAAAGCTCAGACTACAGTGCTAGACTGCTTGGGTTCAAATCCAATCTATGCAACTTACCAACTATGTGACCTTGATTTATACCTGAATTAGTTACTTAATCTCTGTGTATTAGTTTTCTTAGCTGTAAAATGGAGAATATGGTAATATTGACCTCAGAGAGATATTTCTTGGCAACTTAAAAGACACAACTCTATAGAATGAAAGTAGGGGAAGAGAGCTTGGTTTAATTAACTTTTCTATCCCCCGCATTAATCATTAAGAGAGTCTACTCTCTAAACATTGCAAGAAAATTAGCTCAATGTGAGGTTTCTATCAAGTATTTTTGTGTACTACAGATATACATTTCACAGTATATTAATAATCTGTTACTTCTATCAAAGAACCAAGTTGCACTGAAATATTTTAAATGATGTATATATTTGTATATTTATATATATTACAATTAGCAAGTTTGATTTTATAGTCAGAGAGAAGTCATTTAAAAAATAAACTGATATATGTATATGTATGTTTATTTATTATAGGAAATAAGAAAAAAGCAAACATAACCTATAATTCTTTAACCCACAGTCCTTCAAAACTTGTTACTAAAAATTTTATGACTTTATTCTGTTCATACTTTGGTTTATAATTCAATTTTATTGGATAGATTTTTCATATAACATACTTAGTGAAAATTTTCCCAAGTTACTAAATATTATTTGAAAACAATTATTCCTCTATATTTATTTAATTATCCCCTCATTATTTGATATTTAGGCAAAATTTTTTGACAAATATCTTGGTACATATGTATTTTCCATATATCATATAACACATGTCATAGCATTTTCATATCTTAAACTTACAATGATCCTGGGAAATAGGTCAAATGTTACAATCTTTATAGGAGAGGAAACAAAGGATTATGTTTTAAGTGATCTTCTTAGCAAGTGTATGGTGAAATCAAGACCATAAGCTAAGCTTTCTGACTCAGTTTAGTGCCCTTTCCACTATTTCATTTCATTTGTAAAAATGAAGTTACAAAGCTATTATCAGTATAAGATGAACTATGGGGTGGGGTGTGTGTGTGTTGATAGGTATGTGCTTATCTACTCACACACTCTTTCATGATCCCCTTTGTAATCAATGGCAAATATATGTGATATGCTCCCAAGGAACCAGATCCGCCATCTTGTGCTCAAATTAGCACTGGGCTCTTATCCATTGAGCTAATCAGCCAATTTCTGCAATAGAAATTAAATAGACATTGGCAACATTAAAGCCCCACTGAGGGGCAGAGAAGGGAAATCTCCAGTGGACAGAAATCTGAGAGGCATAAGGTGGTCCACTTTGCCTGGCAAGAGCTATGACCAGAGGTAGGGATCTACATTGATTTCTGGTCCATAGCTATCAGTTTGCCTGGATAAGCCAGGACTGAAAAGAAGAAGGTTAGAGCACTGATGATGTAAGTACCATAAGGCCAAGATTTTGCTCACTGCTGTAACCCATGTGTTAAGAATAGTCTGATACATTACATAACCTCAAAAAGATTGTTGAATGAAGATATAAAGGCATTTAGGAGAGACAGAAGGATGTAACTCTCAGAATTGGTCTAGAATTTAAGAATATTTATGTTCCTATGAATTGTCATCCAAGGAATTCAAAGGAGAAAGGGTCCTTTAGTGAGAATGTATCAAACCTTTCTCTCAATCAGTTTTTCTCCGTAACTTCTCAGGACTGGTCCAAAGCACCCATGAACAAACTGGCCATGGTGGCAGGGCTTGACGTTATTTACGCATTCAACCATTAGGATTTACCCTGTCTTCCAATAGCAGAAATCGATGCTAAGCTTCCACTATGGCACCTACTACTACTAATTGATAACACTGGATTCATCCCCCAAAGAGTGGATAGAAATTACTTCTCACTAGAAGAGAACAGAAAGGATATGTCTTTCCTGCCTGACCTGCATCTACAAGCCCACATTCATAGTTTTATTTTATGCCATATTTGTCATCACGATATCCTCTTATTGTAATCAAAGAAGTCACTATGCAGAAAAAGAAAGTGAAGCAGTGGATTGAGACCCATGGGATTCACTGACGTACCCCATCATTTGGAAGCAGCTGGACTTATAGAATTGTGGAATTAGCCTTTACAGACTTAACTGTGGCACCAACTGGAGGATGACAACTTACAAGCTTGGCACTGACCTGTATGATGTGAAATGTGCTCTAAATCTGCAATTATACATGATGCCATTTCTCCCATAACCAGAATGCATGTACTTGGAAGCCAAGAGGTAGAAGTAGGTTTGTGATTTCTCTCACTATTATGCCTTATAATTCACTTGGAAAATTTTTGCTTCCCATCATTGCAACTTTGGGCTTTGCTGGTTTTGAGGTATTAGTTTCTAAGAGAAGAATGCTTCCACCAAGGAGACATATGAAAATGAACTGAAAGTTGATGGCCATTTTCATTTCCTATTGTCACTGAACCAACAGGGAAAAAGTAGGTTAATATATTGACCAGGGTATTTGATCTTAACCCACAAGGGGAAATAAGATAGACAATGGGTCAAGGAAGCTTGTATCTATATCCAAGGGGTTATTTAGGGGTGCCCCTAACACTTTCATGTCCAATAGTAAAATTGATTGGAAGCCTGGAGCAATACTGGTAGGACAACCAAGGAATCATATCCCTTCAAGAATTAAGAGTGGAGTCATCCTTCATTCAGTAAAGTAAAAAACCAGCTGAAGTGCTGAGGGAAAATAGATTATTTAAGGCATAGTAGTGGAAGGAAGTTCTAAATATTAATTATGGTCTTGTGACTAGTTGAAGTAATAGATTTCATTAGCTATCTTTTTTCTTTATTTTATGTACATTTATGTATATTAACCTATTTAATTTTTTCTTTTATACCCTTATGCTTTTTTATATCACAGCTATAAATTTACACTTTATTCATTAGTTTATAGAATATCAAGGTAGGATTGTGATTGAACAAAAAGGGAAATGAGTATCACTCAGAGATGTAGTCACAATTAATGGGACAGAGGTTTCCCTTTGAGTGAGAAGTGCTGTTTCACTTATCCAACAGATAGTTGGATTTGTGTGGGATCATGCTGGTTTTTTATTATTATTTGTTAATACTTATGTACATTGAGTAAGGGGATGATTATGTTCCATATTGTGACTTCACACTCAGCATCCATTCCAATATCCTTCCAATATACCTCCCTCTGCTTCAGAGGCTAGAAAGCTAAAAACTACATTTCCAAGACTCCCTTGAAGCTAGAGTTCTGAATGTGAAATTGATTCCCATTAATGACATGCACTTGCATGAGTTTTGGAAACTGGAAGTTAAAAAGAACAACTTTGCTGATATTTTGGTTGTCGCAATGAAATAAGGGTATAAAGATGTTAGCTGTATTTATAGAAGTGTTCTGATGTCTGGCTCCTCGTAAGCATTAAGACACATTTGTGTTGGCAGTAATATCATGGTTACTGGACCACAGTTATGGCACTGGATTCCTGAACACAGTTCCCATGATTTCCTCTTGATTCCCAACACCCATGATTGCAGCCTAGGTAGTGGCATGTCATTTCAGCATCTTATTCCAGAAATTATTCTTGGATGGTCAACATAGAGTCTGCTTCTCTCGTACTTTCAATAATTTTACTGAAAAGTTTTAATTCCCCATATTAGAACATTTTTGCGTAAACTAGCTGGAGCAGGTTTTGGTTGTTGCAGCTGAATCCTAATGGAACCTAACATGCAATCAGCAGAGGGAAAATCTCTGTCTTATATGCAAACAATGTTTACTTAGTTATATTTTGAAGCCAAAAACGGGAGAAAACACGGTCTTTCAGGTTATCTTCTTTCAAACCCAACTTCTAGTCCTACCCTAATAATCTCCAACAGTGGCACCACCATTATTCTAGTCACCCAATTTAACATCTTGACATCACCCTTGAATCCTTTCTTTATTTCCTTCATCTAAATCAGTCAGCATATCTTGTTGAGTCTTCCTTTGAAAACATCCATCATCTTTACTCCTCTGATCCAAATACTCTTCACTTCACATCTTATTCCTATTATCACCTTCTAACTGGTTGCCTTGTCTCCATTATTCCCACACCAAGAAAAAAAAGGCAAAAACAGCTGGAAACCCTTGGTTAAAGGTAGAAAATTTATTATTCATATTTTCCTCCAATCCCTTTCCAAATCGCACAAAAATTAGTGTAAAAGGATTTTTAAAACATAAACCCCAAGAACAAAGATGCTGGGTTAAAGGCAATAACAGCAAAATGTTGAAAGCTAGAAAAGAAATAGAAGAATGGTAAATGACATAGAAGACATAAAAAAGCTGAATTCTTAACCAGAAGTAGGGAAGCCAAAAAGCAACCTACAGAACTCTCAAAACATTCAGAATTCCACAGTACAATGTTCCTCCGGAAATGGATTGAAGGTGGAGCCAAAAATTATAGAATTAATTAAAAATTTGGCTAAGAAAAAATGAAGTGTCTAGATCTCTTCTATCACTCTGTACAGCTGGGCCACTGCCCTCCCTAATCTTGCAAGAGGACTAAAGGTGTGTTTTTGAAAAAAAGCAGCTAATTATCATTGACTGAGATTTTCAGGTATATCATACTGAAACTGGGAAGATTAAGACAGTGTATATCCTGAAGGTTGAGACTCCCACCTTTGTCAGATCTGAGAATGTGGTCAGCCAGACTTACCCACATAAAGCATGAGATTTAAAGGGACTTCTTTTCTAAAGCTCAGAGGAAAGCTTTAGAAAAGTAATCAGTTCAGGTGTTACCTATTAAGCAACCCAGCCAGATGATCCTAAAGATCCAGAGGATATGCCTGCCCTATGAGCTCAGACTTCCCCCTGAAATTTTGTATTTCTTCTTCTTAAATCTGAGTGAACTACTAAGACATTTTTTTTTAAGCCTCTAATGGAAAAGCTGGAGACCAAGGATCACAGGTAACAGAAACTTGGAGAAAAAGAGAATTTCACAACTGCCATAATATGCTACAGCTACAAAACAAGGAAAGGATGTTGTCTTAAAAAGGAAGTTTGAGAGTAAATAAAGGCTTTTGGAAATTAAAAGCAAGAGAGCAAAAATGGAAAAAAAAAATTGGAAGGATCAAAGATGAAACCACAGGAATCTCTCAGAAAGAAGAGAAAAAGGACAAAACATCTAAAATAGGCGTAAAAAATAAGAAAATTAGAGGAACATTCAAAATAACAAAAAGACCCAAGAAGAGAGAAAATAGGTGGAGGAAGTCATCAAATACATAATTGCAGCATTTTTTCCAGAACTAAAGTACATGTGATTTCAACATAAATGGTCTACCAAGAGCCCAGCACAGTGTATGAAAACAGACCCACACTAAGGCATATCTCTGTGAAAATTCAAAACATCAGAACATACAGAAAATCTTAGAGAGGAAAAATTGGTTTCAAATAACTACATTGGAAGGATAGGAAGACAGGAAGTGGTTGCCTGAAAAGCAGGACATAGCAATATAAGCATGTTATGTAGAGCTAGGTAAACAAAAAGAATCTGAAGTTAAAAGTATGAACAAGTATGATTTTTTTCCAAGAAGCAGAATAGAAGAAAGAGGGCTAGAGGATTACTGTTTTTCATAAGAAGCCCTGTAAAATGTTTGCCACTTTAAACTATGTCAATGTGTAATTTTGATGAAATAAAAAACTGAATTAGGAAAAATAGAGAGGGAAAGAGAGAGAAAGAGAGCCCATACAAAATCCTCTTGCACTTTATCCTGCATAATTCTTTTGTTAAAATGCCACTTGCAGCATTTTGTTCCCTATTTTCCAGCTTTCCAAAACTCCCGTTTAGAATCCCTTTGCTAATATTTAAAGTATCTGAAAATATGATTCCATAGCTCTTTTTCTGCAGTCTAAATCTTCTGTTCTAGTCAAAGTGGTCTTCTTATTAACCCTTAAATATAAGAAGGTATGCATCGTTCATTATTCTCTCATCACAACATGGGTAGCCTTCTCATGTTTCTCTTTCCTACTGACACCCAACACACATGATTAGTTCTCTTCTTTGAATTCCTCTGAATTTATAATTTAATGTGATTTATTATATTAGTATTAGCATGTATTAGTTCTGCTCATGACTGCCAAGTAGATATATACTCCTGTGTCCAAACAGGATTTGAAACCATACCAACTATAAATCCCAAAGCACTGTTCATTAATCAGAAACAAAATGAAAGAATGAATGAATATATACATAAATGCAAGAAGCTAATAAATAGTAAGTAAATATTCAACTCAAACCTGAATTTAAAAACATGACATACCTTTTCAGCTTTAAAGAAAGAACATGCTACCCACAAATTGCTACTTCCCAGGGTTTTTCTCTGAACTAAGAAGACATTCTTAAGGATTTATAAACACTCTCATTTTAAGGACTGTATAGACTTAAGAAATGAGGAATCAGCATTCAATTGAAACTTCTGGAATCATCGTGTCCACAATAATGAACCACAAAAATCTTATGAATCTTATGACCATGGGTAATTTTTACAATATTTTCTAAATATTTTTTTCCTGGAATAAAATTTTCAATTGAGAAATAATTTCAAATGCCATAACAAGTCATTTTTTAGCTGAGAAGAAAAATAGATGCATCTGATATTATAAGTGAAGCAAGAGGCTGACAATTCCCAATCATTAGAGTGTGCACCAAAGTGTCTTCTGGGGGGGTCACTTGCCAGAGAGAATAATGGTTCACTTAGACTTGGTGACAAGCTGGTATCCTTTCTTTTATTATTCTCTTCCTTTGCCAAACCACAAATATCCAGGCTCAATCACATTTGTAGTCTTAGCCAATGATTATACACTCCCACCCACAACAAACATACAAAAAAGTTAAAATATCATCCCTTCTTATGCTTTGAAATTACAAAAAACTCTCAACTGTATTTTCTGTCGTCTCTAATTTGTTTTATTTCAACATGAGGGTAAAAATTAGGCTCTTGTATTTTAACCAACAAAACTGATTCCAAATAAAACTCAGATTATTTAACAAGGATAGTGGATTATAAGTCACCAAAATTGGCAGGAACTAGAGTCAATGGGTGTGAAGGACACATAAAAAAAATTAAAGAAGAATGATGAGAATGTCCAGTAAGGTGAGGAAGATAACCGGCCTGAGCCACACACCTTCAAGCCTAGAAGGCTGTGTCTGGTGCAGGTGTGGTGCCCCTCAGAGACCTGTTCCCTGTCAACCACTGTCCCTCTGGAGTCCCTTGTGAAAGTCATGTAAACTCAAGACTCAAATTCTTTACTTAAAGTATAAATGTGATTATTTAAGAAATAATAACTACCATTTATGCTGTCTACTTCTGTTTACTAAAAACTTTTCTAAGTGATAAATATTTTACCTTGTCTAATTCTTAAAGTAAAACCTGTGAGTTATTCCACTTTGCAAACAAGGAAAATGAGGCTCAGAAAAGTTCAACCATTTCCCCAAATTTACACAGGTATCAAGTGGAGGAGGCAGAAATTCCACTTGGCTCCCTTTAATCCCAATCTGAGTTATAAGCATAGATAGGAGAGTGTGTTTTGAAAAGCCTTTGAACACAATATTGTATTCTATTCTCAAAAACACACAACAACATTTGGGGTAGGATAAGCAGAATTTTTAAAGCCATTTTATTAATAACTCAAAGAGATTGTGATTTGCCTAAAGACAATTGTTAACTGAATTAAGATGACACCTCACCCTATTTAACTTCTAGTTAAAAATCACTGCATCAAAAGTGCTCACCACCAGAGACTGGAGATTACCTAATTCAACATTCTCATTACAAACAGGTAAGGACTGGCCTGAAATCCAGCCAACTTCCCAGCAGTTCAGGGCTCACTCCTCTGCAGAGGGCACTGACTGTTTTACACACACACACACACACACACACTTACACACATACACATACACACCATGTGTTCCTGCATGCTCTGATAGTGCTAACATTCAGGATCTTTTGACTAATAGGGAAATATTTCTCTTTTTAAGCTCAGAGGAGGAACTAGCATGACCATTTCTCTTTTTAAATTTCCACTGTGCACAGTACAGCGAAGAGAATCTGACAGAGATTGACAGTGGAGTACCACTATGATGACACGGATCTGTCAAGGGTGAGATCAGAAGAGAGCCCAAGATATAAATATTCAGAATTTTCTGCTTCAAGCTGGTGCTTCTAACATGCCACTGCTGAGAGATCCACCCCTTCTCCCAGCCGTAGGCCCCTCCCGCCAGTCCCCAGTGCTATTACCATAGCATAGCTTTCATTCTGAATATCCAAAGCAAAAGATTTGTACGACGTTTAACATTTTTGCTGAGCCAATTAGAAAAAAAGAAAGTGGAAGTTAGAGAAAGAAGAAGGAAAGTGGAACTTTTTGCTCACGATAACAACAAAACCACATACTACTTTCGGCCAATACACTATTTTCACAGTCAATTTAGGGATCATGGAATTAGCTACTGAGATACAGCAACCCCTGAGGTGAAACTCAGCAGTCCCAACAGCCAAACAGCTCAAAAAGTTAACTTAAGGTGGGAAAAAAGAATAAATGCTTAAGTCAGCCCAAACTGCCAAAGTAGTGGCACGTCAGAATTTCAATTCAGTCAGAGAAATCATAAAGTCTTAGACCTGGAAGAAATTTTAGGAAACAACTCCAATCTCTATGTTATCCACAGAGGGAAACCAAGGCTGACAGAGATGAAATGCTTGGCCCAAGAATCACAGAGAAAGTGTCAAATCCAGAAATAGAACCCAGGTTTTCACATGCCACTAGAACTAATATGTCACAGTAAAGTAAACTTGGGAATAGTTAGGATCCATTGCTCAGTCCTTTTATGCTGACACTAAGGAGAGAGACTACCATGCCTCCACCTGGAGTCTCTTACTACACAATGAGAAACAGACTCTTCTGAGCCACGCCAGGGGCCTGAGTTTTTAGGAGGATGTGGGACTCTTCATTTCTTAAGGCCTCGAGATCACAGGGGCCAGAAGGGCTAACAATGAGGCACCTGAACAGGACAGGGAGTGAACACAACGGCAGAAATATTTCTTGCCCTCCTGAGATTCCAGCACTATTAGGAATATGGTGATGACCACAAGAGCCGCCTCACAAGCTTAGAGAGCTACTAGTAGAAGAGAATAATGAATACATAAGCCAGGAACTATGCTGAGTACTTTCATGTTGCTTCCTTGTTTAAACTTTACAACATTTCTGAGAGGTAGGGATGATGATCTCTATTTGTAGTGAACACTGTATGTTGCCTACCTCTTCTTGTACCTTAACAAAACCATGACTTTTTTTTTCATCTCTCAGTACTCACAAAAATTTTCCCACAGTGAAAACTCCAGGTTCAAACATTCTAGAAACAAATCATTCAAATGTTATAAAAACTGTTCCATAGAAAATAAAAAATAAAGAGATACCCACTAATATCAATATATTTATGAAGCTAGCATAGCCTTGATACCAAAGCCTAACATTGACAGCTAGAAAAAGAAAGGCTATTATAAACAAAGGTGAAAAATCCTAAACTAAATAAATTCAGCAATGTAGAAAAAGACTAGTCTCATGACCAGACTGAATTACCACAAGATAATTCTAATCTTAAGCAAGGTTAGTGGACTTCCCTGGTGGCGCAGTGGTTAAGAGTCCACCTGCCAATGCAGGGGACACGGGTTCGAGCCCTGGTCCGGGAAGATCTCACACGCCGCGGAGCAGCTAAGCCCATGCGCCACAACTACTGAGCCTGCGCTCTAGAGCTCGTGAGCCACAACTACTGAGCCTGCGTGCCACAACTACTGAAGCCCACATGCCTAGAGCCTGTGCTCTGCAACAAGAGAAGCCACCACGAGAAGCCTGCACACTGCAGCAAAGAGTAGCCCCCCGCTTGCTGCAACTAGAGAAAAGCCCACGCACAGCAACAAAGACCCAACACAGCCAAAAATAAATAAATAGATAAACAAATAAGCAAGGTTAGTTTAAGATGAGAAAACAATTAATTAATCTATTAAAATTAACATTAACTAATGAACTATGAAAAGATGTAATTTTTAAATAGAGGCAAAGAAATCACAGAATTCAACGTTAAATCTTGATTTAAAAGAAAAATCTCTTAGCAACACAGAAATAGAAGAGGATTTTCTTTCTATCTAAAAAAAAGTCATTTAAAATGTTGGTATATTGAAATTTATTCCTTTGATATTCAAAACAAGGAAATGATGTTCTCTAGGTCAAAAACTTGAGATCCTAGCCAATGCAGGTTGGCAAGAAAAAAGGTATAAGGATTGAAAAATAGATATAATTATTGTTATCAAAAATGATATGACTGTGTACCCCCAAATATAAAAGAATTTATGTTAAAACATATGAGAAAATGTTTCGCAAATTTGCTGAATATAAAATTATTAATTGAAAAATATATTTCATTTCTATGTACCAGGCAGAAACAGAAAATCAAAATTTTAAGGAAGTTATTATTTAGGGTACTACCAAATATATGAAATGCATAGAAATAAATCTAACAAAAGATGCTTAAGACAATTCTGGAGAAAATTACAAAACATTATGGAAAAACATGTAGCTCTAAATATATGAACAGATATACCATATTCATGAATTGAAAGACAGTATTGTAAAGATGTCAATTTGTACAAAGCTGATGTATAAATTCAATGTCCTGTTGATAATACCACAACACTTTTTGGAGAAATCTAATGTTAAACCTAAAGTATACATCAAATATCAAAGAGCCAAGAAAAGCCCAGATACCCTTGAAGAAATAGAACAAGGCAGAAGGACTTTCCCTACCAGATATCAGGTCTTACTATAAAGCTGCAGTAATTAAGACAATTTGGTATTGATGCTGGATAGCTCAACGGAACAGAAGTGTGTGTATAAAGACCTACACATACAATGAGCATGGTATATGACAGGTGCTATTGCAAATCTGTGAAGAAAGAATAATTTTTTCCAAAAAGTTTTGCTGGGGTTGCTATTTATCTGAAAAGGGGAGAATATAAACAGATTCATTTATGTACTTTTAATATTTAAAGAAATTAAAGGATAAGCTATGAAACAACTAAAGTTTACCTATACAAGAAGGATGGAATAGAGTAAGGAGAGAGGGATAGACACTAGACTTCTCTAAATATCCATTATTTTGTAGATTTGACCTTGGGACCCTCAATAGTTTATAAAATTATAAAACTAAAGTAAATTATTTTTAAAGTAATTCCTAACAACTAAAATCAGAAAGAAAGAAACAAACCTAACACTATATCTAGTTGGTGACAGAACCACTGCATAATGAAGAATTAACCTCACCAAAAGAGAGGTCTAGCATTTACCCTGGGCTACTGGGAGGTAACCTCTAGGCCCCTGTCATATCCTGCCTGAATAAGCTGTCTTTGTTCATTGGGGGCTTTGGCAACCAATCAGTCTAACATTGTGATTTATGTTGGGGACTTTGAGCTATGACATATCAGTTCTGGCCTGCAGGAGTGTAAGCCAGCCACAAGGGCAGTATGTGGTTGAGTCCCAATAAAAACTCTGAATGCCAAAGACTCAAGTGAGCCTCCCTGGCTGGCAGTACACTCTGGAGTTTCATCACACATTGTAGTCTGGAGGAAGGAATGCTGCCTGGGGCTCTGGAGGTGAGAGGACAACTGAAAACTTCACATTTGGACCTTCCCAGACTTCAACCTATGTGTTATTCCCTTTGGCTGGTTCTAATTTGTATACTTTTATGTAATAAAACTGGAATTGTAAGCATAGCACTGTCTTGAGTCCTGCCAATCATTCAACGTGAGTGTGGTCCTGGGAATGCTCACAGCTGGTCTGAAATGAGGGTAGCTCTGGGAGCCCTGAACTTGTGGCTGGTGTCATAAGTGAGGGAAGTTTTGAGGGGAGCTTCTCCCTCAGACTTTGAAGTTTGACCAAAAACCTTTGCAACCACATGGAGAACAACTTCAGTAGTCCCCTTTATCCACAGGGGATACATTCCAAGACCCCCAGTGGATGCCTGAAACCACAGATAGTACCAAACCCTATATATACTGTTTTTTCCTATATATACATACCATGAGAAAATTTAATTTATAAACGAGGCACTATAAGAGACTAACAACAACAACTAATAATGAAATAGAACAACTATAACAATACTGTAATAAAAATTACGTGAATGTGATCTCTGTTAAAAAGTCAAGAACTTTCACCTTTTCACTTAAAGGAAGCACTTTACGGCTTCTCTTTTGCTGCTCTGAATTGCCAGCATCACTACTCTTGCTCTCTGGGGACATTATTAAGTAAAATAAGGGTTACTTGAACATAAGCATTGTGATACCATAACAGTTGACCTGATAACAGAGATAGCTACTAAGTGACTAAGGGGTGGGATACACTGGACAAAGGGATGATTCATGTCCCTGGCAGGATGGAGCAGGACGGCACAAGATTTCATCATGCTACTCAGAATGGTACACAATTTAAAATATGAATTGCTTATTTCTGGAATTTTCTATTTAATATTTTTGGACTGCTGTTGACCACAGGTAGCTGAAATCATGGAAACTGAATCTGCAGAAAGTGAAACTGTGGATAAGAGGGGACTACTGTATTCCAAGTGAGTCTAAAACACAGTAATTATCACTAAAAGATGAAAAATATACATACAAACAAAAATACTTAATTTGTATTTAGTTAAATTATATTGTTGGCTGCAGTGTTGATATTTTTTATTCTGTAGTTGTTATGTGTATTTTGCAGAATAAAAAAATTATTAATTATCCTAGTGCTGTTGAGAACAGAAGTTTTAGGTACGTGAAATAGATGTAGGATGGAACTTTAAAACTCTGTAGCCCAAAATCTGATTTGGAACTTATTGTGTATTTATATTTTAAAAATAATACATATTTCCTAGCTATGCCTGCTAAAAAGCTAGCAACAATGACTAACCTAGAACCAATGAATACCCCTAGCACCCAGACTGTGCTCCTCTTTAATTATTACCATTTTTCACTAAAGAGAAATCAGGACTCCTTAGAGAAATGGCTGAATCCAAGTCTGGGGAAGGATACCTACAAAATGGGGCTGTAACATCTTTTCATACCAAAAATCAAGAAAGCTATCAAAGGATACAAGGGTCGCATCAAATGGATTCAGGAGCAAAATAAAGAGGCATATGTGCACAAGGAGTCGCATTCAAGAATGTTCCTAGCAGCTCTGTTGGCACTGGCCAAAACTAGGGAGCAACTCAAGGGCCATCAATGGCAGAATGTTTAAACAGCTTGTGGTGGTAAATTCAAGCAATGAAATATCACTTGAGAATGTAAATAAACTGAAGATGCATGCATTAGCATGGATGACTCTCATAAATGTATGGTTGAGCCAAAGATACAAGGTATAAAAAAATACTAGAAATATGATTCCATGTATATAAACTTCAAAACAGGCAAAAGTAAACTGTATTGTCTAGGGATACACACACAGGTGATTTGTAAAAGGCAAAAGAATGATTATCACATAAAATATTCTTCGGGTTTATTCTGTTCTTTTCCTAATTTCTTTCATTGAACACAACTTATTATGCTTTATATGTCTCCTTTTGTAATATTTGTATAAAGAATATACAGTGTACTTCCTTCATTCCTTCTGAGTAGTACTTTGTTGCCTCTCTCAAGCTTTGATATATAGAGTCCTGTTGTACTATTCTAAATATTTCAAAATATCCATTATAATTTAATCTGACATAAATTATTCAGAATTTTTTCATTTCATATGTATACAGTTTGTTCTATCATTTTGTTAGTCTCTAATTTTTATTGCATTTTTGTCAGAAAACTTCAAATATATCATATTAGTTCTTTAGTATTTGCTCTATTTAAGACTTACATTGTTGTCTACTTTTATGATCCATTTCTGTAAAGTAAATGTCCCATGTATGTGCTTGGAGAAATGTATGTTATTTTACTGATGACCAAGCTTGATATTTGTTTGTGTAATTCAAATCTTCCATATGCTTAAAATTTTCTGTTTGCTTGTGATCCATC
The DNA here is from genome assembly GCF_028564815.1 of Eubalaena glacialis. Classification (NCBI taxonomy): domain Eukaryota; kingdom Metazoa; phylum Chordata; class Mammalia; order Artiodactyla; family Balaenidae; genus Eubalaena; species Eubalaena glacialis. The sequence goes on along the minus strand of NC_083717.1, from coordinate 113,097,584 downwards.
AGTTTCTGTTACGGGATGTGCTATAATCTTCCACCGTGACTGAGGGTCTATCCATACCTCCTGGTGGTTATTAATTTTTGCTGTACATATTTTGAGGTTATGTTATTAGAAGCATGAATGTTCGAGGATTGTTGTATCTTCCTAGTGTTATTTTTGTAGAGAGTAGTGTTAAGTTTTGACTCTTTTTGTACTTAATAATACTTTTTGTCTTGATGTATATGATGTCTGATACTGATCTTGCTACATATCAACTTTTGGTTAGTAACTATGTGGTTTTTTTCCCCCTGTTTTACTCTCAACCTGTCTGTGTCATTCTGTTTTAGGTGTATGTTTCTTGATTTTTGTCTCTTTATCCAAGACCAGAACCTCCAAATTTCAAGAGAATGGTTTACTTATGTATTTTTTTAAGAGACAGACTTTTTCTGTCCCCCACCCCGCTTTTTTTTTTAACATTTTCTATTTATCATTTTTTAATCTTATTTTTTCCTTTCTCAATTTCAAATCTAGTTTGTTTACTTGTCTGTCTTTCCTTGTTTAAAAGCTAATCATTCTATATCTATTCCATTATTGATTATCCTTACATTTGGAACACGCATTCTTGACTTACCAAGCCTAAAGTTAATCATTTTTTATACTCTCCTTAGGAATAAACCTTAGAGCACTTTTTTTTGTACAAAAATTATTTAATTATATTCAGAATTACAGATAAAGTTAACTGGATGTTTCAGACTGGGATTCACAGGGTTGTTGCAACTAGGTAGGGTCAGGGTGCTCCAGAAGTAGTCCAAGTTTGTCTGGCTCAAAGAGGGGTATGATTGGTGATCAGGCTATGGGGCTCTCACTAGCAGAACCCACTGGATAATCATTTATAAACTTGAATATAACTGCATTAATTCTACAATAGGTAATATAATTATTTAGGGATAAGACCTTCTCCTGTAATATTTATTACTCTTTTTGTTTTGAATTTTATTATTTTTATACAGCAGGTTCTTATTAGTCATCCATTTTATACACATCAGTGTATACATGTCAATCCCAATCTCCCAATTCATCCCACCACCACCATCACCCCTCACTCTCCCCACTTTGTGTCCATATGTTTGTTCTCTACATCTGTGTCTCAATTTCTGCCCTGCAAACCCGTTCATCTGTACCATTTTTCTAGGTTCCACATACATGCGTTAATATACGATATCTGTTTTACTCTTTCTGACTTATTTCACTCTGTATGACAGTCTCTAGACCCATCCACGTCTCTACAAATGACCCAATTTCTTTCCTTTTTATGGCTGAGTAATATTCCATTGTATATATGTACCACATCTTCTTTACCCATTCATCTGTCGATGGGCATTTAGGTTGCTTCCATGACCTGGCTATTGTAAATAGTGCTGCAATGAACGTTGGGGTGCATGTGTCTTTTTGAATTATGGTTTTCTCTGGGTATATGACCAGTAGTCGGATTGCTGGGTCATATGGAAATTCTGTTTTTAGTTTTTTAAAGAACCTCCATACTGTTCTCCATAGTGGCTGTATCAATTTACATTCCCACCAATAGTGCAAGAGGGTTCCCTTTTCTCCACACCCTCTCCAGCAATTTGTTCTTTGCAGATTTTCTGATGATGCCTATTCTAACCGGTGTGAGGTGATACCTCATTGTAGTTTTGATTTGCATTTCTCTAATAATTGTTGATGTTGAGCCACTTTTCATGTGCCTCTTGGCCATCTGTATGTCTTCGTTGCAGAAATTTCTATTTAGGTCTTCTGTCCATTTTTTGATTGGGTTGTTTGTTTTTTTAATACTGAGCTGCATGAGCTGTTTATATACTTTGGAGATTAATCCTTTGTCTGTTGATTCGTTTGCAAATAATTTCTCCCATTCTGAGGGTTGTCTTTTAATCTTGTTCAGTTTCCTTTGCTGTTCAAAAGCTTTTAAGATTCATTAGGTCCCATTTTTGTTTATTTTTTTATTTTATTTCCATTACTCTAGAAGGTGGGTCAAAAAAGACCTTGCTGTGATTTATGTCAAAGAGTGTTCTTCCTATGTTTTCCTCTAAGAGTTTTATAGTGTCCAGTCTTACATTTAGGTCTTTAATCCATTATATTTTGTGTATGGTGTTAGGGAGTGTTCTAATTTCATTCTTTTACATGTAGCTGTCCAGTTTTCTCAGCACCACTTATTGAAGAGACTGTCTTTTCTCCATTGTATATCCTTGCCTCCTTTGTCATAGATTAGGTGACCAAAGCTGCATGGGTTTATCTCTGGGCTTTCTATCCTGTTCCATTGATCTATATTTCTGTTTTTGTGCCAGTACCATATTGTGTTGATTACTGTAGCTTTGTAGTATAGTCTGGAGTCAAGGAGTGTGATTCCTCCAGTTCTGGCTTTTTTCCCTCAATATTGCTTTGGCTATTCGAGGTCTTTTGTGTCTCCATACAAATTTTAAGATTTTTTGTTCTAGTTCTGTAAAAACTGCCATTGGTAATTTGATAGGGATTGCATTGAATCTGTAGATTGCTTTGGGTAGTATAGTCATTTCCACAATATTGATTCTTCCAATCCAAGAACATGGTATATCTTTCCATCTGTTTGTGTCATCTTTGATTTCTTTCATCAGTGTCTTATAGTTTTCGGCATACAGGCCTTTTACCTCCTTAGGTAGGTTTATTCCTAGGTATTTTATTCTAAAGCAGTGGTGAATGGGATTGTTTCCTTAATTTCTCTTTCTGATCTTTCATTGTTAGCGTATAGGAACGCAAGAGATTTCTGTGCGTTAATTTTGTATCCTGCAACTTTTCCAAATTCATTGATTAGCTCTAGTAGTTTTCTGGTGGCATCTTTAGGACTATCTATGTATAGTATCACGTCATCTGCAAACAGTGACAGTTTTACTTCTTCTTTTCCAATTTGTATGCCTTTTATTTCTCTGACTGATGTGGCTAGGACTTCCAAAACTATGTTGAATACGAGTGGTGAGAGTGGACATCCTTGTCTCGTTCCTGATCTTAGAGGAAATGGTTTCAGTTTTTAACCATTGATAACGATGTTGGCTGTGGGTTTGTCATATATGGCCTTTATTATGTTGAGGTAGGTTCCCTCTATGCCCACTTTCTGGAGAGTTTTTATCATAAATGGGTGTTGAATTTTGTCAAAAGCTTTTTGTGCATCCATTGAGATGATCATATGGTTTTTATCCTTCAATTTGTTAATATGGTGTATCACATTGATTGATTTTCTTATATTGAAGAATCCTTGCATCCCTGGGATAAATCCCACTTGATCATGGTGTATGTTCCTTTTAATGTATTGTTGGATTCGGTTTGCTGTTGAGGATTTTTGCATGTATATTCATCAGTGATATTGGTCTTTAATTTTCTTCTTTTGTAGTATCTTTGTCTGGTTTTGATACCAGAGTGATGGTGGCCTCGTAGAATGAGTTTAGGAGTGTTCCTTCCTCTGCAATTTTTTGGAAGAGTTTGAGAAGGACGCGTGTTAGCTCTTCTCTAAATGTTTGATAGAATTCACCTGTGAAGCCATCTGGTCCTGGACTTTTGTTTGTTGGAAGATTTTTAATCACAGTTTCAATTTCAGTGCTTGTGATTAGCTCGTTCATATTTTCTATTTCTTCCTGGTTCAGTCTTGGAAGGTTATACCTTTCTAAGAATTTGTCCATTTCTTCCAGGTTGTCCATTTTATTGGCATAGAGTTGCCTGTAGTAGTCTCTTATGATGCTCTGTATTTCTGCAGTGTCTGTTGTAACTTGTTCATTTCTAATTTTGATTTGAGTCCTCTCCCTTTTTTCTTGATGAGTCTGGCTAAAGGTTTATCAATTTTGCATATCTTCTCAAAGAACCAGGTTTTAGTTTTATTGATCTTTGTTATTGTTTTCTTTTTTTCTATTTCATTTATTTCTGCTCTCATCTTTATGATTTCTTTATCTCTTTTGAAATAAATCTTAGAGCACTTTAACTCTAATCACCACTCCATTCTCTATGTAATTACTGCCCATTATCCAGTTCTACCTTTTTTCAACATTCATAAATAGTAATCAATGTTAATGCTATTATTTTTTTCCACATGTTATTAGTTTACTGTCACAATTATTTTTGCATTCCACTCTTTCCTTCCGAATTCAATTTTCTTCCTCCTAAAGTACATGTTGAGAATCGTTTTCATTCCAAGTCTCTGAGAGATAAACACTCTTGGTCTTTGTATTAAAAAATGCTTACTTGCCCCCCTTCTTGATTGAATTTTACTGGGTATGGATTTCCAGTTTGAAGGTTACTTTTCCATAGCACTCTTAAGATTAGCACATTATTTTTTAGTTCTCACTTTTACCTAATAGTAAATCTATTACTACTCTTTTATTCTAAATGTTGTTACTTTTTAGGAAATCTTGCTTTTCTTTCTGGAATATATATTATATACACAAATATATATGTATCAACATATATTTTCATCTTTGTTTTCTGCTATTCTGCAGTTTCATCAAAAAAATTTTTAAACGATTTATCTTACTTGGGATCCTATGTGGTTCTTTAACCTGAGAATTCATGCTTTATTTTCAGTGTCTCATTTTCCCCTTGTGAACTTCTTTAAAACATTTCATACCTTTTAAAAACTATAGTTGGGCTTCCCTGGTGGTGCAGTGGTTAAGAATCCGCCTGCCAATGCAGGGGACATGGGTTCATGCCCTGGTCTGGGAAGATCCCACATGCCGCGGAGCAACTAAGCCCATGTGCCACAACTACTGAGCCTGTGCTCTAGAGCCCGCGAGCCACAACTACTGAGCCTGCATGCCACAACTACTGAAGCTCACGTGCCTAGAGCCTGTGCTCCACAAGAGAAGCCACCGCAGTGAGAAGCCCATGCACCACAACGAAGAGCAGCCCCCACTCGCTGCAACTAAAGCCCACGCGTAGCAACAAAGACCCAATGCAGCCAAAAATAAATAAATAGATAAAATCTATACAAAAACATCTATTAAAAAATATAAATAAATAAAAACTATACTCAATGTCTCTTAATTTCCCTATTTCTAAGCACTTAATCACTGGCTGCATTCCACATAATTTTCTTAGATTTCTTTTCCAATTCATTAGTTCTCTCTTTACTTGTGTCAAAACTGCTCTTAAAACCACCCATTGAGTTTTTAATTTCAATGTTTATATATTGAATTTCAGAAAGTTTTATCTGCTTCTTTTTCAGATCTGCCTTATCTTTTTCATATTATCCTTTTTTAGTCAAGATTTTTATTCTTTTTAAATTATTTTAAATACTAATTTTATAGTTTTTCCAGATTATTCTCTTGTCACAAGTTCATAGAACTCTAATTTTTCTGAAGTTTTTTGTTTGTTTTTCTGCTGGCTCCTCCTCCTGACTTTCTTTCCCTCTGTGCTATATAAGTTCAATTGTGAACTCAGCATCAGTGGGGATGACTTTTCTCATGTGCATCCTGTGCACAGTGAGCTGTGAAATTATCCCTGTGGTATAATTTTTAGCTTCCAATTTCCCCTTCTGGCACATGTACAGCATTTACTATATTTCATTGTTGAACTATTTTACCCATAGTTTCTGAATGTTTTGAATGGAATAGGGTGCTAAACTCACTTGATCTGCCATGTCACTGAAAGCCAATTATTTCAGATAGATCTATCATACCACTGTAGTCTTACTACCTTTATTGGCTGCCCATTTTCTACCAATGGCAATCCCAACTCCTTATCTTGGCTCGTAAGACCTTCCAAGATAAGGCCCATTCATTAGTGGTCTTGTTTTATACAGGTTACGAGTGCAGATCTAAAATTTTACCATGTATTTCAACACATAATAGTAAACAATGCCATCCTGGCTATATCCCAAGAGGTAAATTTATGTATAACATAAGCCTCATAACATTCATCCAGATGTTCTGATAACATCAAATTTTAATAACAATAGTGATAATCATAATAATTATTATAACAATAATAATAATAGATAAGGTTTGAGGGTATTTGGTATGTACCTGGCATTACATGCTTTACATATGTTTTCATATTTAATTCTCACCAAAATCCTGTATTATTAATCCATTTAAGATTGTCTCATTACAGCATTACTCACTAATATCCTTGAGTTGACAGCACTTTCTAAAACACAAAATAACCAATGTTTGTGCCACAGGCCTCAATGTCAAGCTTCTAGAAAAGCACTGAATTGTGGCTCTAACACATGCCAAGTATTACTGCTGCTCTTCTAAAGATTTCTTTTTTCCTGAACAGTGTAAAATGAAGAAAAATATATAAACAGACATAAAAAAACAAAGTGAATATGGTACATTGTAATATAAAGCTCTCAGTGTCTCTACTACCCTTTTCTTCTCTTTACCCCAGTCACCCCATATCATGAGAGAGTGAGAAATGGCACATCATGTGAAGCCAAGCACAGCAATTAGCTGCTCAGCATGCTTCTGGAATCAAAGACTTAGTCCATTCTAAGTATTTTGGTTTCTGAAATATTAATTTTTCTTTCCATAACTTTTATTTCATTTAGTGGATTATCTCAATGACTTAATCAACAGTGAGAAAAAAATGTCAGGAATAGTAATAAAATGCATATGAATATAGCTCATCAGGGCCTGAAAACAACATATTGGCTCTTAGATGTCACAATTTAGACTTTACCCTAGAGATTATTTGCAGTTTAACAGATAGATCGATTGATCAATAGTGTAAATGTAGATATATGTAAATTTAGGTATATGGAAGTTTATATATATATATATATATATATACACACACACACGCGCGCACACACACACAAATTTACACATGTTTACGTGTATCCAGCTGATTCACTTTGGATGACAGTTTATTATCTCTTCTCTCTTTAAAGCTTCAACACCACTTCCTTTTCCTCATTTTAAGCTGATTAAGTTTTTCTTATTTCATTGAAAAATAGAAGGGATGAGAAGAGAGTTTTCACATGCTCCCAATGTCAAATTTAGTCACTTACCTGAACCTGCCCATCTACTCTGCTTATTCTCCCATTATAGTGGGTTTAGAGTGTATATGCTCTATCTATGCCAACCCCTGCACTGTGTACTAGGTCCCATCCCTCTCACCTACTCCAGGACCTTACTCCTGCAGTTGTCCTCTTCCTCTCCTGAATCATCCATTTTTTCTTCCCTTCTGGATTATGCTCCACACACCAGATAGAGTAATCTTGCAAGAATATTCATTAAATTATTTCATCCTCCTGTTCTCTTCTATCTTATGGCATCTCATACCTAGAATAAAATCCTAAGTCCACACCATTTCCACCCCAATTTCCCATCACTTTTCCCCTTGGTTATTCTGTTCCTCACACCCTAAGCTAGTTCTCACTGTGGGGCTTTGTTCTTCTTCCTATTTGTTTCTTCAGAATTCATGTTTTACTTTCTCCTTCCATTCTAGTTATTATTCAAATGTCATCTCCTCAGAATCAGCTTCCTTGACCCTCTTATATAAAAAGGTCTCTGACATCATTTTGTTTATCTATTTAGTTATTTGTCTACTTATTGTTTGGCATCCATGCTAAAATGTAAGTCACTTTAGAATAGGGACTTTGCTTTTTGTTCACTACAATATCCACAACCTAGGACAGGACAGGCACAGAGCAGGCATTCAGTGAATATCTGCTGTCAGAATAAATGAATAAACATAAAATGTATTCATACAGTGCTTCATTATTATCATTTGAGGACAGATTCCATGATACATATATAGATAAAACAATCCAAATAGTATAAACACACAGTGAGAGAGTTAAGTTTCTCCATTAAAAAGTTTCTGTATATACCTTTTCACAGAAAAAAATAAGATCATGAAATACATATCTTGTTAAACTATTTAAAAGTCTCTCCCACTATGCCTAGTATTAGGAGATTTAAAAAAAAAAAACACTACTTTTTTTTTTAATTTAAAAAAAACCTTTTTTTAAAATTTTTTGACACTAAGAAACAAAAACATATAATATATACTATTTATTTTGTTCATGACTGCTAAAGGTTCCTCTAGCTTATACACAAATTGTTTGCTAAATAGACATAGAAGTATTTAATCAAAAATAAAAAGAGAATATGATTCCTCTTTATTGTACCATTAACTAGTTTTGTAAAGTGTTCAAACAGATGCACTCTGAAGTCCCTTGCAGCTATAACATTCTTTGAGACTAGGAATTATTCATTTTTATGACACACTCAAATTGTCTAATGTCATGCAGTTAGTATCAGTAACCAAAAAGGGAAATGATAAAATAGTGACCTATTGATTCTTTATCTCTTTGAGATGCTCAAATGTTCTAGAAAATCTTACATTACATTCAATGAATATATAACAAACAAGCAAATAAACCCTACTGCTTCTACTGTAAAGTTCTTCATTTTGAAATGTACAAAACAGATGAAACTTATAATTTGTTTTTATAATAATGCAAACATTTCCATTCAACCAAACATTTTAACAAATTTAAAAAATATTAACAAATGACAATGACATATAATGACACTTATCAGGTCAATCACCTAATTATCTACATTATTTTCATATCTTTAACAGTGAACAGTGGATCCACTCCCTTTTCATTATTGACTTAACATCACTCCAATACTTGGAAAAAGTTTACTCTCATTTCTCAACCTGGTACACATCAATTCCAAAGATACTCCTTTCTAGGAGTAATGGCAATTTTAATGCTAATTGAATCCCCTATTTCCTTCCCAGAACTTCCAACCTGCAAAAACACACCTGGTCATGACAGTTTGTTAAGTGCAGTTTAAGAGTACAGCAGAAATTTCCCACACTGAGACAAAATGATAACTTGTGATCTTTCCAGTCTTTTCCCAGGCAATGTAGGAGTTTGGAATCCTCCACAGTACTGGAAATGGAAATGGGCTAAATGTGTCCCCTATGCCTAAAACTTCCCTCACTATTTATTACAGATACATCATCCAGAAATTTACTCAAATACTTTAACAATATTTTTGGCCTAGATCACCTCTCTTAAAAATATGCTATTTAAATTCTGCTACCCTCTACCACAATTTCCCCAAATAACACTAAGTTAACACTAAAATTATGTATTATGTCTTAAAGTAATATATTTTATAACTACATGATTGACTTCCTTTTGTTATATTTTACTAAATGATACTGTATTTTGCTACTCACTGCTTTGGAGGCATCCAAGGAAGTCATTGCTGAGAAGCATGATCTTCACAGTTTGGGGCAAATCTTTATCTTGATTTTGAAGTGGGGAGAGGTCACTTCAACCAGCTTTTATTTCTTTACCTCCTGGTGGCTTGCAATAAATTCCAGCAATCTGTCTAAGTTCTGTCTGTACATCTCACTCCCTTCAACACTACTTTTCCCAAATTCACGTATATCAGGTATATTTAGATCTTTATCAAAGCATATATTACTCACACCTCCTGGTCTGATGATAAAAACTAAAGAAGGAACTTATCCAGTGATCTGAAACAGGTTCTCCTCCCCTATAATGGATACACACAGTCTATGAGGAAAACCAGCACTTTATGACCTAACGTTGACTTGAAGCTCAGTCAGATCAAGTCTGACCAGGGAGTATCAGAATCACATATTTACATACTTCTTCTCCAAACAACAGCTCAAATACCATTTTATTTACGGAGTTTCTCCCACATTAACCCCAGGCAGAAGAAGGAAGGGTAAGAGGTATAAACCAAAGTGGCCCACTAAAAGTGGAAGTTTCTTTGAAAACTGATGTTTTATTTTAAAAATGAATGTGAATTTATGCTTTAACCATAATATACATATTTTTTTAACATTTAAATAATATTTTTAATTATCATCAATAAAAACGTTTGCTAATTTTGTCAACAGTCAATGGGATAAATGATGTTGTATTGAATCCATCAGTTTAGGATAACTGCGCAGAGATAAAGCAAGAAGGCATTGTTCAAAGGTTGAGCATCCAAGCACTGCTTCTTCTCTGACTCAACATCACACTATCCTGAGATCCCAGACTCACTTAAATACGTGGACACAAATGCCAATGGTTTTCTTAATGCTTTTTGAGCTATTTCCAGGAAAACCCTGGCAGTGTTATGCCCAGAATCCTGCCAAAGATATGGCACAGTGTTTGATACTCATAGTGGGAATTTAAATAGCTGTATCTTACTACAGGGTCAGATCACATGTGCCTAATGATGAAACTGAAATTTCTATGATGCGTTCTTTACCATCTTAAGAAAATATTTATCAAAGACCCTTTATTCAATTAAAAAAAGACTTATAAAGACTCCCATGTTACGTAATTGATGCTAAACCTGAAATTCATTTAACTCTCAGATTTCAATTTCAGTTCAACTACGTCAGGTAATGTAAAATCATTTAGAGTCCTACCATATGGATGTTAATTGAGAGAGTCAGCTAAACAAGTCAATGTAATCAGCAGGTTTTTATTATAAGGGTGAAAATATATTCATTCTTTCCAGGTTTTTGTCCTTTACTGTGATATCTCACTTTCTCCAATTTCTTAAACACACACACACACACACACACACACACACACACAAGATCAGCTACCTTTTCTAGGACTTCCCCCATGCTAAATAATAACAATGTTGATGTAATAATAATGATGATAATGGCAGCAAACATTTATGGTATATTTACTATGAGCCAGTGATTTGTAATTGTTTTATATAGGTTATCTACTTAATACGTTAAGCAACTCCACTTGATAGGTACTATAATTATCTCCATTTTACATTAAAAAAAAAAAATGAAGATTTCACAGGTAGAAACAGGATTCTAACTCAGGCTCTCCAGGGCTCAATCTGTAACCATTATGTTACATTGCATTCATCTATTTAGAAGACATTTTCCCAGTCACTTCCCATTTCATTACAAATTTAAAGGGATAAAAATGATAAATGTATGAATATCCCAGGCCTTTCTTCTTTCCTCTTTCCCTGCTTGTTAGTAAGATTCCTAACTTCATTTACTTTAGCTTTTTATTTCTTCTGCCCTTAAAAGGGTTCCTTCCTCTCCGAGTGTTTCTCAGACTTTTGTGAATGAGGGAAAGAGGATAGAGGGGAAAGAAGACAGCATGGGGTTCCAAGGTGTGGTCTGGAAGGGTATCTCTAGAAATTCTGAGGAGAAAGGAAAAGGAGCAATTATGATTTATGAGAAAGAAACAAAAATTACTACACTATATCCCTTCATTTTGTTCAACAAACACAAGAAATACTCTTTAGAAATTTGTTTGCTGTGAATCTGTTCTTTGGACCACAGTGACACTGGGAGCCAACTGTGAGGGTTGGTGTTTTAAAAGGAATTTTTCTTAAAAGAAAATTATTCAAACAATTGCTGTAAACAAACCTTATCTTTTAGCACCTTATTGTATACATAAAGAAAGTCAAGAAGCTAACCACAGGCGTGGTGTTCTGATTGAAACTGTCATGGCTCCTGCTGGGGAGAGAGCACCTTGGCTTTCATAGCAGGCTTTTCATATCTTGAATTTTGCCCCATCTGGGCTCAGTTGCATATGTTTTTCCCAGTCAACACTGTGATTGTGAAAATGCTTATTGACTGAGCACTTTTCTACCATTTAGTGTAACTCTAAATACTTTTCAAATTAGCATGTCTTCATGTACATCATCATTGTAGAGCATAAGAATGAATTAATATATGCTTTCATGCTACATATTCAAGAACTAGGTTTAACCTTAGATTTTTAAACAGTTGTTCAGGAATATATTTGGGCCACAACAAAATACATCGTTTGAACAATCAGTAACAGCAACTTTTTCAGTCTGGTTGTTTCTTTGTGATCCAAAACAGATGTGACCAGGTCTACAACAAAGAGTATCACCACACTTTTGTCCCTTATTTGAGTTTCAGTTTTGGTGATAATTCTGAAATTGCCCTTGAAGGAGACTTAAAGCAATTTTGTTGTTGTTTACAGTGAATGTAACTCTAGCAGATGCTGCGTACCTTTCCTTCCTCTTAGGAGAAACCAACCCTGCTGACACCTGGACCTCAGACTTCTAGCTTCCACAGTTGTGAGAGAATAAATTTTTATTTTTTTAAGTTACCTAGTTTGTGGCACTTTGTTATGACAGCCCTAGGAAATTAAGAGCGCTCCCCAATGGACTCTCTTTCTCGTTTTCTCAGAGAACATGCAGGAAGAACAAGTACCAGACTATGCATTTAGAGACCTGTGTTACTAAGCTGGTTGCGGGAACTTGGATATATCATTTAATTGTTCCAGGTTTCAGTTCCTTCATCTGAAAGATGAGGGTACCATCCAACTCAAAATCTCTAAAGTATAAAAACCAACACAGGATTTTTCGAGAGGATATTTTTATATTCAATTGTGCTTCATCTGCTCTACAAAAATACAGACTTAAAAAACAGTTAATGGATGACTATACACATGGAAAAGGGGTTCTTAATATTAAAACTACATTGAATGCAACTTTTCTTTAATGGCAGGTTTCCTATCTCCTTCAAAGCACAACTCTATTTACTAAAGTTTGAGTTACACAAATCTTTTGTAAGTATCTCTTGTAGTGAGTGATATATGATTGTAGCAGTAAAATTCATTCCCGTTACTTTTATAGGCAGTACTTGTGCTGCAGGATTAGCCATAATGTATCTATTCCCAAAGAATTTTCTATTACAATTTTTTTGGGGCCATGGTATCCCAGATGAATGGTGCTTAGGTGCTTTTTGCAAAAGAAAAAAAAAAAGTGTGAGGGTAGAAATGGTTTCCCTGAAAAAGTTTCTTGATATTCAATCATCTTATCACATGTGCCAATTTAACTCGTTTGTGTCTAAGAATAATTGCAACCTATGCCCGGGACATGGAGTCAGTACTGACACAGATATCCTGAACCATCTTCAAGATGGTTTGGTGTAAGCCATAACCTTTAGCTGCTCTAGAGGTTAAATGATTAAGACAGGAATATCTAAATATGATGGGTTTGATACTGAAATGACCAGAATGAAGAAATCTTTCATCTCCAATCTCAGCATCATTTGCTGAATAGTCATATATAGTATATGCAGTGGGGAGAGTCATTATTTTCTTTACAAGCTCAGAAACCAGCCCACGTTACCAGGAAGTAGAGATCATGATGAGTGTGTGGAACTTTCCTTTTTTTCTGGGAACTCATCTCTCCTTCAAGAAATAATAACAGAGCTATAGTTATATATATATAATTATCTGATTAAAGTGGGACTTGCAATCACAACTGCAGGTTAATTAAAATGTCTTCAGGAGGAAAAAAGAAAAACAAACTTTAGGTGACTTCATCCATGAAATGGTTGCTAAATGAAAGGCAAATGAAGTCTTGCCTGCTTTCAGCCTGAAAGTGGCTTGTCTGGCTAAGGGCTGCATATATTTAGTTCAGGTAACTACTCCAGCTCAGCTCGACTGATACAGTTGTTGTTTCAGTGTTTGGCCAAATAGCTTTTTATGTTGCAATCAAGTAATAGATACAAGATTGACAAGTAACAAAGAAAAAGAGCTTTCAGTCAACATGGACTAAAATCCATTATTGTGGTGTTTACACTGTGCCAGGGATCTGTAAACACATCTTCATTGATCTTGCAGAAAGATAGAAATATCTCTCCTTGTATGGCTCAATCAAGACCCTTTTCAGAAAAGTAAAGTGCAAACAATATTGAAGAAGCAGAAAGAGACTGACATTACAGTCAAACAGTAAATAATGGTTGAGCTCAGGAAACCTATCTATAATATTTCAAATCCCTGTCAGCACAGATGAAATGTATAACCTCTCTACTGCAACCTCAGAAAGATCAGAACATGGGGACCATGCATTCCTCTTATTGTCATCCCCCTTTTACCAACTGACCAAATCAATAAGGAAAAAAAATCTCATTTACAGTTTTGCATTTTCAAAGGTATCTAAGTGGATAAGCCTTTGAAGAAGATCTCATCTGTGAAGGTCAATAATTCACTCCTTCCCCTCTCCCATAATTGGGATCTGCTGCCATTTATGTGAAAAAATTTTGTTGACTATAAAATGGAAAAAAATAACATGTGGTGGAAGTAGAACTGGACCTTCCTGTCAATTTGAAGTTTTACTAGAATTGCCCACTGCATCAATTCTAAACTTCCACTTTCATTTATGTTTAAATACTTGCAATTAGAAGCTATTTGGGCACTGTAGACACCAATAAATAGTTTGTATGGATTTCTAAAAAGGTTGGCAGGATGGTCAGAAGCTCAGCATAGTTTATAAACAGACTCATTTGTTATGTAAATCTTCATCCATAATCGTTATTTATCCATTATAGCTAATCAGCATTCTAAGAAAGGGAAAGTGAAAAGAATTGGTAATGTCTTAAAAACGACGGCTCTTATACCTGCCAACTCCTTAAATTTAGCCATCAACCAACTAGGCATTTAATCTTTTGTTCCTCTTTTTTAAAAATGCCTAAGAGAAATCAATACTGTACATTTAAAAACAATGTTCTCATTTAGAAACAGAATAAGCAAATAAACAAATTGGATTACCCTTTTACACCACTTATTATCTTGCCTCTTCCTTTTCCTCCTTTCCTTCCCAAACATAAAATTCCAAAGAAAACAAAGACTATTTAACTCAGGATGAGGTATAGGTTATGCCTAAGTGTAGGGGAACAGACGTGACATGATACTTTCAATACCTGAGACTCCTGTGTAGAGAGCGTTAATGAGGTGTTAACACAGCTCATGGCATGGTCCTTTGATGTAGGTTTATAATCAGAGTCCCAGGCAAATACTCAGCATAAGGCAATGCACGATTCTATCTTCAAGACCCCAGGAAGAAGTTTATTAGAACAAAACCAAACCCAGTCATTAGTAAACTGAATCCTCACCCCAGTGTTCCATGCTTTACCCCACATTTTAGAGAAGACTTGGGAACTTGGTGTTGCTTTATAAACAGGTGCTTACTGATCTAGTATGTGTTAAGCACTGTACTATCTACGGTTAGCTTGTGCTGGAAAACACCAGTTAGAACATTTGCACAAATTTAAGTCCCTCTCTGGAATATGGGATGAATAATTTCTTTTTCAAGACCCAGGACCAAAGAAAAGGAATATGCACACTCCAGAACTGACATATACTCAGCTGAAAAATGTGGTAAAATTGTACAATTGAATATTGTATTTATTACATTCTTCTTACTCTCTGACTCCATTCTCTGTTAGGTGAATATATCCCCCGCCTTTATTCTCTCCAGCCCTTTTGGACCAACTTTCAAAATCCAACTATCCTCCAAGTCCCAGGGAAAAGCCTGTTCGCTCCAAGGTTTCTTTCCATAATTCTTCAGCCAGAAATGCTCTTTTCTTCATCTGATGCCCCATCAAGAGTTGTTCCTGCCTCCCACGATGTTTGTACCATACCTGTCATTGAACAAGCTTATTTGGGCTCACAGTTCACCTTCCCTACATGCCAGAAGCTGTGTTTTATTTCTTTTTATTCCTACCCACAGCACTTAATAAGCTACCTTAAGCACAGTAGTTGTAAAATAAATACCTACTGAACTGAATCATACATGTGCAAATTGAATGCTAAACCAAAAAGTAAAGGAACTCCTTAATTTTAAGTAAAGCTCCAAAGCACTAGCTCAAAAAGAGGAGGGATTTCTCTGAAGGACTGTATCAATAATAGTTTTGTAAGTAGCAAATAATTAGCAAAATCACCCCAATTTGTTCTCAGGTTTTCTAACCAGAATCTAATTCTGAATTGCCAAATTTTGAAGGAAGCTGAATTGAACTCTGAGATTTAAAATCCTCTAATGTCAACCATTTGTGATGGTTTTTATCATGGGTTTTAAATAACACTTTACTGAAATATTTATTGCCTATATGTATATATGTGTCATGGTTGAGAATCTAGCTCCATCCAAATTGGCCCTGGAGAATGGGATGAATTTAACTTGAAAGTGAATGTACCAATTTCAGAGAGAGTAGGAATTCAATAGCCAGAAACTATGCAGAGCCTCAAAACATAAATCCTATTTCATCACTTTTCTTCTACATGCAGCCTAAATAAATCTCTCAGCCAACTACTGTCTCATTTCTCTCTTCCACGCCAACTTGTGTGCCTTGAACAGCATCCGAGTCCTGGAACATTCAGCCACTTGCCTTCCCTCAATTTAAAACTATTTTAAAGACCATCTTTAAGAAGCTTATTTCAGTGAACTAGGTGGCCAACCACTAAAGATGATTTATGGCACCTATTTCCTGGACTAGTAATACTTAAAATCTAAGAATTAAAGAGGATATAAAGAGATGATGGGCTGGCTAACTCTTTCCAGTGCACAGTAAAGCAGCGCAGTGGCAAGCACTGCTCTGTCATTCAGAAGATAGGGGCACTTTGGTGTCATGCTGATGGTCCAATTAGAGGCTTGGGTTCTCAGAGTAATATTAAATTAAACCAGTGTAAATTCAAAGAATAACTGGGCTTAAAATTTCTGTTTTTGTTTTTTTGGTTTCATTTTTTTCTTTTCGTTTTCTTACCAAACCTCCATGCCTTAAGATACTCAGGAAATAGTAGTCCCGAATAATACAAAACTTTGGCATTCATGTATTTAGCATTCAAGATTTCGACTACTTGTGAGCAACCCCAAAGACTCATGACATGTGGAAATATGTAATTTTGCTAAAGACTGAGGTGTGGGAATGAATCCCTTGGCTAGTGAGTCTAGCTGACTTCCGGGCAGCTTCATTCATCTTCATGTAGCTGGATGTCTACTCCTATTATTTTGTAAAAATTTATGGGGCATATTTTATTCTACATTTTTGGTGTGATTTGAGGAAGATCATTCTATCTCATATTAGGTGGTCATTTCTTATTTGCATGTTTAACAAATGATCTGTTAAATTTATAAGCTGACTGGAAATATTTGGTGACCCTAAGTGCCAGGATGACATGTGTCCTACATTGCCTTATGCTCTTAAGATAGAATGCCATGAGCAACATCTTTTCTCTTATTTACTACAGTGTCTGCAAACATCTTTTTAGGAAAAGAGCCCAGCCATAAACACATTCCAGACAGTTGAAGCCTGACCTCCTCTCTTAATTCCTTCTAGCACCTTTTCTCTAGAGTCAGGAGCTGCTTCCAGTATTTCTTATATTAACTCAATGATCTATCCCTTAAAAACTTCCATGATGAGAGTGGTGAACTTCAACTTCTCAACACAACGGAGTAACAAAGAGTGACAGGGACTAGATTTATCCTCCCTTTTGAAACAACAGCAAAAAAGAAGCAAAATGTATTAAACAGTGGTTTTCAGACATTGGACATCAGGCATCACAGGACAAAAGAAGGCAAATAAATGAGATGAGCCCTAAGACTGCCCCAGTTTATCACCTGGATGGATTTTCCAGCCCATTGCAGTGGGCAGGAAACCAGAACCACATAAAACTTAGCCTCATATTCATAAGTTGAGACAGAGCTGGGAGGGAACAGAGTCCAAAGCAACTAGATAGAATACACAGGGCAGAGTACCAGGAAAAAGAAATCTGCATAGAGAGCATTCCAGATCTTCAGAGGGTCTCAAGTACTGATCAGTGTATGAAATGAAGGAACTAACTACCTAAGGCTGGGAAATGAAGGAAATGACTACCTAAGGCTGCGAAAAGATCTACCCAAAAAGGAACTGAGAGAACAATTCTGAGAGCTCATATAGGGCAGGAAACAGTTCACTTTACCACAAGGCAAAGTAGCAAAAACCTTGTCAATTACAAAGTATCAAGCAGCATACTCAGAAGTGTATTGGCTCATGGTCAGACAAAATTAACCTTGGGTTAAAGGCAGCTCTGGTTCGGCCTTAAAAAGCTTAAAAGGAAGCTTCAAAAAATCTTTTTTGAGTAATTTACCTGCATCCCATAACAAAGTTTACGACTACTTACAGAACTACAAAAACATCCAACACCCAACAGTGTAAAATTTACAATGTCTGGCCTTCAATCAAAGTTCACAAGGCATGCAAAGAACTAAGAAAATATAACCTTTAATAATCTAATCAAAACCTACCCAGAACTGACATAGATGTCAAGATGTCACAATTAGTAGACAAGGACATTAAAATAGTATTTTATAATTATATTTCATATGTTCAAAAAGGTAGAGGAAAAGATGAACATTTAAGAAAGTGTGTAAACAACAAAGTCAAACTTCTGGAGATGAAAATAACAATGTCCTAAATAAAAACAAGTACAGTGAATGGAATTAACAACAGATTAGACTCTACCAAAGAAAAACATTAGTGAACTTGAAGACACAGCAAAGTAGAAACTATGCAAAAGGAAACACAGAGAGAAAAAACAAAAAACAAAAGAACTGAAGAGACTATTAGTCAGCTGTGGAATAACTTCGAGTGGCCAAATGTTCATGTAATTATAATCACTGAAGGAAATGATAGGTGAAAGATAGAAAAAAATATTTGAAGAACTAATGACCAAAATGTTCTTCTAGCTTCTTTTAATATTTGGAGATAGGGTTTTAAAGATGTAAAATGAGGTCACATGTGTGAGCCCTAATCCAATATGACTGATGACCTTATAAAAAGAGGAAGTCTGGACACAGACACACACAGAGGGAAGAACACGTGAAGACAGGGAGAAGACAGCCATCTACAAGCCAAGGAGAGTGACCCCAGAAGAAGTATGAAGAAGGCACTCAATATTTATTTTTGAATGAATGGATTTAGTTAAAATTAGGAATCATTTTTTTCTCCAAAATAACATGCTCTTTGACTCAATGCACCAACTTTCTCTGAGAAAATTATTTTAGAACTGTGTAATGCCTACTTTATAAATCATGTAGGTTTTTATGACTCCTGAATCATTGGTTGGTGGACTAGCACTAAGTTTAGAGAAAATACATTTTATTTTGACTCATCACCATCACATGACTCTAAAATACATATGAGCTTCCTATTTACAAAAAAAAAAATTAATCTTTTCTCATTTCCTAGTTAAGATGGGGAAGAAAGCTTTTGAGAGACAAGTCTTTTTTACATTCCATGGATTTAAATAAGCTGAAATAGATTAAGTCAAAATTATGGTGCATAATATTTCTAAAAATACCAGACATAATTTTATGGCAAGAGTACATAGCAAACCTCAGTTTTATGCACTGTATTTTAGTGTTCATATCACCCTGAAATACAGAGAAGTCCCAGGCTCATCATTAAGCACAAACCCTGTGTGTGAGCTCCAGGCGGTGTCAGTATGTTCTTGTAATTTCTACAAAACTAGGGAAATGGATAGTGAAAAGATCAGAGTTTCAATGCTAAATTGATGAATGGTTGTGGGAATGTTAATATGGAATTACTTTTTTAAAAGAGGATTTCAAAGCAAAGCAAAAGAGCATGAAAAACTTACTCATTAAAACTCACTTAGCTAAAAGGAGAAGATTCAATTCTAAAATGGTGCCATTTTAATGACACAGAAGAAAAGGGTCATTCAACCATGGCTTTTTATCAATCTCTGCCCCTCTTAAACTCCACAGAAGTGTTCAAGAGTCTAAAATGCTCAGAATAATCCACTTATATTTATTAAAAAGTGAATTTTTCAAGGGCAGCACTGTGACTTTTGTGTCTCCCCATCTTTTATCTCATTACCCTATATGTGAGCAGTGTTGGGCAAAAGGATGCATTCAATAAATGGATGTCTTTTACTCATGTTACCCTCCAACCTCAGAAAGACCTCTAGTTCCTTGATCCCTCTTCTCTCTTTAGCTATCAGCTGCTTCCTGCCTTTACTTCTTTCTCTTTCAGCTGAGAGCCCACGGCCCCATACTTTGAGCACTCTTTTGCCATCTTCCTCAAATCTCCTGCCACACCAATGATTTATTCTACTTGCTTGGAAAGCCTTCAAATTTGAGAAAACTCAAACATCACCAACTCTGGCCTCCATTCTGGCTACCCAATGCAGCTTAAAAAAAAAGCACATCAAGCAATTGGTGCCAATATTAACATGGGATCTTCAACCCTAGCCGGACCCTCAATGCTGCTTGGTCAAACCATTGCGCAGAAATGGTTTCAAAGCTTTCCCACTCTCCTAAAAGTTCTAACCCCACCACAGACATCCTCTCTCTCAGCTGAAGACCTTACGTCACAGAGACAAGTGCTTGAAGTTTCAGCAAAGCTACAAATGTGTCTGCACCTCTCCCTAGACTTCCTTTCTCTCCCCCTGATATAATGGAAGAGGGGACTGAGCCTCCACCTAATCTCTGAAGCTCATGACTTTCAGTTGTCACAGAGACATGGCTCAATTAATGATTCCCTCTCTATCACCTCTATCTTTAAGTGGTTGAAGGTTTGTCCTTCAGAAGAAAGAAAATATGTATTCTATGTTGTTTCAGAGGGCAAAACATAGATCAAAGAATGGAAGTTTCAGGGAGTCACATTTTTTACTTGATAGAGAACCTACAACAAAAATTTAACAGGTTGCATCACAATAAGTTCCATATCATGAAAGATATTCAAAGACAAGTTGAATATGATAAAACAATAACAACAGTTACTATTTGCTGAGTACCTGTAATGTGCCAGACACTATGCTAGGCATTTGCATAAATATCTCGTTTAACACCCACCACAACTCTGTGAAACCAGTATCATTATTCCTATTTCCTTCATAAACAAGCTGAAGTTCATAGAGAAAGGTCACTTATCCAAGATCACATAGGTAAAAGTTAGAGGTAGGATTTGAAGCCAAGTGTTTCTGACTCTAGATTCCTCCACCCTACCACCACCACCATTCTTTCCTTAAGTCCATCGTCCATCCCAATGGAAGGAGAAGTCTAAAGAAACGATATTTAAAGCTCCCTTTCAAATTTAAGAATCTCTAATCATCAACCCATTAGTTCAAGATGGTTAGGGGAATTAATGTTTAATTATAAACATCCCACAGAAAGACAGCCTTGTGAGCTTGAACTCTGAATACTGAATACTGAATACTGACAGGTGAATAAAAACCACGTTCTTTGCAGCAAACATAAAGCCATCAGAATGCAGCATCATAAGACTAATTCCTTTATAATTTTTTAAGAATGCTGACAAAATGAGACATATGATTTCCCGTATTTTAATCACTTCTATCTTTTTTGTGTTTCTATACCCTTCATTTTCTTTTTGCGCAGAAAAAAAAAAATTTTGTTTCAGATTGCTATATGAAAGGAAGATTACAATTTGAAGAATTAATTAAATCTGAATTTATGGTCTATTTTCATTCTATTAAGAGTGATTATTTAATTCCATAAGGAATCCATAGGATTATAGTAAAAGCAAGATGCTTTCCTGGATTACAAAAAGCAAGGTGGCATTTCCCTGGGATTTGTCATACCTCAAGGTAGGTTAAGACATTCCTACTCAAATAAGCTCAGACTAAAAATGATTAGAGTGGAATTTTCTTTCTTAGAAAGTCCAATTACATGAGTATGCCCTTATTATAATAGAGAGGTTAGCATTCAGGTACTTTATTAACAATTCAGTTAGAGCTCCCAAGACCCCTTTATAGTACGTATCTTCAACAATACCTCTCTTTACATTCCAACAAGTTGGTTTAACCAGTGAAAAAAGGATCATTTCTTATCTGTATTCTTTTCAGTCTAAGACTTTCTTTCATTCCCTGTGCCTTCCTCCCAGATCACACTTCTTTACCTCTTATCTAAACTATGATAAACACTTTCTAACTTATCTCCAGTCTCTGATATTACACTGCCAGACTCACGTTTCCAAATAACAGCTCTTAGCTTGTCACTTCCCCCTAAAACAAACAAACAAACAAAACACCCAGTGGATTTCTACTAACTACAAAATATCGTCCAAACTTTGAGGCAAAAAATAAGATACTAATGACCTAAAAATTACACTTATGACTTCCATTTCTAACAGTATAGCAGACTAAATGCCCTGACTGACCTGCATAGCTAAAACAACTAAAATGCTAAATACAATGTAAAAATAATCTTTTGAAACTTATTGTTAGGCTCACGTGAAAGAATATTCGAGGACCTAAACATAAATGACAGAGGGAATCCCTAATGGTCTTGAGCTCCTCTGTAATGGCTACATCATGCCTAAGAAGCAGTAGAAAAACCATAGTCCTCACCTAGAAGTAAGGATGGTTAACCTCAAGATACATTTGGATCCCAAAGGGCATTACACTTAGTGTAAGAATGAACAAGAAATAAACAGAAGGAGAAAGCTGGAAAACTTAAAACTTATTCTGGTGCTGAAGCAAAAGGAGGGAAATCTGCCTTGAGAAGCATATGTGGTCTCTGCTCATGGTTTTATAGGTCTGAATTCTCAATGCCTCTACAGTCCAAAAAACTTCAAATGAATCATTTACTTAAAGTGATCTCATGTTGGAAGTACCACCACACAACTCTCGAAAGCAAAGTCAAGTTCTCTCTGGAACAACCTACTTCAAATCAGGCCTCAAAGAACTCCAATGAAAATGAGTTGCTCATAATCAAAAATCTAAAAAAAAAAACATATCAAATTATCCTGAGTGGAAGTAAGCAGAAACAGCAGATAGCAGAGTCCAATATATGCAAATCTCAGATACTGTAATTATGAGACGGATTATGAAATACCATGTTTAATATAGTAAAGAATTATTAAAGCTTGAAAATAGAGCAAAGAATAACAAACTATAATGATGGACAAAACTGATTAAAAAAAAAGAAATAGAACTTCTGTAAATAAAAATATAATTGAAATCAAATGATCATTTTCCAATCTCATCACCCATCAGATTTCTAATTATTGGCTAAATGTTTCCTGGCCTTTCTTACCTCTGTTCTTTTGCTCCCATTACTCTCCCATTCTAAACTATATTTTTCTCTCTCTGCACTTTGAACTCATATCCATTGATTTCAATGTCAACTCTTCCATTTAGCCACATTAGACATCTTTCCAAGTGAAATTATTCTTATGTGTTTCCATGCTTTATTTATACATTATATGTGATAGTTAGAATATCTCTCTTTGTTTAGTTAGTTCCTGCTAGGCCTATTTGCCCAAATAAATTATAAACAACTTGAGGAAAAGAGGCCATGATACAAGCAACTCTGTTTGTCCCAACACACCTGGCTAAGTATCTCACCCAGAATAGATAGTCAATATATGTTGATTGAACAGAATTAGAGTGAAAAACTATTTTTTTTCCTTCAATGTATTCCCATTCGGTAGTCATAGAAACTGAAGCAATGAACAACAAAGAGACCCACTGGGGCTAATTCTCACTGCAGATTATTTACAAAAGTGAATCTAAAATTGCATCCCCTGGCTCTATATCCTGCTGTCTTTCCACTGAGCCAGATTTATGATAGCAGGAGACCTATATTCTTTCTTGCATCAAAATAAGTCTCAGTTTTTCTCAAGTTTGTTATGATATTATTATGTTAATAATTTTAAAACTTATTTAAGACCAATTCTGTCAAACTTTCTTAGTGGGTTTTTAGGTCATTAACACAAGTTGTTGAACTGAATTAGAGCTGAAAAATCATTTTTTGTACTTTTGAGGAGAGGTAAAGCGATACAAGGTAGATGGTAGGTATACTGGGCACTAAAAAGAGGATGACTTGGGGTGAGATCTGGCTTGGGGAACCTAAGAGACTTTAAACTAGAGTGTAGGTTGTCTATGGGTTGGACAATAATCGAGAAGGTATTAGAGAGGGAAGAAAAAGAATTAAATGGAAAACATGCATAATGATAAAAAAAGAAATAGAGAGGATGGAAAGGACACAACGGGAATTAAATATAGTGAATATCTTTGAGAGAAAGGAAAAACAATGTGGATAATCTTATAAACATCAGGTAAACAGTCTACCATTCTTTAATACTCTCTTTCTCTTGGATAATACCAAAATGGTTTCAATTTTTAAAAAGGAAATTTGGCATGAAAGGTTCTGTAACATGGCCTGCCCACTTATGGGATTTAGGGTAAAAAATGTAAACCAGCTGTGATATTGAGGTTTAAGAATCATCTGTTGTCCATATTCAGTAGCTTTTCCCATGGAATTACAAAAAGAATTGTATGATAGATAGTCTACATCCTAATTATATAATTACACAGTAGAAAAGAACAGCTGAAGAGGAGCCATTTCATCCTTGTGTCCAATGTCTGCATAATCTACATCTTACATAATGGATGGAGCTCTTGCTATATAGTAAACCATAATTTTATTATGAAAGAATGAAATGTTGGCTTTCATATGGGATTAGACTACGTATGCTCAAACCAGTAGAGATAAAAGTAGGACTAATCTAAAGCTTCAACCTGAACATCAACCAAATCCAAAAGAATTATTATTAAAATTTAAATATATTTTTAGGGAAAAATGTTCCTAACTTAGTTCCTCTACTCTTTTCATGTGCAGCTACTCTACTCCCAAAGCAGGAATATAAGAGTGTATCCCAGCAGATAAAGATATTAAGGGCCAATGCCCAAATTTTCCAGGTGTAAACCTAAGATAAGTTTCTGAACCTAATGGAAAATCTAAGTGCTGAGCTCAGTGTAGGGAATCAATCATCTATTTTAGCAACTTTCTCTGTGTCCTTGATGTCAAGAGAGGTTGTATGTGCTGTAACTCTCAGAAAACTCTCTCCCTTCCAGGTCAACAGATAGCAATTCTAAGTGCAGAAAATATTATCACAACTATTAGCTATTCAAGAACAGAGGAATGTGAAGTCAAAGAAATAAGACGATTCACAAGCTCAGCTACCCTGGAAATATGACATAATGGAAAATATTACTTACCAAGTGTTGGAGGGAAAGTAGATTGGGGAAAACATAAGGAAAGATGCAGAAGCCTCACTGTGCAAACGAGTAGCAGGTGACTTTTCGAGACAACTGTAGCAAAACCTTTTCTGACCTTAATTCCTAATCTTTATTAAAACCATAATGAACTCTAGAGTTATTTTGGTAATGAACAGAGAAGGGGAAGCTGACCAAAATAAAGTGAAATAATCATTGGCAAAATCTTCCACTTAAACTTTCCAGGGTAACAACATCCTGGGCCCTTCTCTACTCATTTTTCTTCTTTGTGTTTTGGCCTCTCTCCATCGTGTGGGGTTTCTGGTCAGCTAGCAAAGCTCTCCTCACAGAGCCCATGTCTTTGCTTACTGCAGCAACATGTCTTTCACTGCTACAACATGTGACATGCTCAGGCTTGGAAATGGATTCGGATCGGGCTACCGATACAAATTGCAGAGAACAGCTTGCTCAAACTCTGGGGGAAAGATGCTGACTTACAGTAATTGATAAGGTCATTTCTGCTGGATGATCCTCTAGTGGAGGAAAGGTAGCTACTCTGCTTAGGAGAGAATTGGGAACATCAGTCCCAGAAAAATGGCTTCACATTTCACATGACATCTAAGAATTATATCACTCCCTGTAGTCCACCGTATAATAAGAAGTCTGTAGCTTTCATTCTGTAAAAATTATTAATTATTTGTGGCTGAAAAATGAATCAGAGAAGTTAACCTACATTGCCAGGTTTGATTTATCTGGAGGTAAACAACATTCTAAGAGGATTTAGTGGGCTAGTGTTTAGTAAAAGGGTATGTCCAGGTCATGGCACTACATAGATTTAATGTCCAAACATTTAAAAACTCCTTCATTATTCGGCTGAATAAGAAAATGACAGCCATCATTTAGTGACCTTAGAATGTCCCGACTATTTGTAACAGACTTTCAGTAGTGAATCTAACCTCCCATCAGGCTGGGGTTAAAAAAATGACAAGTTATTTTCCTGAGTTTAAGATTAATATTGAGGGGCCCTGTTACAAATCTGTTCTTCTAAATAGAACGTTAAATTACAATTATTTGGAGGAGTATGTGAGGGAGGAAAGAAGAAAGAAGTGAATAATTTTTTTGTTCTCTTTCACTTTATTTCATTTGGTTGGTATCTCTACATCCCATCATAATATTTTTCTGTCGATATAGTGATTGCTACAGTAACCACCTGTGCTAGACAAGCACCTGCCTTAAAAATGCAATTTTTAGCAAAGATTTAAATTGCAAACTAGAATTCCAAGGCCCCCTGCCAAAACAAACTCACTCTTCTTTTGAACAGTATGTTGTCTCCCAAGGAAGGTTTTCCTGTACTGCACCCTGTATTTTGACTTAATAGTAAATCTCTCTTTCTTACTCTCTCACTAAATGTTTTTCTCTCTTGTCAGCTGGTTCAAGGCAATATCTGCACCAAGATCTCAACCAGCAAAGTGGGAGGCCCTTTTCAAATTCTAAAAACAAACTTCTCTCAGTTATTAGCTCACTCGTAGTTGAGGGATCACTTTGTTCCCTACACACTTTTGCAGCAATGAAGATTTCCAAGAGAAAATTATGAATGTGACAAGCTCAGCAAATGTAGAATATTTGTTTATGTTATTCAAGCTTTTTTGGGGGAGCATATGAGGGCTTATTTTATAAACTGGCTCTGAAAAAGACTAAGAAGCTCTGTCCTTTACTTCTCATGTCTCCTGGTTCCCAGGGTACAGTGGGGCCAATGGAATGAGCCCAGGCTCTCAAGAGAGACCAGTTTGAATCTTTACTTAGTCAAAAGAGGTATCAACCCACCATGCTACCTCTCTTGGCATAAACACATTAATCCAGGTAGTGCTAAGAGATGAAAATCAAATGTGAATTTTCCGAATGAAAACTCATGGAGTTTTGGCACCATTTCAATATGAGATATCAGAAAGTCAGTGTCCCTTCTTAAGGAATTTTTTGGTTTCTCCATGAGTTTTCATTCGGAAAAGTCACATTTAATTTTAGACAAATGGCCAATGGAGGCCCTAGGAAGTGTTTTTGAGAGATGAAGCAAATGTCAAGTGAAGACATCTCACTGAATTCAGTTATAAGACAGGAAGAAACCTTGCTGGGCACTTCATAGGATTAAAATACTTTATCACCCTGATGTTCCACCATGAAACACACCCATCAGTAGGAGTTCCATAAACAGCTGGCAATAAGAATAATTAAAAGAAAAAGCAGTTGACTTTATGTTTGACATGGAATGGGACTAAAATCCCTTACATTATTAATGAGTCTCATCACTTGCTACTTTCTTTCTTATGACTATTGGGAGACACTCCTCTGTGGATCTCTTGTGTTTCTATGCATCTTGCTGGGTACACCAAGAGTTCAAGGTCCTGACTGCTCTTTACTGGGGCCATTTCTCAGGACTGTACTTGTAGCAGTGTTGGAAAGATGAAGTAACCTCTCCTCCAGGGCAAAGAGCAGATTTGCTTACTGTTTGCTAAAAAACTGTAGGTCCCACAAGCTCAACGTTCCTCAGCTACAATACAAACCCTCTGCATGTACAGTATCTACCCTGCACTTCTTGTTACCACCACCTGACCCGGGACCAGAGGTCAAAGGGAACCAATACAAACATGATGCTACTTGCAGTGCTGTGAATAATAAAATCCTTTGTCTCTTGGAATCTACCAACATCCATGGAACAGCAACAAGCTAAGTTATTAGTCTGTAAGTTGGCTAAAATCAAGTCCCAAACCCAACAATGATGTATTTTGTGTCTCCTATGTAGCTGTAACCTTCTTGAGGATAGTATTTGTTTTGGATTCATTTTTGTACCACCTGAACACAGTGCTTACATGGAATAAGCACTAAAAAAATGTATTGAATAGTTAGATGGTTGAATTTAAACTAACTTATTTACCAACATTACAACAGCAAATTTTGTGTTTAGGCTTACATGAAAGAACCTATGACTGACTCTAAAATAGACCTGGAATCCATGTTCAAGATAAAAAGTGGGAAAAAATGAGAAAAATATGCAGTGACCCAATACAATATCAATAAGCTTAACTCTTATACCCGAACAGAAGATAATAATACCTTATATTTGAATAATGATTTATATCTTCCAAAGTTCTTCCACAGTTCTTATTTTGCACCTCAAAACACATAGGTAGGGAAAGTACTGTTATCCCCTAGTGAATAAGAAAAGTGAGTTCATAAGACAAACCCAAGATTGTCCAGCTCGTAAGTAGCTGAAAAAGTTCTGCAACCCAGATTTCCACTCCTCAGACTTAGGGTTCATTCCAAAATGCAGCATTATCCATAGTATCTTAATTTATTCATATTGCTTCTTCTGAAAGCATGCACTGATTAAATTTAATTGATATAGTCCTACCAATCTTTTCAAACTTTTTTCTGTGTGTGTGATTGGGAAGGAATGTAATTTCATTATTTAATAGGAAAAACAGGCCTGCAAATCTTTTCAAGTATGACCTGTTTTGAATATTACATCTTCTCACACCCCATATACTGAACTCAACAAAGCAATGACACTAGAAGACTGAATAGATACATCTATTTCAGTGCAAATTTCAAAAGCTAGCCAATACACTCAAGATTATCTTTTAAAATAAAACATAAATCCCACAGTGTAGTATCTATTAAATCATATATTTGGTAATAGACTAATTTTTTATTGTTTTATTTGGGAACAGGGCCAGGCTTAAACCACCATTAACACAAAACTTCTTAGTTTTAAATTTCCCAAATCCTCTTTGTAGATGCTCTATAGTCATGTGTGAACTTTTAAAGGACTGCTTTTTTGCACTAGTTTTCCATATTTTAAAATCATCTTAATTTATGACAATATATGCTATCACATGCTAAGTGAAATAAATTGCCTAAAAGGCAAGCAAAATGTACTTAAGCGTTATACAAATCAGAAATCATTCGCATATCCATGTTTTTCCCAAAGAAAAACTATGACATATAAGCAGTTAAAACTTTCCTTCAGGTCTCTGTGTCTCTCTACTCAGCACTATCTCCTCCAGAGTATTTGGGGCTTTTATCTGACATATGAGATAAAACAACCAGTGTTTGAATAACTGAGTAGTTCTGCTTTCAGTGACGCAGCTTGTTGCAAAAAAAAATCAGCTTGATATATCAAGATCATATTTCATAATTTCTAACTTCTACGTAATTGATAAACTCCAAAATTCTAGGCTGGCAAAAATAACACACTTTCATGTGTTATGGGGCGGAAGGGAGAGATGAGTGAGGTCATGAAAACTCTGCCCACATAAGGCTACTAACTGCTCTCAGTGAGTCCAGTGGTGGCAGAGCACCACTGCTTTAAATTCTTGTCCATTTTCAATTTGATTTAGAAGTCCCCTGAAGAAGGTCATAAATCACCCTGGATTCACCTGTTTTTAGAAAAATGCTATCCATACACTAATACAGTTGTCCCTTGGCATCTGTGGGGGATTATTTCGAGGACTCCCTGGGATACCCAAATAGAGGATGCTCAAGTCCCTTGTATAAAATGGTGTAGTATTTGCATATAACCTATGCACATACTCCCATGTCTAGATTACTTATAGTACCTAATACAACATGAATGCTATGTAAACAGTTGTAAATACAATGTAAATGCTATGTAAAGAATTGCCGGTGTGAGGAAAATTAAGGTTTTGCTTTTTGGAATTTTTTGGAATTTAAAAAATTATTTACAATCTATGGTTTGTTTGAATCCATGAACGTGGAACCCTCAGATACAGAGGGCTGACTGTATGTACAATTAACCAAATTTTTGGCTGTGTGTATTTTGTCATTCTTAGTTGTATCACATACCTAAAATAAGAAATACCTATGAATTTATGTTATTTTATGTAAACCCTGGGCTAGAGGAAGATAATCTGTAATAATATACCAGTGACATATGGTAGTGAATTTTCTAAAGAAAGAGTAGGAAAGGGAAAAGAGGGAGAAAGTAAGAGAGTGAAGGAGTAAATAAGGGATAGAAGAAAGTGAACAGAGCAAAGACAGAAAAACCCTCTTTCAAGGTTGCCCAGCAATGACCTTGTGTTCTTATCTACATCATGTTCCTGCTTCTGCTCAATTCCAAGCTTGTTCTCAGGTTACTGGCCTGGTAGAGACCACCGAGCTAATGAACCTGCCTATCTTTTACCTAACATATAGTCACACAGGGTTTTATTTCAATTCTTATTGGAGCTACCACTCAATACATAGGCAATAAAATCAACCATATGGTAGTCCAATTTCAATTTCAGACCTTAAATGGATACTTAGGTATTATCTTCATATTAATAAAGACATAACTCATATCTGAGAAGACATAATTAACCCTCATAATTACATCAAATCTAACAAAATCTAATGGTAGAGTTTTCTTAACTGAAACATCACTTAAACAGTATCAACAAGTAACAATGTACAGACCTCCAAAAAGGCTAAGCCAGTCAAAAATAACGTATTTCCTACATCAGAGAAGACTCTCTTCTTTATGCTCATTAATTTGCCATTTATAATTTCCTTAGAAGTCTACTTCTCTATTCCGAAGAATAAAGAGTTCTGAGAACATTGTTACATGGTATAATATGTAGCTACTTATCAACAATCTTGTCATCTGATAGCAAAAGGGGGAGGAAGAACTAGATGAATGGTGATTTTCCTCTTTCCAGGAACATGAGCAAGCAGAGCTTCACATGTCATCTTTCCTGTGATATTGCAGAACAGAATTGTAACTAGAAAATTTATAACTGTGAATGAGAGGAAATTAATCAAAATTAGTTGGTAACTTTGCTGTAATTCTGCTAATATCAAAAGTAAAGTAAACTCTGCTAAAGACAATGTGTCCATCATATAACATAACTGCACTTCATTTGGTCTTGTAAACCAGAGTTATCACCTTGGAACATGGGTGTTAATCAAGAAATCAGAATGTATTTCTGCTTCTGCTTCTGCTTCTTATTTTGAATCCAGCCCCAAACTAGATGTTGCGGGAAACCCAAATGAAATTTTAAAAAATAGACTTCTATTATCAAGGACTTTAAAATCTGCTTGAAAGTGCTGGGTTCTGTCTCTTCTGTTTATTCCTCTCCTTCCTACACAGCTCTGTATGTGATCCACTCCTAGGTGAGCAGCTCTCTGTTTCCTCTCTCAGAATTCAAATAGAATCTTTTATTTCCTCAGCCACATCAAGAAAATAAACGTTTTTTTAAGTGAATGAGGAGGTACTCTCCAACTGGCATCAGCCTTTCCCAACCATCACAGCAGAAAACCATCCTACAACTTCAGGCCCTACTTGCTTTTCCTACTTCTTGCCACTTACTATGCTGATCTTAGGAGAGAAAATTCTCAGATATCCCTCTTTTTTCCAGAAGAAAATAAGAGATCTGAAGAACAGCAGCAGATTCAGGAGATATGACCAGTCACAAGTACAATGCCTTCACAAGACATTTTGTCCCTGAGAGTGAGTGGTGTAACCCATTTTGCTATGCAGAATGGAAGTACTTTAGGACTTGTAAGCTCTCTATTCCTTATGGCGTGAGCAAATGAAACACACAATAAGTGCCTAGTAGGAACGTGAACCACTGAATAAACACAGAGACTATTTGACTGCCTGTGTGTTCCCTTTTAGATGTCAAGTTCACCCAACAAACACAATACGAGCTTTTATAGACTCGTGACAAACTGGTTAAAAGTAATGGACATTTTTCCAAAGGATCTAACAACAGTGTGTCAAAAATATTTACTCAAAGTTTTCATTAATGTATTTCTTTTCAGCACTGCTGAAAATTAAGCAGTGCATTAATGACAAATTAAATCAAAGTCCACAACTCAGTTTCCTAAATTTCACAATTAATAGCACCAAAAATAACATAGTAATTCCTGTAGGATGAGGAGAATTAACACTTAAAAACATTCCACATTATTGATAAATTCAGTTCATTTTCACAAATGGAGTTTGTTTCAATTCTCAGCTGTTGGATGATGGTTTGACTTGGAGCAAAGGCAATGTTACTGGATAACAGCTGAGGTGCGCTTGTTTGAGTAGCGCTGAAAGATCCGATGCAGGATTTCCAAGAGTGTGAATTACAATTCCAATGATATCAGAAGCAACTAAGTCTGTTCTTTAGAAGTGCGGACATAAAAGAAGTTTGAGGTTTTCTTATTTCGAGCTTTAATTGAGGTCTAGGTTGTAATTCATTTTCATCACTGAGTGAGTGGTAAAAACATACACAGTAGGTAATTCACACCACCTCAAAAACTGTTGGTGCAGTCAGAAGACTAATCAGGGTAAGCTTCCAGTAGCAAATTATCAGCTACAAATTAAAACCTTGCCTCATGCTTGCTAAAAGCAACCTTCCTTTTCACCAACACACACATGTGAATATTAGTAACTGTTGGACTGCAGCAGGATGGGAAGATTAGGGATCCTACCTACTTGCATTAAAGAGAGCCTTGGAAAGGTGTGAAATAAACTAGACTTCAAACAAGGCTAAATTTTTGGCTTAAAAATGAAGAGTCATCATAATCCCAGGTGGTGTGGTGTTTACTCTGAGAATGGAGATTTAATGTCACACACAAATAACATAGTAAGCTTAGATTCCGAATAGAGTTTAAAACAGTTTGCATTTAGGTCCTGGGTAAGCATCTTCTTGAACTATATTTCTCAAAATAAACACAAAAGACTGCTGACAACAATAGGAATTAATTAAATTCCTAATATTAATTAATATCAAGGAAATAGAGGATTGTCAGATAAAAATTCTTTGATTCTTCTGGCTTTAAGCCATAACCTCAATATAAGTTAAAAGTATATTTTTAGCACTTAACCTTCTCCATAATGTTTGCTTAGATGATGTTGAAAATTGTTTCAAGAAAGCTGCAAAGTGGCAACGATAATACATAAAGAGTTCAAAATGGCTGCACACATCTGATAAATATATACACTATATACATAATTATGTTATTGGCTTAAATGACCATAATTGCACCTTTTGGACTGTAGATCCAGTTTTAGTTCCATCTCTCTCTGAACAAAGCTGTTACAAGAGCAATAGAGTCATGGGAATACACATAGCAAAAATATTGTGCTTCACTAGAGATAATTTTCTAATCCCCCAAATCTGCACTATTTTAATTTGGAAAATAAAAAGAGAGAGAGCGAGGGAGAAATACCCTGATGTAGATTAGCAAAAGCAAACTTTCCTTTAAGAAAAAAACACATCCTGTTTTTAGAGCTGTGTGGACCCACAGCAAATCTCCGACCTGTCCAGCACTTTGTTTTTCAATCAAGTGTCTGTCTTTAAAGGGTACCAAGAAACGCCTTTCTGAAAACCCAGATAAATCACTCAAGAGTTGCTAAGCTGATTTCCTGAATGCCAAATTTCAAGCCTGAAGCAAATTTAAACACTCTCATTGAAATCTCTGGAGGGGGTGAAGGAGGTGGAGAAGGGAACAGGTTTAAAAATGGAAATCTGGAAACAGCCTTGTGTACCACTGCAACGCCTTCACTCTAATCAGGAGCCACTAAGTCGTTCGCTTCTCTAAACTCACTAGAGGTTTAATGCTCGCTGGACCCTGCTTGGTAATCATGTACATAGTCCTGGGTTCATTTACACGGGCACAGATATATTTCTGACTGACTGCATCATAAAAATTCCATGTGTGTGTGTGGTGTGTGTGTTCAGCTTAATTTACCAATTTCTCTATAATTGAGGCAAAATTATCATACATGAGGAAGGGTTGAGAGCTCTCAGCCTTTTTTCAACAGATCCCTGTTTACTTTTTAAGACCTGGCTGCTTTGTCCAGTTACACTGAAAGAAACAAGTATTTTCTAAGTTCTTCTTCTAAGTAAGGCAGTGTGCTCTGAGGATCTTCTTGGGAAACGGTATGTTTGTCAGGAGAATATGTCCAAAATCTAGTCATATTTGCAATGCCAATTTTCTCCTCCAGAGGAATTGGAGTCAGCTTGGTATCCCACGGTGAGGCGTGTTGAGGTGGCTGATGTGTAGCCACGCTCCCTCCAGGCCAAGCACCCCTGTGCCCACCGGCACAGTAACCTCCACTGCAGCCAAGCCAGTCTTGGGTTTGGACTCCAGTTGGAAGAAGAAAACAAAACAAACCTGGGATGACCGCCTGTCTTACTTTAAAGGTCCCTGAACATTTCTTGGAAGAGTTAAGTGATACGCAAGTCTCATTAAATCTAAGATAACTGTTTGATCTGTTACTCAATAGATGAAACACAAAACTGTTCTTTAAAAATCAGTTAAATTGCTTAACGAAACAACAAATTCATACATCAGCCCATTCTTTATGTTCGGAAGTGCAATTTATGGGGCTAAACGAAAGTAAATGTCATACCTTTAATTTCGTAAAAAGTTATGTACAAGTCTATTATTCCAAATAATCACATAACAGAGAACAGCTACCTTTCTGCTCAGTGGGGTGCCATTTTATAGACTTTAAAATTCCCTAAGTTCAAGCAGCTTTCGTTCTAAATAACACATGTGCTAAATATGTCACATTAAAAGTGCTTTTGGCATGTAAATGATCCGTTTTCTCATAGAAATGCTTTTAAAAGAATCTGAGCTCACATTTTTTTTTTTTTTGGAAATTCTAAGTGCATTGAACTTCATTGTCCTACAGAACCGTGCAGAGTTGAGTGAAGCGAAACTGCAGGGACAAACCAGCCGTTGTCAGCCTGTGTACTTATGTATCATTTGAACTGTCAGAAGTATATAGAGTTCTATTTGCTTCAACATTATTTTCTGTTCCAATCCAGGGGAAATTTTCTCTTTCGCTCTCTTTTTTTCCCCCTGGAACTAAGTGTTAGCAGGCAGTGCCAGGTCTAAAAAGTTGGTGATTTACTGTTAAAACATAAGGCATATGTATGAACAAGTTTCCTGTGTATTCACTTAATTCTTTAAACTCTTTGCTATTTCTTCTGTTCTTTAACAATGAACAATAAAGTTGATATTTTTATGGGTGATTTAAGGTGCTTACCCACAAAAAAACTAATTCAAAATTCTTGTGCATAATACGAATAAAACTGAAAGCATAATCTCTCCCTCTTGTAGCTTTATTATAATGCTGCATACGGAGGAGGCTTCCCAGCCATACACGCAGCCTACTAAGGGGGAGTCTTTCAGAACTTCTGGATTATTCTTTCTCCCTCTTTGCAATGCCATATAGTACAATTTGATGATATCAGCTATCTTCTGCATTTAGAGATCTTTTAATCTTGCGTATTAAAACAGAGCAATGTGAATGCAGCCGATATTCATTATGCAGTTTGTATAAGTTATTTCTCATAGACTATGTAGCTTCAGGGTTCTTCGCGAATTTTAACTTCACCATCCCTTTCCTATATAAAGCAAAAAATGTCTCAAGAAATAACTCATAAATAATATGTATAACAAGGCCTGAGATCAATTATAAGCAAATGAGTTGGTTTTAGGGTAGGAAAATCCATGATATAACCTTCAAATGTAAAATGAATTTAGAATATGAGTGGGGTTGCCAGATTTAGCAAATAAAAATATGAAACAACAAGTCAAGTTTGAATTTCAGATGAACAACAGATAACATTTCAGTGTTACAATGCCCCATGCAATATTTGGAACATACTTACACTACAAAAGTATTCACTGTTTATCTGAAATTCAAACTTAACTGGGCATCCTATAATTTATTTGGCAACTCTAAATATGAACCTAGTTAAAAAGTATAGCTTAAATAATGCAATATAAACCTTTCACATAAACAGATCTATTTACTTTTTTGATTTAGGCAATGATTATCCATTACATTTATACACTTTACCCACTCTGATACCAACACATTCCTAAGGAACAGGTTCAAATTTTTTCATCTAATATGATTACCTAAGAATGCAGACAGGCAGATACAGCAAAAGAGTTCCCTTTTATCTGTTCAACTAGAATTTGAAAAATTGCAAGTGTGTTTGTTTTATGGATATCAAAATGTTTCCTTCCCCTCAATTTCTCTATTTTATCATTTAAATATGTTTATCTGAAAACTCATTTCCTCTAAATGTATGGCTGGATTTCAATTTTCTA
Organism: Eubalaena glacialis; assembly: GCF_028564815.1. Taxonomy (NCBI): domain Eukaryota; kingdom Metazoa; phylum Chordata; class Mammalia; order Artiodactyla; family Balaenidae; genus Eubalaena; species Eubalaena glacialis. The sequence goes on along the minus strand of NC_083717.1, from coordinate 113,061,661 downwards.
GTAAAATCAGACTATTCTATTGATGAGAACTGCTTTTAGAAAGAGGGCTTACATTTATTGAGCACCTATTATGAGCCAAAGGCTTTAATATTTTAAACTTTATTTAATCATTACAAGACCCTAAAAGCTAGATACCAATTATGATCTTCATTTACAAAGCTAGAACAAGTTACAGAGCTAATATGGGTAGTGGTGTGACTGGTAGCCAAATCAATTGAATGTCAAAGTCCATATTCTTGCCTCTATGAAAGGCTGCCTCAGAATAATTGGCCAAGTCTTACTTCCTTCTGTCTTTTCAAGATAAGATGAGACTTGGGAAAACCCAAGATGGTAAAATCAGGATACGACTCTTGCACTAACTCAACACTGTAAGAAGGAACATTTATTTTTCATTTAGCTGTTTTTTTAGCAAACCTAAAATGGATCAGTTAATGAAAATTTTTCTATAACAGGTCCTTGGAACGAGAACATTTTTTCTGCCCTTTAGATTCATTTCCATAACATAGAATAGTTAAGAATTAGATACCCATAGAGCTCAATTTTAGAAGAAAAGTCTTAAGCCAAATCTACATTAAGCCTGTAACTCGTTCATAAGCCCCAGGAGCTACTTCTTTGGACCAGGCCCCTCAACAACCACTGGGAATTATTCATTAGCATTCACAGTGCGAAAAATGCATGGGTAACACCACTGCATTTTGTAAAATGCAATTTTTGGCAGGTTGACTAAAATCTTGGCAAGCATTACCATTTTCCCCAAATGTATTTGCATATAGGCTTACTGATTTTTATTACTCTATCTGGACTCTCTCCAAATTCTCCCTGTCCCTAAACTTAAATAGAGCACTTCAGTAAAGCTTTCTTATAAATGAAAAAGCCCTATTAGAACAGGTGGAAACATGAAACTAGCACTTTATGTATTATAAACGAAAAGCCCTAAAATATATTCAGAGGCATTTATTTACTGTGTTTCTAAAACTACATTTATTCTTGATAAAGTAGAAGTGTTTAACAGGTTACCAGGAAGAAAACCTTCCTAGGGAGGATTCTAAGACAAGAACACAAATCCTGAGAAAGTTGTGTAGGAAGAAAAAAGAGGCCCTGTAATTTTTATTTTAGCATCACCACCAAGCATTCAAAGGTTATGGGCTAATACACATAATTCAGAAAGTTGATCTGAATACACACACATACACACACACACACACACATACACAGCCAGCCCTCCATATCTGTGGGTTCTGTATCCAAGGATTCAACCAACTGCACATGGAAAATATTCAGAAAAAAATTCCAGAAAGTTCCAGAAAGCAAAACTTGAATTTGCTGTATGCCAGCAACTATTTACATAAAATTACATTGCAATAGGTATTATAAGTAATCTAGAGATGATTTAAAATATATGGAGGACATGCATAGGTTATATGGAAATACTATGCCATTTAAGTAAGGGACTTGAGCATCCATGAATTTTGGTGTCCTCAGATGCTGGCACTGATCCCCTGCAGATACTGAGGGATGACTATGTATATTCAGGCAAACAGATGTACAAAGGAAACACTGACGAATAGGGTACATTTGCTCTTTCTCAACTATATCTACAAAAGCAAATGAAACTGAATGAGGACACTTTCAAAATAAGACTCCAAGTCTTTTACCACAAATCTTTAGATAATGTAGAGAGAAACAATGAACACAATCCACCAGGATGCCAGTCTTGCTTCTCCCCCCTCGTTGACGCCATCACATCAGACACATTGATGAGGACAGCTTTTGAGTAATGTAGAGAATATTTGAGAGGATTAATTGAATTGATGGTGTTGCTGACCTTATGAAAGGAAATGTTACAGCTCTCCGATGTGTCTGAAGATTTTAATTGCACAAAAACAATTCTCATTTGATATAAAGAGTTTCCAGATCCATTGTGAAATGATGGAAATCTTTTTCTTTGTATAATTTATTTTACAAAGTGGTTTTTGACAAGAGATAACACTACAGAATCTCTGGATTTAAAGTGTTTCTGTGTGTTTTTTGGACAAAATATCGTACCATTTTATAATCTGTCTTTTGAAAATATTGTTTAATATTTTTAATGCAGTCTTGCATAGATTTTTCCATAATTCATTTTCTACATTCAAAGACTCTGAGCAGGATTATATTTTTTAATTAAGAAAAATAGGTGCAATAATATATTTATTCTACAATGGTAGTAAGAATTTAAGTATAAGAAATCATGAATTTTCAGGAAGATGGTATTTTTTTTTGCATTCCTGAACGGTCAACTTGTTCTCAGGTCTAAAGGTAGATTTTACCCTTTGAGGAAAGTGGTATGTGTATGCATAAATAAAATGATGTGTATAGTTTTTGTATATAAAAATAGAGCTTTTTGTTACAATGAAAAAATTAAGATGACTGTGGGGTTTGGAAGTGTGAACACTAACGTGATTTTGTTTTGCACTGAGCTAAAACTAATCTAATATACAATTTCATGAAGTTATGAAAACCTCAGCTTTATTATTGCAAAGTGTATTGCCCTTCATGAATAAGGATGGCATTTATTAAGCCCAAGAATCAACTGAAACTGCAGCAAGAAGGACTCAAGTTGGATCTAAAGAAAAATCTCCTGCCAACATGGTTATCGGCAAGTTACTGAGAGGGTTCATAAAAGTCTACCTTTAATAAAACTTTTGTAACTTTTGTCTGAGTATCGCTGCTTAGGCAATCTTTAAGTGAAGAGATGACCCACGTGTCATCAAGCCCCTTTTAATCACATAATTTAAAAAATGTTGGATGAAAGCAATGGAAAAGGAATATGTAAAAGAGTTTCTTTTTATTCCTAAGAAACATGAGGAGAGCTAGCCTGATGCCAGAAACATTCTTCACGTAACTTCCAACAGTAACATTTCCCACCTGATCCTAGTTCATGTGACCAAAAAAAATGCAAACAGAAAATAATCCTACAATATTAGTTTTTCTTTTCCTCCCTTTGAATATTTCAGAAAATAATTGGTAAACCCTGAGAAAATGTCCAGGTTTTCATGAACTTATTTCATGAACCCTTCCCATGGTTGCCTAAATTAGGTGCTTAAGATGACATTTGTACAAGAAAAAGGAATGCTTACTAATTTCTGGCACTTAAGTGAATGTAGGACTTGAACGCTGTCACCTTGTAGAGGACTTTAGGTCCTATGTGAGATGAAGTATCATTTCATTTTTAGTATTACATCAAGACCAGTGCGGTATAAGAAGAAAACCTAGATTTCAGTGGACCCATGAATATTAAAGCAGTAGGAGCCAGGGCAAAAATGGAAACAAATTAAGTAGGCATGTATTATGAAGAAAGGCAATGTGGTAGAATGGAATAGAAGGCACTGGGTTAGCAGCCTTTGCTAGTCATGTGACCTTGGATGTATTATTTCATTTCACTGAAGTTCAATTTCCTCATTAACAAAAAAGAATATTGGAGGGATTTTTGTTGTTGTTTATCATCACCTGTTTTAAAGAATGAAGTAAGAAAGTTAAGTAAACTATCTGCAATTTGGAAACTTTAAACTTTCTGAAAACCAAAAGTGGTCTGTAACTGATTTGGTGCAACAGACCTGAACTGATATGAATATGCATACATTTTACTACAGATACATCAATGCCATGATTCAGGATACTGCCCAGATGCCACTAAACATATTAGCAAAGTATATAATATTTGTGCTCTATTCAGTTTCTAAAATCCAAAAACTGTGATTCTAAAACACATCTGGCCTCCAGGAATTTAGATACAGGGATTGTGGGCCCATGTGGCTATTAACAAGCAATTTCACTTTCCTTGGACTTTTAGGAAATTAAAATATTTAAGTCAAAGCTAAGTAAATTTTTAGAGTGGCTGTATCTAACTTCACCTAGGTCATCTGTTAAATTCTTCATTTCATATGGCTTTACAGTGATTAGTCATATGGATAGGGAAGAATAAAGTTGCTTACAAACGTGAACTGAAAGAGGTCTAAAAATCAAAACTGTCTAAATAAATTGTTGCGCAACGTGCCATGAAAAATTACACAGCATTCTAGGAGTAAAGCTGGCAAGTCATTAGAGCACACTGATAGCGTTGTCTGGAAAGAAGAGAGGGCAAGGCTTCTCAAAAACAATCTCACCTTGAACCTGACTACAACAGGATTTGTATTTACTTATTCACTTAAAGTCCGTATCAACAAAACAGACCTACTAGCACTGATCATGGATTTTTCTATCAGAGTGCTGTTAAGGATGAATGGACATGTGTACAGTGGTGTATTAACAGCAGTAGTGTCCCTTTCTGTCCAGTCCTGAATAGGCTTTTACTCAACTAGACAATTCCTATTTTTTAACTAATAAGAATAACACCACTTGGCTTGAGATGAAACACAAAACAAGGAAGGGTTTAGACACTTGCAGTCCCTGAGGTCTTATAACAAAGGGCAGGGATTGCATCTCTTGGGTCCTGGCCTCATTCTTACATCAATGATTATGTTCAACCTCCCTAAATCCCTTCAGCACACTGCTTCATTTCTTATTCTCAACTGTTGTGTCATGAGCACCTGCCAAGCTTCTCTTAAATTCCTCTTGGATGAATTTTTAGGCAGTTTCCAAAGTATCCCCCTTTTGTGATAAGGACTCTGCAATGTATTTCAGGTAAGGCGTTTAAAATCCCACTCATAATTGTTTGAAATCTTCCCTCATTCAAGCTGTCAGAGTTTGACAGCCCTGGTTCTGTTGTTATGCACTATTAAATGGGAGCTGCTCTCCAGCCTAGGGGTACCTCTCTTTTCAGTGGTAGGAAAATGGGCGAAGCTTATTGGGGATCCTTGGGGAGAGCAACATCATATAAATGGGAGTTTCAGCAGGAGGAATGAAAATAATAAGTCCCTTTCTGAAAGCTCAAACCTACAAAATTCTTAAGTTTGTTGACATTGTTGCATTTTGACGCTCCCATTTCTATTTCTGAGTTTCAAAATAGCTTTGAAGCGTGCAATTTTATAGGTCAGAATATGAGAAAGGCACACAATATGTTGTTTGTGTTTTCAGTTTGGGGTTTTCTTTAAAAGCCGTAGAACGGTAAATGTTTTGAAGATACTAAATATTTTCTGCATTTAGGTTGGGGTGAAGAGAGGAGGAAAAGATGCAATGGCTTTTCCGTCTGATTTCTATTTCTGATAAATACCCTAATGACTTCTGTTGCAAGATTCAGAGGTCATTAGAAAGCAGTATTACTAATGTAGATGGAAACAAATTTCAATCTGGGCCAGTAATATATCTTACAGCTCGTAAACACGTTGTATCCAATTACCTTGATATGCTTTACTTGATAAGAGCAATTACAAAATTTCTGGAAGAATCGATGTGCTGTGGGTAATTATTTTAATAATAATTGTGTGTGTGCGTGTGTGCCCTGACACACATTGTAGTGTTAGTGTCTTGAAATAAGAGACAAAGCAGGTTAGCATGCAAAGAACTGGAAGCCAAGAAATGTAAACTGAGCTACACTTAAAGAGGAGATTAGGAGCTTAGGTAAGCTTCCCTTGTTGGAAACACTTTGCAAGTGTTGTCACACATTGTTGCTAGGAGAATTCATCACTAGCCCTGTGACCCCACTGGGATAGGGTGACTGAAAGCTTGCTCCTGGTTCCTCTGGACTGCTCCCAATGCACCTTTTTCCTCTGATAATTTTAATTTGTGTTCTTTCACTATAATAAACCATAACTGTGAGTATAACAGTTTTCTGAGCTTTGTGAGTCCTGCTTGTGAATCATAGAACCTGATGCTGGTCTTAGGGAGCCGCAGCACACTCTCTAACACTTTCTATTGCCTTTCCCTGCTTTATTTTCTCATCAAAGCACTTTACACTACTGAAATTACTCAATGACATTATGTGTTGGAATATGCCTTATATTATACATATTTTTATATTATATCAATTATACTCTCTCCCTCTGCCCACCCCCCCCCCACACACACACACATACACCATTAAATGTAGATTTCTTTGAGGGTAGATACTTTGTCCTTTTCACTGCTGAATATCCAGTACTCAGAATAGCACCTGGCACAAAATAGGTACTCAGTAAATACTTGTAAAATGAATGAATTAATTAACTAAACAGAAATATATGATTGGAAATGAAAACAAAGATCATGGTCTAGTCTACTGTTGTGTATAAATAGACCTTCATACTACGAAAAGGTAAATCTCAATCTCCTAATGACTTCTAGCTGGCTATTAACAATTTTGGCAACTTGTCACTTTACCTGATTTCCCTGTCCCTGCAAGGAAAAGCCTACTCAAAGTAGTTAGGTTAAATAAAATGGGGAGTGAATCTGCATTGTTTTGAATAATGAACAGAATGCGTGAGCAAAGTTACTTTAATAACTCTCTTTTTAACATAACTATCATCTCTAGGTCAACTCAGTCAACTGTTCCATATTTACTACAGGGTTTGGGTAAAAATTAAGTAGATAAAATTAAAGAGTAAAGGCCTGTTTTATGTTAAAAGAATAAACCAAAGGATTCTATCCTATAGAATTATTATTATTCATCCACTTCACCTTGTGAACCTCCAGTTACTCTTCAAGACCCAGATAAAGCTCACCCCTCCCCACCTCACTGTGAGGTCTTCTACAGCTAAACTGTGCTTCCCTCAGTGCTTCCAAAGATCTCTTTACATCTCTCCCAACCATAGGTCACATTGTATGCACAAAGTATTTGTCTCCCTGTCTCTCTAATTTACAGGATTGTGAGCTCACCATAGTTAGGATAGTATTTAATTGTAGGATAGTATTTAATTGATGTTTCTGGTCTGCAAGAACTTTCCTATGTCCTCACATAGAAGGCACTCACCAAATGTTAAATACATAAATTAACTAATGAATGAATGGATGAGCAAAGGAATAAATTAGTACACATTGATCTTGAGCTCATGCAGACAACTCAGCTAGGTAAAAGAGATAATACACATCTCTACTTGCAAGGTCATCAGAAATAATTCTTCCTCTTAAGAGATTTGATGAGCAAAGTGTTGGACCAAATTTTATCTATGAAAAGTTTGTTTTTCAGGCATCAAACCCTCACATCATTGATGTTGTAAGGATGAGGAATAAAGTATATATGGTCTATTTCCTGGTACATAGAAGAGTAATGAAAAATACTTGGGTTAGCTATTATTTTTAAATTATAGTTATTTTTATCAAAGATATCCAGATTTCTGAATAGGGTTCTTACATCTGAGTAAACAAAAAATAGTACGCTATTTTCAAAAAATCAAAATCAACTTATGTGTAGCTTGAATCCCTAGTAAAATGGGCAGGAAGATGGTGGAAGAAGCCTGCAATGATACTAATGATAAGAGTCAACATCGAAATATTCAGAGTCTAGTCTACCAACCTTCAAACTTCTTGAAGCTGTCTTGCTAGAAGGACTATTTGGAGGAGGTAGTTGTTTCTTTCAACCAATATTTATGAAGCATCTACCATGTGAGAGGCTTTGTGAGAAGTTCTGCGAGGATTACAGAAATGAATAAGCCATGGTCACTGCCCTCAAGGAATTTTCAATAAAGCATTTCTCCTCAGATGCCAAAGAGTGAGGAGTACTATCACAACACAAAGAAATAAGATAGTCTGGAACAGAGAATCACATGCTAACTCTTGGTTTAGTTGTAAAAGCCATGTTCAAAAGTGATTTCTTTGTGACAGTCTCATTTACATTGAGTTCCTGCTTTGAGGATCAGGAGCTACAGATCATTCCATGGAGTAAAATATGTGCAGATGTTACCTTTCCATTAGTTTCTAATACTCCATGACCATAAGATGATAGAGGCAGATTAAAAAGAAAAAGGAAGAATTTGTCATTTATAACCCAAGTGAGCTCACCCCTGAACCATACTGGGGCCTTAAAAGAGACTGTCAGGGAAGAGAAAGTAAGCTGAGGTGAGTTGGCTATGGTAGGAAAACTGACAAAGCTGCAAAACTGTCCCCTGAAAGTCAAGGCCAGTGCATAGGAATCTTGTAGTAACAGTCCTATCTATCCCATTTAAAGCTAGTGGGAACAGCATCCAGCGACTACCAGGAAGAGATGTGCAATAATAATAACACCTGGGATTTATCAGGTGTATACTACATGCCAAGAAGTGTAGAAGTACTTAATCTTCAAAATCATGCTCTAAAAATTATATATTATAGATGATAAAATAGACTTTTAGAAGGTAACTACCCAACGTCATACAACTAGAAAATGGCACCAACTTTTTTGATTGCAGAACCTGTACTTCTGAAGATCAAGAACTAGGTGAGGGATAAGAAACAGTGGGCTGAGTTCCAAGGTCAGGACTCAGTTTTGACTGATTCATAAGGCAGAAGCCTAGTCACAGTGGCAACTATGGAAAAATTCAGAGAAAAACATGCAATTCATTGAGCACAGATATCTAGGACCTGCAAAGTTAGGGCAATAAAACCAATTTTAATTCCCTAGAGGTTAAGTTCCAATGAAAACAGGAAAGAAAGGAAATGGAATAAAATACAGCATATAATATTTAAGAAATACTTAGTATGAAAAATATTTTCTTTCAGTTATTTAACACTGGAAATAAACAAGGTCATGTATCTGCTCTTTTAAAAGTCTTTAAAAGTGGGATTCTCTATGGAATGGTTTAGGAAAACCTACACAGGGAAAGAAAACAAACTGGGGAGTCAATTAAGGTGTGAAATCCTAGAGAACAGTAATATTATCAACTTGATGAGAAGTCAAAGGATAGATTGAATACAAAGGGAAATTACTAGCTTTCATTGAATATAAGATGCTACTATAAGCCCTCATAAAGAAACTGAATTGATGAACTGGTTTTGGTTATTATCATCTTCCTATAAACCTTTTCTTAGGAAAAAAAAAAAGATGCAGAGAAAAGAGATAGAAGTACCACATAAGTAGAATTTTAATTCTAGGCCATCTTAGGCAACCCCTGAGCTTCGAAAAATGGCTCCTGTTCCCAGCATGTTCTCCATCCATTACCTTACTTAACTCTAGTGAGAAAAAGCTATCATTCTGCCACTAGACGGTACTACCACGAATTGGTATGGACAGTACTCTGTGGACCCTAAACTTGTAAATATAACAATTTGGAGAAAAAGCAATAAAGATTTAATATACACCAAAATGCAATAAACATTAGAGTGATGCAGAGAACAGTGCAACAAACAAACAAAATATACTGAAATAGTATTGTCCTACTGGGACATACATCAGTAAATATTCTACTTTATGACTAGATTCTCTCTAGATACGCTAAGATATAATGTTATTTGTCCAACATATTTTGGTTCCCAATATTTTTCCTTTCAAGCTATTGAAGTTAATATTTAACAAACACATTTTCTGCCAAGTTTTAATGTGATATCATCCTCTGAAGAAACAAAATCCAGAAATAATTTGTCTTTTTTGCAATATTTATTAGTATTTTGACACAAAACCTGAATTATTATTTAAAGTAAATAGGAAATCAAGGGTTCTGATGTTTTGAATTTTTTTCAGGTGCTCTCAAGGTTAACGTACTCTGTGGCAATGAAAAGGCAGATAAATAAAGGCTATCTGGTGTCACATAATCTGTAATATTTCCTATAACTGTGACTATTTTTTAAATAAAATTTTCTGGCTGACAAGTTTAATTTCCCCTTTTAGTTTTGTTTATACATTAGAGTCCCTGGTGTCATGGGACTGAGCACAGACCTAAGTGCTGCCGGTCTTTCTCCTTCCCTTTTGATTCTTTATCTGTCATTTACAGCTGTGAACTTCCCATGAGATCTTTTTATCATAAAAAATTATATTTATATATATATATATCTCCACTTTTTAAAAAGTCTCAACTTGGTGAACTACCAGAGTCACCTCAGGAAGTTTCTGAAACACCTACTGGAACAACATGGAAGACAGCAAGTTCCGTCCTCACACAGCTGGCTGTGTTTAAAAGAACCACAGGAAATGAACCAGCTTCCAACCTGTCAGGCACATCCAAAGGGCAAATGGCTGCAAGCCCTTGGGGACTGAGGTATCTCATTTGAGATGGCAGGCACACCAGTTCCAGCCTTGAATGAATATGTGTGTGTGTGTATGTGTATGTGTGTGTATAAAAAAATACACACACAGAGCCAATAAATGTGATAGGAACTCCCCAGACATTCTGGTCTAAATTTAAACAGGAAATAAAGTTAGGTCATTGTTACCTTTTGGTCAGGGTAAAGGTGACAATCACAATAATTTTGCAAAACACTCAAATGAGGAAACAGAAGGATGCAAAGGGTTGACAGTCTACTAATACAATCCAAAAAAACTGTTTATAATAAACATCCCAGGCCCACAGAAAGGCTGTGAAATCTAGAGTGAATTTTTCCATCCTTTAGCTGTGCCTTCATTGTGAAGGTCTGGACTTTAATTAGGGCTCTTCTGAATGGGCAGTGGAGAGACCATGAGCAGGGCTATTTGTGAGCATTTGCTGCTGTTCCAAGGGAAAAACTGTCCAGTCAGTCACTGAGAGTCTGACTCCTTCCAGAGCTTTACCATTTCTCCACAGTTGTTTGTTCTGAGAATACAGAGAGACCAAGGAACATCTGAAACCCCACAGAAGCATTCCTTTCACAATGAGCCTCAACACTGAAGCATACAATATTTGACAGCCTTTTGTGAGTAGCAGAGTCCGTGGATTTTTTTTCTCTGGCAATGATATCCTTTCACCTCATTATAAAATATAACCTGTCATAGCTAAATTGAGGAGTTTTTTCAACAGGGCTGGAAAATTCATCTTTAATTACTGTATAGAAGAATGCTTCTGAATTATCAACTATGCAGAAAAAGGCTGAAAGGCAATCTGATCACTATAAGAAACAGATGCTCCTTGATAAAGAAGCCATGTTGTTGGGTTTTAGTTTCTCAGGTGATGATGCTTTGATATGGATGGCTTTGAAATCCATATATGATAAAAAAAAAAGAAAAGAAAGAAAGGAGCACTTTCATTAGTCTAACAGTATTGTGTGTACACTTTAACTCTCTGCACACAGACTGGTTTTAAGGATTTTATTGGTCACCATTCTTGGATTATAAATATCTAGGTGTGCGCTCTAAGACAATTTCTAATGGAAGTTTTCTTTACACCCGCTTAATGTGTTGGTTACTATCTTAAGTTGTGACAAACCTGGTTCCAAATTCAAGCTCTGCCCCTAACCAGTTGATGACCATGGCAATTACTAACCCTCTCTAAGCTTCAGTTATCTTCAAAAGGGAGAGAATCATCATACCTACATCATATGACTATTGAGAAGATTAATGAGATAATGAATGTGAAGAGGTTAGCAAAGTACTTAGCCCATTATAGCCACTCAATAAATGGTAGCAATTATTATTAGAAGCATTCTGCACTGAATTTCTGATAGTTTTGGCTGCAAATGAAAATTACATTTTCAAAGCCAGATTGAGTATTATATAGAAGTGTCCCTTTTTTGCAGGGGGCGGGGGCCTAGGACAAAAATACCTCAGGTGTACATCTCCCAGTTGCAGAAACAAGACAGTGGTTATAAAGGAGCCAAACCAATAGACCCTTGAGCATCTGGCACACTGAGTCCTATTTTTATTAATGTTCCCTCAAAGTCAGTATTTCCAGAAGCAGATTCTGCAGAAGTCACTAAAGTTATTTCTCAAAAAAAAAAAAAAAAAGTTTCCTATGGACAAATGACTCTGGGCAATACTACATATAACATTTCAGTCTTGGAAATTTACAATGCATGTTTTCATATTAAAGGCTTTAAGAAGTCCTGCAGTGGAGAAACTATCTTTACTTTGATTGACACAGTTTCCCCAAACCTATCTGATAATGCAATTCTTTTTTTTCATTCAATGACTACTGATGTAGTAATAATTCATTGAGTGCTATTACAGGCCAGCCACAGTGGCAAGCATTTTACATGTATTAACTCGTTAAATCACAATAACAATACTATGAGATAGGTACCACTATTAATTCTATTGTATTTGCACAGGATTACTCAGTCAGTAAGTGTTAGCAGGATTCAAGCCCCAGCACTCTGACACCAGGGTCACATTCTGAACCAGCACTTCCTACCTCTTCTCACAGTATGAGTCATATTACTTCTATCAGGATGCCTTCACTCACAAATAATAGGAACCTAAACCAACACTAATTTAATGAATAAAGGGAGTTTATAGCTGCATTAACTAAAAATGTAGGGTGAGCTTCAGGCACCAGGGCTATAGTTCCAGTCTCTGGCAGTCACTCATCTCTGCCCTCCTTCTGTCAGCTTCATCCTTAAGTGGGCTTCCCTTACGGTAGTCACTCCCAGGTAGTCTTCATTTATAGCCAAATAGGAGAGAAAGCTTCTTCTGATTAAGTCACATGCCCTTTAGGAGCCATTTGCTATCCATGGAAATGGGATGTGCTGATTGTTTTAGGTTTGATTATTCCTCAGCTGACCAGGGTGGGGTGGATTGGCTTAGGCCAATCAGGGCCCATTGTTGAAGCTGAGAGTAAGGCTAATTCCAGGCAAACCACATAACAGAGAAATAGGCTCTTTCTAAAAAGAGAAAGAGGAAATGGAGTCCTATGGATCACGCTTTGAATAATAGGATTCCCACTCAAATCTGAGACAAGTGTTCTGTGGAATATACCTTCAAAAATATCACTCTAGGCTTTTCTTATTCCTCTGATGTCTCATGACCAAATGGAAATAAAGATAATCAAGGAAACTGAAGTCACTGAAGAAAGACAATATATCCAAGCTTTGACTTTTCCCTGACAATTCTGGATCTTCTAGCCATCAATTTTGATCGTACTTAGAACTGAAATAGACTATAGAGCTACTTTGACAATTTTTAGATGAAAAACTGGAAGCAGAGAAAGCTGATTAAATTTTTTCCAGACCAAATAGAAATGGGTCTGAAATATATTTATTATTTTTATATAAAAATATCTGAGTATGTTCTCATAGCTTATAAAAACCCAAAGGATATAGAAATACAGAGAGTAAAAGTCACCTGCTTCCTAGCCCATTCTTTCCATAATCCTTCTCAGAGGTCATCAATTTGATATATATATTCCCAAGCTTTTCTCTACCTTTACTTATACACATGTGTAAAAATGTGTCTTTTGTGACATAAATAAAAACATTTCATTCTTTTTTTTTTCCATTCAAATATACATCTGAAGAGCTCTTCATCAGTATGAAGAGATCTTCATTCTTTTTAACTGCCGTATAGGATGCCAAAGTGTGGCTGAAACATCATTTAAGTTTTTCCACTTGTTACTTGGCAGACACTTAAGGGTTTCTAATATTTTACTATCTTAAAAAATGTTCAAATGATCATCCCGGCACATGCTACTTTGTGCACACGGGGAATTTTTTCTCTATGATAGAAACCCACCAGTGAAACTGCTTGGTTAGAGGGGGGGTTTGAGCACTTTAAATTTTGCTAGAATTTGCCAAATTGCCCTCCAAAAGGCTGTTCCAATTTACACTCCCACCAACAGTGTCTGAGAGTACCTGTTTCCCCACTGGATATTAACAATCTTTCTGCATTCAATTTCAAAGAGTAATCAACAACAGGACTCCAGTTAGCTCTATGATGAAAGTGGCTCCCTAAAAGCTTTAAGAATGTATCATCAGACACGAAAGAAAACAATTATTTGATGTGAGCCCACTATGTGATTGGTATTATAATAATAGTAAAGAAAACCCTCATGAATGAATAGCTACTTACCTTAGACCTTAAAAGACATTAACTATCTGCCTTACAGTGTTTTTTTGTTTTGTTTTGTTTTGTTTTTATTTATTTATTTTATGGCTGTGTTGGGTCTTCGTTTCTGTGCGAGGGCTTTCTCTAGTTGCAGCGAGCAGGGGCCACTCTTCATCGCGGTGCGCGGGCCTCTCACTATCGCGGCCTCTCTTGTTGCGGAGCACAGGATCCAGACACGCAGGCTCAGTAATTGTGGCTCATGGGCCCAGTTGCTCCGCGGCATGTGGGATCTTCCCAGACCAGGGCTTGAACCCATGTGCCCTGCATTGGCAGGCAGATTCCCAACCACTGCGCCACCAGGGAAGCCCTACAGTGTTTTTAAGAGGTCAATAAAGGTCACTTATCCCCATTTTGCAGATGCAAATTTTAAAGTACAAAAAGTAAGCAAAATTTTTATCAGGCTGTGTACAAGAATAGAAGAATTCAGTTCTTTTGAGTCCTTACTTTATTTTCTGGTGATGAGGCAGCCTCTCAAATTCAGAAGCGAAACTCTGATCTGTACCCCTTTGAAGCCAGCCAAAGTCCAGCTCCTTCCATTAGAAACATATTTCTGATTTAACTTCCACTTCAAGCCAGATGATGATTTAGAAATACAGTGGATTCCAAGCCAATGAAACTTCAAATTCAGTTCTCAGACACATGGTGGCCTTTGCTCTCTCCAGGAAAGGCTACTAGTGTTCTTTTATTGTCTGACCTTGGTGGTCTGAAGCAAAATGAGCAGAAACTAAGATGCCATCTGCAGAACTCAATATTTATTTTTCTCTATGCTCCTGGATGGTCAGGGAAGAATTCATGGGCTTGCAAACTTGAAATCTCTGTACAGTAGGCAGCAGAAACATTGGCAACTTACTCAGGGCACTTTTGCGATCATCGCTTTGAGCTCAGCCCCAGATACATGTCCCAGAGGAAAGCCATGTGGGCTTTAATGCATGACTTATTCCCTTGCAGAGAAGTCACAATTTACCCAAAGATACTTGTTCACAGACAATCTAAATGAAATCTCCAGATTGATGACAGCTGGCCCAGGAAAGGCACGAACACCCTGGAAGCAAACTACTTGCACACTTTGAGATGAATACGCTTTTCAGACTACTCGGTTGTTGTTGTTGTTGTTGTTTTTAATTTCAATTTCAGGTCAATGAATTGTAATAGCATCAATACAAATATAAAGTAGTTGGAATGCTTGTGACAAAGTGGCTTTCCAGACCAGAAATAAAGTTTTTCTGAAAGTAGTAGTGCTCAGCAAGTTTAAGAGTAAATGTCAGTAACTTTTCTTTCTACAAAGACTCTCCTTTTTCTCTCCTTCCTACTTCAGTAGCTTCACTTGGAGGCACAATCCTGTTCTACATCAACCCAGGCTCCATCAGCATCCGGTATGCCCTGTCTAAAGCTTTGACACATTTGTCACAACAGCTAAGGTTGAGGAAAGGAGTTGAAACAATTTTACAAGGCTTGTTATGACTCACATGGTCCCTGTGTAGTCCTCTTAAGATCCTTTGTTCCCATCCTTCCAATAAAACATGAGCCCCAGCCGCTTCCCTTGCACAGTATGAGCCAGAAAGGCTGGAGCCTTTGAGCTCCGGCTCTAGTCTACAGATCATTAGAGCAGATGATATTGTTCTGTACATCAAGCCTTTCATGCCAACTTCTAAATGAGGGAGAAAGACTACAGTGATGACAATGATCTATCACTGTACCCCTTCAAATAAAGATACCCCTTTTAATAAAGATACTTATTGCAATAAATTTAAAGAGAATTTTGAGGTCTTGGGACCAAGCAGAGAGGGGGATGGAGTATAGCTGAGAAGGGAGAGGGTGACCAGAGAAAACAAGGTGGGGCATGGAATAAGGATAGTAAAAAAAAAAAATACATATTTCGTTTCCTGGGCGTATTCTCCTGCTGCTCTGTCTCCCACTAAGATCTACAGATCTGCAGTTCTTTAGAAGTTGTCAGATAGCTCCAACTGTTTCCTAAAGTTTAAATATCACAAACTGATGGGCCCTGAGTTAAGATGGAAACATCTATGGTTGACTGTGCCTATAAAAAACAAGCAAATGACAACTTGTATTTTCAGAGGGTCTTTCTCTCACAGTTCAAGGAATTTTATAGATTTGATCGAACTATTCCTCTACAACATCTATGGCATCTGGGAAGAAAGGAGGGGATGGGGCAGTGAGTATTGAGGGGGTGAAGGTATAAATACTATAGTTACTTTTTGCCTAGGGAAAATAAAACATGAAATGTTTATTAAAATGCCCTAAGTCAAGATTTTAAAAATACTTTTTAGCTGTACTACCCTTTTATTCAAACAAAAACTGATGCTGAACACTAACATAAAAAACAAAAACAAGCCCCTCCCCTAAAATAAATCACTGCTGAACTGCCCTTGCTGAAACTGTCTCAAGACCCACTTGCCTAATCTTTTTCTCTACTACACCCTATCTTACAAATTTCCATAGAGCTCAAGATTAAAAAGAAAAGCACAGCTTTCCCAGGTGAGGCAAAAAAGAAACTTCCAACGTAGAATATGAACCACTCTCCCAAAGTCCACTCCAAACAGGCAATACAACCTCCCAAGAATGACAGAAAGCCAGCTTCTGTTTCTACATGGCAGGAATGCAAATCGGGTCTTCCAGAGACCATCACAATGTGTGACCCAGTAGATCATCTTCTTAACACATTCTCCTTTGGGGTAAAATTTTTACTGAAAAGCCTTTTAATGACTGAATGGTAGTGCTACATTTGCCAACCACAAAATTATGACTCTGGTTATCCAAGGCATTCTGAATAAGACTGACCTTACTGACATGACTTATTATTACTGTCCCTTACATCATCATCACAGACTCCAAGGACACCCATTTTTCCAAAGAGTATCTGCAAACACCATTTTTGGAACTTCAGATTTGACAAAAGGGAACCCTACCCTTACTCCCACCCTGACTGAAATGTTTGTCTCTTCTCTGGGTGCTAAAGCAGTGTTGGTAGTAGTAGCAAGTACATGTGTGCATTTAAGGAGATAGGAACTAAAAATACGGTCTTGCAGGTCTGTTATGACCAAGCAGAACATGGCTTTCCATGACAGCTTAGTGACGTGACAGACTGGAGCAGATCCCACATCCTTTCTTGGTGCCAAGGGAAGATGTGTGCCCTAGAATGAAAATGATGTGATAAAAATGTGTGAAATTCTGTGGGAAAACAATTCAAGTGTCCTCATGTATGTTTTTCTGTCCTATGAAATGGGATATTTAACCCTATCTGGCATGTCCTCTCTACCCAGAGTGCCCTCTAAATATGCACTTTAAGAAAAATACAGTAAGTCCCCTACATACAAATGAGTTCCACTTCGAGAATGCATTCACAAGTCCAATTTGTTTGTGAGTCCAACAAAGTTAGTCTAGGTACCCAACTAACATAATCGGCTATATAGTATTATACTGTAATAGGTTTATAATACTTCTCACACAAATAATACATAAAAAACAAACAAAAAATAATGAAAACATTTTTAATCTTACAGTACAGTACCATGAATAGTACAGTAGTACAGTCAAAAAGCTGGCATACAGGGGCTGGCATCAAGTGAACAGGCAAGAAGAGTTACTGACTGGAGGAGAGGAGGAGGTGGGAGATGGTAGAGCTGAAGGATCGTTAGCAATAGGAGATGGAGGGTAAGCTGCAAGTTCACTCATGCCTGACATTGATGGCACAGGTTCTGGTTCCTTGCTGGAACCAGATGCACGTTCACACTTTGAAAGTTCTCACCTTGAAGGTTCGTATGTAGCGGACTTGCTGTACACCAAAACATTAAGGGTGAAATTAGCTTATGTTCTTGTCTTTTGCTGTTCCTATCAGTACTAAAAAATAAAAATTCTTTGTTGATGATAATGCCTTACCTTTCCATGATTTTTGGTAAGAAACTCAAAACGCCTTGTAGTCTAAAGTCATGCTCTAACTTAGACTGGAGTGTCACCACAGTGACATGAGAAAAGGACGTTAGTGTGCAGAAAGGAATGAAAAAGATGAAGAGGAGGTGAGTTTGAAAGGATCAGGTGCCCAGTAATGTTACCACTGTGTCAGGGTGGCCTACCAACCAGTGGTTACAGATCAGCAATCAAATGTTAGAAAAGGAGACCATTATTCTCAATCTACCCATCTATATGAAAGAATTAGGGAGGTTAGGATATTTTCACAAATCACAGTCATTATAAAATACTTTTTTTCACAAATTAAAAAAAAAAACAGACCACTAACTTTTCAGGTTCCAGCTAGTATCTGTCCTACTGTTATTGACCTACTAATTTTTTCTTCATGCTATTTCTGCTCCTCAAACCCACAGCAAGTCAATAATAGAATTGGCAACAGGTACATGAAAGGTGCTCAACATCACTAATTATTAGAGAAATGCAAATCAAAACTACAATAAGGTACCACCTCACACCAGTCAGAACGGCCATCATTAAAAAGTCCATAAATAGCAAATGCTGCAGAGGGTGTGGAGAAAAGGGAACCTTCCTACACTGTCGGTGGGAATATAAATTGGTGCAGCCACTATAGAAAACAGTATGGAGGTTCCTCAAAAAGCTAAAAACAGAGTTGTCATATGATCTTGCAATCCTGCTCCTGTGCATATATCCAGAGAAAACTATAAATCAAAAAGATACATGCACCCTAATGTTCATTGCAGCACTATTTATAATAGCCAAGACATGGAAACAACCCAAATGCCCATCAACAGATGAATGGATAAAGAAGATGTGGTACATATGTATTATGGAATACTATTCAGCCATAAAAAAGAATGAAATAATGCCATTTGCAGCAACATGGATGGACCTAGAGGTTATCATACTAAGTGAAGTAAGTCAGAAAGAGAAAGACAAATACCATATATATCACTTATATGTGGAATCTAAAATATGACACCAATGAACTTATCTATGAAACAGAAACAGACTCACAGACATACAGAACAGACTTGTGATTGCCAAAGGGGAAGAGAGATGAGGGAGGAATGGATTGGAAGTTTGGGGTTAGCAGATGCAAACTATTATAAATAGAATGGATAAACAATAAGGTCCTACTGTATAGCACAGGGAACTATAGAACTATAGTCAATATCCTGTGATAAACCATAATGGAAAAGAATATGAAAAAGAATGTATATATATATATATATGGCTGAATCACTTTGCTATACAGTAGAAATTAATATAACATTGTAAATCAACTATACTTCAATAAAATAAATTTTAAAAAGTAATAGAATCAGCATGAGAATTCATCCACTTTTAGTTTTTTCTCTAGATCTTGAGGCCCTTGTCATTCTCCTAACATTTGACTGACTGGTGGTCTCTAAGTAGGATAAGCAACACTGACACAGTGGGGACACTGCTTGACAATTATCAGCTCTGGTGGTCCATATGCTCTTATATATCTGACTTCCATTCTGCCCAAGACAAGAGGTTTGATTACGTCAGTGTATTAGTCAGTATTAGTTTCCAGAGAAACAGAACCAATAGGATATATTATAATAATATAATAAATCTCTTTACATCTGCATCTATATGTGTATACATAATATACAGATGCAGATATAAAGAGATTTATTATAAGGAATTGGCTCATGTGATTACAAAGGCTGAGAAGTCCCAGGATCTGCCATCTGCAACCTGGAGACCCAGGAGAACCAGTGATATAATTCTGAAGATGAGAGGGCCAATGGTCTAAGTCCCAATCCAAGGACAGAAGACAGATGTTCCGGCTCAAACAACCAGGCAGAGAGAGCAAGTTCTCCTTTCCTCTGCCTTTTTGTTCTATTCAAGCCCTCAGAGGATTGGAGGATGCCCACCCACAGTGGGAAGAGCAATCTGCTTTACTCAGTCTACCAATTCAAATGCTAATCTCATCTAGTAAACCCTCACAGGCACAGAAATAATGTTTAGCTAAATATCTGGGCAGCCCATGATTCAGTCAAGTTGACCCATAAAATTAACCATCACAGTCAGTCTTTCACCATCCACAATGGCAGGTAGGTTATTGCCTTGCTTACATCCAGTCTATAAATGTTTGCATTTGGCACTACACCCTTGTCAAAGATTTGTGACCAAGCTAGCTGAGATGATCTGAGTTGATGCACATAGCAGTGTCAGGAAGAAAGAAAGATTGCAGGCCACTTTCCTCAAAAGGGCTGGCAGTTATTTTGAATTTCAATGGCTACTTTCTAGAATAACACCAATGACCTAAATCAAAGAACTGGCAACGCATCTGCACCATAGGTCTTATGTAGTTTATATGATAGTGCATTTGAAATGGAACTATAAAACTTTGTGTGTCTGTGGCCATGAAAGATATTTAATAGTGTTAAAGAGTAAGTATCAGAGGGTCTATATCTTTAGATAGGGAAATTCCTTTTCAGCACAGATTATTCAATAGGTTGGTTTTCCAATGAAAAGTGAAAACAGAGTACTGCAGGTGAACAGAGAAAAACACCAGTCACAGAGCACTGAGCATCAGATCAGAGACACAAAACAGACTTCAAGAAACTCACAAATACAGAGAAGCCATTCCCAGGACAATAGTAAGTTGGTGATAGGCATTTTACAGAGTGTATTAGAAGGAAGCAAAACTTTGGAAATGCAGTTAATTTAGACTTTAATAAAGTCTGAACTTCGAGAAATTCCCAACTATAAAATTAAGAAATTTCTTAATTAGGATTGAAAGCCATGATTCAAGGAAATTATTTTTATAAGACAGCATAGGAAAAAAAAATGGAATCCTATACAGAGAAAGAATTCAGGACAGCAAAAACAGAACTAAATACCAGAATGGAGACATTTTCTTTATGTCCGCTGAGTTAAGCATTTTGCTGATTTTTAAAGAAGTAAAAACAGTAGATGATATAGAGTACTTATGGTTTGCACATCTGTATTCATGATTAAGCTAATCCTATGCTAAATAGAATGCAGTTTCCAGTTGATAATGCATGTTTAGTTATTCTCACACTTTTTATTTTCATTACAAATACTCAGGGTAAGGACCCTCTTTCTTCAAGTCTTTCCTTCTCAACCATCTTTACTTAATCTTCTTCCTGTGTCAGCCCATTAATGCCAGGGGGTTGATCTTTAACCCTCTTCTCATCTAAAATACACACAATGCTTCTGAGTTGTCTCAGTAACTCCCATGTTTGTTTCCCCAATGTGATAGACACAGAGAAATACTGCTCAGATCCCCACTGAAGGTAAGACTTGTTGCTGCACAACTGCAGATACTGTGCCAGCAGACAATCATTAGGATATGCCTCAGCTACAGAGGGCCACCTCACTTGAGAAGCAGCCCATCTTTGGTGACTGAGTGAAGTAAAAGTATAAAAGTCTAGCCTTTCCAGCCCATTGCAAGACAACCCTGATGAATGATATTTTCTCCAAAGCTCTCCACTGGATTGGCCAAAGCTTTGCCAAGCCTACATTAAAGTTTGACTTCTCTCTCTGCCCAGTGCTACTTAATCTTTACTAAATGTCTTGCACTCCAAATTTCATCCCAGTGTCTGCTTTCAGAAAAAGTAAACATAAATCCTCTTTGGAGACATTCATCTTCAACTCAGAGATCAATTATCATTGATAATTAATAGGAACTAACAATAATAAAATACAGAGAATTTCATATGCCTTGGTCAAGAGGCTTCAGAAAAAACAAAACAGCATAAGAATAACAAAAAAAGATTTAAGGTATTAGAATTATTAATATAACTAATATATTTTAAGTATAATTAATATATTTTAAGTAAAAAATAATTGAAAGTATGAAAGTAAAAAATAATTTAAACTATCAAAAATGATCATATTTGGAAAAGAACTAAATAGAACTTCTAGAAAAAGAAGACTAAATCAATTGAAAAATTTTAAAAGCTCAATAAATAAATGAATCAGTAGCTTAGATATAGCTGAAGAGAGAAGTAGAGAACTGGAATATAAAAATGAAGAAACCAGACACTATAAAGTACAGAAAGGAAAAGGAGAACAAAAGAGAGAGAAGAAAAAGAACTTCTAAAGGATACAGTGAGAAGGTCTAACAGATGTTTAATTCGTGTTAGAGAAGGAGATTTTTTGCAATGGGAAAGTACGGTATTTACTGAGAACTTCATGAGACTTCCTCAAAGCTGATGAATAACAAGAATCCTCGAGACCTTCAAGATGGTGGAGGAGTAAAACGTGGAGATCAACTTCCTCCCCACAAATACACCAGAAATACATCTACATGTGGAACAACTCCTACAGAACACCTACTGAACGCTGGCAGAAGACCTCAGACTTCCCAAAAGGCCAGAAACTCCCCATGTACCTGGGTAGGGCAAAAGAAAAAAGAAAAAACAGACAAAAGAATAGGGACAGGACCTGCACCTCTGGGAGGGAGATGTGAAGGAGGAAAGGTTTCCACACACTAGGAAGCCCCTTCATTGGCAGAGACGGAGGGTGGCAGGGAGGAACCTTCAGAGCCTCAGAGGAGAGCACAGCAATAGGGGTGCAGAAGGCAAAGCGGAGAGATTCCCGCACAGAGGATCAGTGCCGGCCAGCACTCACCAGCCTGAGAGGCTTGTCTGCTCACCTGCTGGGTGGGGTGGGGACTGGGAGCTGAGGCTCGGGCTTCGGAGGTCAGATCCCAGGGAGAGGACTGGGGTTGGCTGTGTGAACACAGCCTAAAGGGGGTTAGTGCGCCACAGCTAGCTGGGAGGGAGTCCGGGAAAATGTCTGGAGCTGCCTAAGAGGCAAGAGACCACTGTTTCCGGGTGCGCGAAGAAAAGGGATTCAGAGCACTGCCTAAATGAGCTCCAGAGACGGGCGTGAGCCGTGGCTATCAGCATGGACACCAGAGACGGGCATGTAACACTAAGGCTGCTGCTGCAGCCACCAAGAAGCCTGTGTGCAAGCACACGTCACTATCCACACCTCTCCTCCTGGGAGCCTGTGCATCCCACCACTGCCAGGGTCCCGTGATCCAGGGACAACTTCCCCGGGAGAACAAACTGCGCACCTCAGGCTGTTGGGAAGTAATGCTGGCCTCTGCCGTTGCAGGCTCGTCCTGCATTCCATACCCCTCCCTCCCCCCAGCCTGAGTGAGCCAGAGTCCCTGAATCAGCTGCTACTTTAACCCCGTCCTGTTTGGGCAGGAAGCAGATGCCCTCAGGCAACCTACACGCAGAGGTGGGGCCAAATCCAAAACTGAACCCTAGGAGCTGTGAGAACAAAGAAGAGAAAGGGAAATCTCTCCCAGCAGCCTCAGGAGCAGCAGATTAAACCTCCACAATCAACTTGATATACCCTGCCTCTCTGGAATACCTGAATAGACAATGAATCATCCCAAAATTGAGGCGTTGGACTTTGGAAGCAACTGTAGCTTAGGGGTTTGCATTCTGCATCTAATTTGTTTCTAGTTTAATGTTTATCTTAGTTTAGTAATTAGAGTTTATTATCATTGGTAGATTTGTTTATTGATTTGGTTGCTCTCTTGATTTTTTTTTTTATATAAAGATATATATATCTTTTTTCCTTTTTCTCCTTTTGTGAGTGTGTATGTTTATGTTTCTTTGTGTGATGTTGTCTGTATAGCTTTGCTTTTACCATTTGTCCTAGGGTTCTGGCTGTCGGTTTTTTGTTTTTTTGGGTTTTTTTAGTATACTTTTTAGTGCTTGTTATCATTGGTGGATTTGTTTTTTGGTTTGGTTGCTGTCTTCTTTCTTTTTTTCTTTTTTTTATTACTTTTAATTTTTTTATATTTAATAATTTTTTTTATTTCAATAACTTTATTTTATTTTATTTTATTTATTTATATTTTCCTTCTTACTTTTTATCTCCCTTTTCTTCTGAGCTATGTGGTTGACAGGGTCTTCATGCTCTGGCTGGGTGTCAGGCCTGTGCCTCTGAGGTGGGAGAGCCGAGTTCAGGACACTAGTCCACCAGAGACCTCCTGGCTCAACATAATATGAAACAGCAAAAGCTCTCCCAGAGATCTCCATCTCAACACTAAGACCCGGCTCCACTCAACGACCAGCAAGCTCCAGTGCTGGACACCCTATGCCAAACAACTAGCCAGACAGGAACACAACCCCAGCCCTCAGCAGAGAGGCTGCCTAAAATCATAATAAGGTCACAGACACCCGAAAACACACCACCAGACACAGTTCTGCCCACCAGAAAAACAAGCTCCAGCCTCATCCAGCAGAACACAGGCATCAGTCCCCTCCACCAGGAAGCCTACACAGCCCACTGAACCAACCTTAGCCACTGGGGGCAGACACCAAAAACAACGGGAACTACAAACCTGCAGCCTGTGAAAAGGAGACCCCAAACACAGTAAGTTAAGCAAAATGAGAAGACAGAGAAACACACAGCAGATGAAGGAGCAAGGTAAAAACACAACAGACCAAAAAAATGAAGAGGAAATAGGTAGTCTACCTGAAAAAGAACTCAGAGTAATATAGTAAAGATGATCCAACATCTTGGAAATAGAATGGAGAAAATACAACAAACGTTTAACAAGGACCTAGAAGAACTAAGAGCAAACAAACAATGATGAACAATACAATAAATGAAACCTAGGGGCTAGACAGGAATAAAGATGAAGACCTACTAGAGAATGGACTTGAGTATATGGGGACGGGGAAGGGTAAGCTGGGAAAAAGTGAGAGAGTGATAGTGTATATATGGACATATATACACTACCAAATGTAAAACAGATAGCTAGTGGGAAGCAGACGCATAGCACAGGGAGATCAGCTCGGTGCTTTGTGACCACCTAGAGGGGTGGGATAGGAAGGGTGGGAGGGAGATGCAAGAGGGAGGAGATATGGGGATATATGTATAGCTGATTCACTTTGTTATAAAGCAGAAACTAACACACCACTGTAAAGCAATTGTACTACAATAAAGATGTTAAAAAAAAAAAAAAAGAATCCTCGCTTTGAAGTAGTATTGTGAATAACAACCAGGACATAATAAAAGAAATGTATACCTAGACTAATTGTTTTGGAATTGCTGGACCAAAGATAAATTTAAAATCCTAAAAGCAACCAGGGAGACTACAAATGAATGAATTACAAGATGGATAGCTTCCTTGTTAAATTAAAAGGGGGAGCAGAGGAAAAATATAATGGAGTAACATCTTTAAAGGACTCAGAGAAAAATCTAACAACCTAGAGTTCTATATCCAGTGAAACTTCCTTTAAAAATGAGAGTGAAATGGAAATATTTCTTTTAAACAAACACTAAGAGAATTTAGCACCAATATGTTCTCAATAAAGACATTTTTTTTCATCTTGACTGGATTATTTATTACAAAGAATACTTGTCTTTATCTGCTTTTACCTGCATACTCATTAAAGAACATTTCTAAAAGCTCTCCTTCAGTAAGAAGAATGGCATGAAATGCAAGAAGTAATGAAAATTTAAAGAAAATTGTAAAACATGTTAATAAACATTAACAAAAATAAGTGAATAAAATATGAATAATGTCTAATTTGTTTAATAAAGAGCAAACTGAAATACTAAAATACAGTATAGTACATAAAGTAAGTCAGGAGGGTGTTTAGAGATAACGGTAAATTGCTTTTTCTGTTTGGGAGCAGGGCAAAGATATTAGTTTAGATTGTACTAAGTATGCTGTTTTGATTTCTAGAATAACTCCTAAAAGACTATATATAGAGTACGTAGCATCCAAACTTGTAGAAAGACAAACATAAATGAGGACAAATTCAATCCAGAGGTCTAAGAGACTACAGAAGAAGTATAAAAAAGTGAGAAAAATACAAAGTAAAGTGGTAAAAATTAATCCATATACATCATTAATCATACTAAGTAAACTATGTTCTTCAATTAAAAGAATAAAATTGTCAGAGTATGGTTATAAAGCTTGTAAGAGTTATGATAAAACATATGGATACAGAAATACTGAAACGTAAGTGATGGAAAAAATCCCAAGAAAGAACTAACCAAAAGGCAATTGTGCAGCTGTATTATTATAAAATGAAATAAACTTTAAGGAAAAAAGCCTTGCTAATATGTAATGAAGAGAGTCACCATATAACAATGTAAAGATTCCTTTACTAGGAAGATACTAAAATTTTAAATATTTATGCATCTAATAACTTTAAAATATTTTAAGATAAGAACCAAAATTCATAAAATGAAAAGTAAAGATATAATAGAAAATATCAAAGAATTTAACCACTAGCTTTTTGAAAGACAAAACTGACAAATCTTTAGCAAGAGATATGAAAAGAGAAGCACAGATAATAATATGAATGAAACAGAAGACACACTGAGTGATTCAGCAGACATTAGATAAATAATAGAATAATACAAACTAGTTTGTGCCATTAAATATAAAAAATTAAACAACATAAACATATGCCTACAAAAATATACTTCAAAGAAACTGACTCTAGAAGAAATAGAAGCTCAATTATCACCTGAACAATTGAACATCTTCTCAAGATAAAACATTAGGCCTAGATTATTTTATGGAAATACTCTGCAAAATATTCAAGGAACAGATCATTTTAAGCTTTTACAAACTCTTCCATAAAACAGGAAAAGAGGGCACATTTCCCAAATTATTTTATTTTGTCAGTATATCTTTGATATCAAAACCAGATAAACAGGAAAAGTGTACAAAGAAACTTATAAGCCAATTCAATTATGACATGAATGCAGAAGTAACTAAACAAAATGTTAAATACAAAAAACATAATACGTCATGACCAATTTGAATTTACTCAAGTAATGAATGGTTGTTTCAACATTATAAAATTAATTATTCAAATTCACTATGCTTCCTTACTATTAGAGTTGGCTATAAATCTTGCTTTGACTAATAAAAGTCAAAATGACATGTGACATTTCTAGGCAGAAGTATTTAGTTGCCATCTTAAACACTCCAAAGCTATCTTCTGCCATATTAAGCATGGAATCATAAGTTGATATGAAGATACAACATTGAGCCATTTCATTAAAGACAGCTGCTCTGGTTAGTTTTGCAAACCTGCAACAGATTTTTCATAAGAGAAAACTATACTTTTTGTGGTGCAAATCATTGTTTTCAGAGTTGCCACTAGCATAGCCTAGTCCAATCAGACTGATCTAGCTATAACAACTAACATAGCACAGAATTGGCTCAGAGAAAGACAAATGGACCAATGAAACAAAACAGAGTGCCAGAAACAGATCCACTTGACAGCTACGTTCAATAAAGTCACTGCAAATGCTGAATTAGCAAATACTGAACCATTGCTTCTAGGGGAAATACAGAGTTAAGTTCCTGCAAGCCTCTAAGCACATTTTTACCAACCCATCAATATATAATCTTGTTTTATGTGTTTATGTTTAAAGACCTCTTATTTAATATATATTGTCGATTCAATAACATTGAACTCATGGCCAGCAGTGCTATGATCCATGCCTGAACAAATCTTATGTAACACACATATTTTCTGTGTAAGGCGCATCACAACCTTCTTGCAATTAGGAACACAAGACAGCACTTCAGCACTACACTTGGGGCCATTTTAAACAGTAAAGTCACAGACAGAAAACACAAAAATGTGAAAGACATGGCACTAAATAGACTGCATAAAGGACACTTGTAAACATTACGAGAGCTGGAACAAGAAGGCAGAGCATCGCCTTGTTGGATCTCAGCTGGGAATATGCACATCAGGTGACTCAAATTTTTCACAGCTCTGCACATGTTTGCAAATGACAAAGAAAACACCACGAGTACTGATTTTGAGGTTACAAACAAGTTTTAGCAACTAGGTAAATTTGCAAATATGGAAGCTTTGAATAATGAGAATCAAGCATATGTACTCACACACACATACTTTTGCATGTATTAAATATTCAATAATATTTTAATGGGAAGGAAAAAATATGCCTTGTACTTTTGTAGCTCAAAGGTATGATTGGGTCAAAAGCATCCACCCATATGATAAAAAGGCCTTAATCTCCCACCCCGATTAAACCTCCTACTCAAGTATCTCACGGTGATTTCTAGAAAATGCTGCCTCCCAAGGCTCTCTGTGAGCCCTAGTCAGCCTGCTGTACTGGCACCATCCCTTGGAGGTTGCTGTGCTCCCACTGGTCCACATGTGCTGCTTTCAAAGACTTTCAGGGACGCTTCACCACCTCTGCCATCCAACATGAGCAAGCCAATGGTCATGGCTAGTGGATTGTTTCTGGTTTCACCCAGAATCATCTCATCCTGTGGGAGATGATGGGTATCTTACACAGGCAGAGGAAAGGGTCTTCTCCACAACTGCATTCCAAACTTGGTTGCTTGGCCTCCTAAAGCTGTCCCAGAGACCAGAGTCTTACAAAATCTCTACTAAATAGGCACTTGAGCTACTGCCTCTAACACTCTCTATTGTGCTGAAAATTAATCCAAAGAATTCAGTGGGGGATTGACTTCCTCTTTCCCATCTCCAGGCCCCTGCCTCTACCAAATTCATCTCTCCTCCTCATTTCTACAATTGAACATGTAAAGAGAGATGACAAGTAAAAGACATAGGGAGAAAGAAGGTAGGTTATAATCCACACCTGGCAGCTGACAGCCTTGCTAGCATTCACTGGAGGAAATCTCAGCTTTATTACCCACCAAAAAATTTTGTGGGTGGGATTTCCTTGAAAACTCCTAATTAAAAACCTTCTTTTGCTCACAATGTTGAAATAAATTGGAAATAAACTGGTCATATGTTTCCCATTTTCTTTTCCCACAGCTGAGTGAATATGAAAGTTCTATAACTGAAAATGTGAAAGGAGAAAAGACATTTTTCTTGAAAGACAGAAACCCTGATGATTGCCTGATGAACAGATCTCATCAAAGATTTTCACTGTTTAAGCTGAAATTTGAATATATATTTGAACATCAGCCTTAACTCTCAACAAAGAAACAGGTTTAGCACTACTTCCAAGGGAACAAGGGTTCTTAACATACTAAATATTTACCTTAAATCTAATTAGAGGTTTTTATAAGAGTGTCACTTAATTTTGTGCCTCCCTTCAATTCTGAACTGCACGAACTGAATAAATGTGATCATCTCTTCTGAAAGCAGCTATCATACCCCCATAATATATATATCTTTCTTCTACCTGAGAGTCAATCACATTAATAGTATTTTAATAAGGGTATATGCAAATCAGATAATGACGATCATGATAAATTTTAACTACTCTTGAACTTACAGCAACTTAGCTAAGTGTGTGGAATGTGATTAAAGGTTATACCTAGAATTTAAATATTTTACTTTTTTTCTAAGCTTTGTGCATTAAATCCAGATGCTCAATCTTCTCCATGTGATTGAAATATAATTATTTAGAGTTGATGGTAGGACAAATTCTATCATTTGGAGTTGTCATTATAACAAAATTTTTTATTATAAAATACCTCTGTGTTTTATAATAATCTCTTGGCTTTCATTCTTAGATCTCCCTTCAAATTCTAGTTTCTTTTCTCTCAGCTTCTCTGAACTTTTCAGATTTTAAGGTCCCAAATGTCTTACAAATGCAACAATGAAACAGCAGATAACTAGCTAAAATTGTGTTTCAAGGAAAAGCAAATCAAACTTTTATTGTTTTTTCCCCTAGTCAAAGAAAAAATGTATTTCCTTGAATTAATATATGTCTAGTTTGTCTTTCATGCCATATTTGATGGCAAGCCTCCAGAATATGTTTCAAAATTTTAAGCTAAAGATTCCTGAGAACCCCTTATAAAGTAAGAATTGTAGTTTAATATCCAAGGATAATGCATGTATATTCTCAGCCCTTCAGCAATAACAAGATGTCATTATTCTAAGATGTATATATTCTGAAACTTAGATAAATTTTGTATTATGAATGTAACTTCAAGAGTATAATATAGTTTCACTGATTGACATTTCCTTTCAAAATATTCTCTCTAATTTCTATGCCCATCTTCCTTTTTAAGCCCACAACTCCTTTAGTAAGTCCCAGATTACTCTTTGAAGAATTTCTAGTCTACTTTTTGCTCTTCCTAACAGTGTAACTAAGGGTACATTTGCTTGTGGCTAAAACCACAATGGACTCAAAGTCCTAAACATGACTCTACAAAATTCCTCTTAATTTATTTTATCCTAATGTCCACCATTGTTTATTTACCATCCTGTTAGAGTGTGCATAATTTTTTAATTGTCTTAAATCTTTTTTGGAACAAGACAAAAGAAAAAGACAGGCACACATATACAAAAGCCTATTTATAACTCTGATTAGGTCTGATTTTCCTTTGGTTGCAATGGAGATATTAATATTTATTCATTAATTATTTGGCCAATTAGTCATTGCCTACTATAGACTAGACATGGCAATATAAAAATGAAGAACTTTATTTCTGTCAGTGAAGCACTTAACAGCCCAGAAATATAAAATAGATGCCTAAACGAATATAGTTAATGAGATGTTACAGTTGTTACAATTAAAATACTCATAGATACAACTGGGCACAAAAGACTGAGTGAGCAATTCCCCTGGGGTGGGGTGTTAGGGTGAAGAAAGGGAATCTAGATGAAAGTGTTTAGGAAAGGCTGTGTGGAAGAAGTTACAATCCTGGAGAATTCTGGGAAATGCAGAGCAATCTCTTATGACCGGAGCTTGTTAGGCAAAAGGGTATTTTTGAAAGAAAAAGCTGGGAGAGGATTGAGATCATGGCAGGCCCTACGTGTCACAACCAGAGTTCGAAATCTATCCCACGGGCAAAAGGGAGCCATGGAAAGAAGCAAGGGAGTAATATGACCAAGTAGTTCTGTATAAGGAGCATTCAGTATCCAAAAGGACTAGATAAAGGCAGAAAGAGAAGTTTGAAAACTATTGCAAGAGTCCTGACAAAAGATTTGGCTCCTTCCTCTTGAGGATATGGTGAGAATAAAGTGGTTACTATTAAGAAAGTGTCTTAATTCCCTCTGAAAGTAGAAAGTGGGGCAGGATGAAAAATATCATATCAAAAAAGAGTCACTCTAGACCATTTGATGCATTTTCTACATTTGAGCACAGTAATAAAATTCCTGGAGGCCTTGGCTGCCCCGGTTGAGACCTGACTTAATTGGGGGCTAAGATATGGAGTGGTAAGAGGGAGCACTGGAAACAATTTGCTCATAACTCTCCCCCACAGAAACTCAAAGTCTGAATTGTGCATGTGCTGAAAATATGCTCTTTGAAAAGGTCTAAAAGGAACAACTAAAAGACATTAAAAACAGATATTGTGTTCATCCAAACATTTCTCTGAGTGTGCCCAGGCCTCAAGAGTGTCTGTTGCTTGCATCCTTGGGAGTTTAGAAGGACATCACATCATCAGTATGATGAAACAATTTCACTGAAGGAGGGCATAAAGGTCATCAGTACTTGTTTTTATCCAAGTACCCGGATTCATTGGAATTTGGGACTTTCTAATTCTCAGAACCCCAATGGCAAAATCATAGCTGCTGTTGGTATTCTCTTGTCCCTAAGATTTTTCAATTCTCCTTTTATTAAACCAGCAGATGAAGCAATAGAATATGTAGTCATTTTGGCCTAAAACAAAGGAGGGAAAAGCCAAAAAGTAATTTTTCTGTTCCTGGATAGACTGGGGGCAACAGAATCAGCCCAGAAAATAGTGAGAAGCACAACAGAAGAGATTTTGTTCTCAGTGACACTGTTTTATCACGAATCTTAACACTAATTTCTCTGTGGTTTATTTTTGCTCAGTTGCCTTGGAGCAGTGTGTCCACTATCTGTGATAGCATATAGATGTGCCAATGCAAATTTATTAACTCACAAAATATTCTACGGAGTATAAAAATGCAGAACAGCCCTGATATAAATCAGGTATGGCAGCAGGCAATAACATACCCAATCTGTGAGGTGTGTATTATCTTCCTTAAGAGAAAGATTATACTCAAGGAAGATTATTTATAGTTTCCTTTTGAATGATGTTTAAAAATATTCATAAGGCCAAATTAAACTTGGATAGGTGATTCAGTGGTTTTCTTTTCCACAGATATGCACTGCCTTAGTTCACAAAGTTGGCTGTATACTGTCAGGCAATTAAACCCAACAAATAAATACACAACCACTCATTGTTTTGAAGACCAAGTCTAGCTGAGCTCCACTTGGTCTCCAACCCAGGATTACCTGATATGTGAAGATCAAGATCTTAAAATGAGAAGGTTTTGTAAAGTCCTTCCATACATCACCTGTAAAGATGTTAAATGAACCCAACAACCTTATTTTTGGTATCAAGACTTCAGAAATAGCAGCATAAAAGCATTAAGGTATAAGAAAAAGAGTATCTATTATAGTTGGTAATAGTCCAAAATTAGAAATAATCTAAATATCCTTCTATAGAAAACTGTATATATATGTGTGTGTATATATATATGTATATATATATATATATGTGTGTGTGTGTGTGTGTATATATATATATATATATATATATATATATATATATATATATATATAAGGTATTATCTATATGCATAAGTCTGGAAAGATGTCAATGACATAGTCCAAAGTAAATAAAAGCAAGTTATACAACAATAAGGGCAGATTAATCCCATTTTTTGTTAAAAAAAAGAAAAAAAATACTATTAGTACTGGTTAACTCTAGTGGTGGATGTATGGAACTTCAGGTTTTTATTGAATACTTTATAAACTTCTATATTGTTTGATTTTTAAAACAAGAAAGTACAATTTTTGTAATTTAAAAATAGCTATCAAATTCATCTTCCTGCCTCTAAGAAATATATCTCCTGAACACAAAATCTCCCTGGTACCTTTCAGCCATTTTGGATTAATTTAGCTCTGGGAATTCCAGCCAATACAAATCAGAATTTCTGATGACACTCAAGGGATATGACCTCACATGACTAGGACTTTAAAAATAATTTGCATAAATCTCTGTAGACTAAAGATATTAACTTTCATACAGCTCTAGTGGAAAACAAAGTCAATAGAATTTTAAGATCTTCTTTAGACATGGTTGTATATCCCTTCCTAAATCTTTCTACCAGCTCCCACTCTCCCTCTTTTATAAATGGATAAACTGGAATGCAGAACAGACTGTAACTTCTGTAGGAGATGGACAGTGAGCGTTGGTAATTACAAACATAACACTCAGAAATGACCCAGTATCTTTAGACATCTTTAGACATCATAAGAATATCACTTTTAAAAGCAAATATTTTCTCCAGTGTGTGTGTGTCTATATATATATGTGTATATATATATATATGTGTGTGTGTATATATATATATATATATCAAAAGCTGAAAGGATTTTTCTCAATTTCATAGCCAGCTGGATTTGCCTAAGCTGTTGACTAAAAAATAACCTTGGAATTATACAAGGCTTCACTTATAGGTAATGAGAGATTAACTCATATACCTCATAATGTTTAGATATATCAATGAAGAAAAATTTTAATTCATTTCTAAGTGAGAAAATCTGCAAGGATTAAACATTATCCAGATGCAAAGAAGCCATTTTACCCTATTTCTCATATTACAAAATGAAAATTAAGGAATTATAGAACTTGTTTTTTTCAAAATCTTATAAATCAGTACATGTCAAGAAATTAGTCTTACTGCTCTCTATTTCAAATTCATCTTTGTTGGAGTCATAAATGCTCTTGTTCTAAGTAAGAATCCTTAATTTATTTTGAAAGTAGGAAGACTCAGAGTGAAGAAAAGGAAAGAAAAGTACCTAGCATTAAGAAATCTGTAATACATTGGAACTAGCTGGCACTCCTACAAGAGATTGTGAAATAAACCCTCAATATTATGTTCCTCCTGCCCCATCACATTTTAATAATTTTTTGTCTTTTTAAGACTATACCAATCATACAATAAGGTTTTCAAGTGTCAAAAGCTTAGCAATCGGGACTTCCCTGGTGGTACAGTGGTTAAGAATCTGCCTGCCAACGCAGGGGACGTGGATTCAAGCCCTGGTCTGGGAAGATCCCACATGCCGCGGAGCAACTAAGACCGTGCACCACAACTACTGAGCCTGCGCTCTAGAGCCTGCTCGCCACAACTACTGAAGCCCATGCACCTAGAGCCCGTGCTCCACAACAAGAGAAGCCACCGCAATGAGAAGCCTGCGCACCGCAACAAAGAGTAGCCCCCTCTCGCCACAAATAGAGAAAGCCCGCGCGCAGCAACAAAGACCCAATACAGCCAAAAATAAAAATAAATAAATTTTAAAAAATAAATAAAGCTTAGCAATCACCAAATGTTTTACAGACCCAGATTTCCCTTATGCCTGTAGTAAGTGCAAGGGATACATTACATTCTTTCCTAAATAGCTTACTATAAATTGTCTTGGAGACCTGTCAGTCTGGATATTTGCCGAGACATATTTAAATAATCTCTGAATTGAGACCTATTATATTGAAATTAAGAGTCAATTCTAAGTCAGAAGTCAGAGGTCATCTCTGGAACAGACATATATATCCATTTTTAAAGGAGTTAATGTGAAGGAAATCAGAATTCCATTTATTAAGTGTGTAAGTCCACAAATCAGTGAATCGCTATTGATTGGTAACTTAGGGAGAAGCATCATTTTATACTGAAAACACTAACAGAGTGGGGTATTACTAGAAATCAAGGACGAAAAGAGTTTCTAGGAAACAACCAAGTTCAACTCTTTTGCTTTACAGATGAGGAAACTGAAGGCCAGGATGTATTTGATTTAACTTTTTAGAGCCCTACGAAATGGTTTTTCATAAATATAGAGATATCTTTCAATGTTATGTTTTTGACATTTTTCTGGAAATTTAACTTTCTTTATAATTAGAATCAATTATACTAGCAAAAACACTCAACACATGAGCCCTGAAGTCTTCTCATTACATCTTCAACATACTGGGCTACCAGAAGGCTTAGAAATTTAGGTCTAAAACTCTCCAGGACTGGAGAAAAAAATTTAAATCAAATGCTTATGAATGTTTATCAAAACAATCAGTGCATATGAGGTAATCTGGTAGGAGTAAATAGAGTATAAAGCAAGTCAAGCTTCAGATCACAACCTCCAAAATTTTTTGACCGTTTAATTCATCAATTTAAAAAAAATGAGGATGCACCATCAATACATTATATTTACTTACTTTAAAATTATACTCAATAGTTCATCTTGAGCTAATTACTTAACTTCTCTGGACTTCAGTACTTATAGGATTATAGTAAGAAATAACCTAACATAGACTTAGTATATAGTAAGACTCCAATAAATGCTATTCACACACACACACACACACACACACACACACACACACACACACATAATATACATGTATACCATATGTATACTTCTCTAATGTAATATTTACATAATAAAACCCACATAAGATAAAAATTTGAAAAAAGATAAGCTAAAAATTAAATATAAATAGAATATCTTATATATTATTTTCACACTCCAATAGATTATCTTGTAGAAACCACTGAATATATTCAATCCAATTTGGAAACCACTCTTCCAGAGAACTATTTTGAGAGGCAAGCTAATAAAAGAAGACCAAGAGTAGGTGGTATGCTGGAGTTAACTTGAACCAGTTGAAGACATAATTATTCATATCTCTTCTCAGTTCTGCATTCAGTGATTTTACTTTGGTAGCTTAAAATGGACCATGGTGAGAGTATTTGCACTGTGGAAATTAGAAAACACCAGGACCTTTTTTTTTTTTTCTCCAGCAAGATGGTTGTTAGACATTCATCAGCAAATCACTATCAGCATTTCAGAACTAGGAAGAGAACAAGGACAAGGTATTGTGGAGTCAGAAAGTCAAAAAAAAAAAAAAAAAGAGAGAGAGAGAGAAAACAAGAAAGATGGTCAAAATTGTCAGAATCTGTGCAGGAGTCATTGGGTTTGACAATTAGATCATTAGTGACTTTTGAAAAAAACAGTTTCTGTAAAGTGGCTGGGTAGAACCAGAAAACTGTGGGTTGGAGAGGGAATGAGAAGCTAGGGAGAAAAAGAAGACAGTGAAGGAAACAAGTACAACACAGCCACAGTCTGAGGAGAAAGCTGTATCATGGAAGAGTTGGGGGTAGAAAGTGGACAAAGAGGTCAAAGTTAAAGCAGAGAGTGGAACAGAGTGAAGCCAAGACGAATTGTGGTCAGAGCCACAAAAGCCACAAAGCAGCTATGGGATGCAGAGCTGTGTGTGCTGGTGTGTGGATGCAGCCATGTTCTTTGAGAGGTGATTACAGGAAGACAAGAGACCAGTTAGAGGGCACAGGCTGAGGCAAACAAGTGGAAGTTCGAAAATTCTGTAAGGGAGGAAATGCTGTAAAGGGAGCCAAAGAATGGGAATTAGAAAATCAAGAAGAATAAAAACATCTGAATTCTAGATTCTAACTAGATAAGAATTAGTTGAAAGAAATATATATGATATTCTAAGGCATTTCTTTCTAAATTTTTAAAGAGGCTAGAACTTCATCAAAAGCAATGATGCTTAATCCTCTGAACCTGGTGACGTAACCATTATTTCCACATGGTTAAGTTCTTCTATTTTATTTTGTTGAGAAAAAAATTACCATGACGAGATTATTTTTACACACCAAGTTTAAACATCTGATTGGAAACTAACTGAAAACTGTACATCTCATTTGTGTGCTTAGCACTTACAAATTCACTCTACCTGAGAGACCGCTGAAAGCACAGGCAGAATACTGCATTGATGCCTTTGTAACTGAGACAAAATCACCCTGTACAAATACATCTGTCACTTACAGTCAAAGACAAGCCTTTAATTAATTGGGTTTAAAGTTTTGTTTTCTTTTTCTATTACTTCTCTTAACCTAATGTTCACTTTCCATGCCCCTAAAAGAGGAACAGTAAAGGCCAGGTGAAAAATAAACTTTCACAGGCAATATTTGCAGAGCTGTTTCTGGTAAACAGTCAAACTCACCAGGCTCTTATATCATCATTTATTTGCACCTCTCACTGAGTATGGGTTTTTGTGCTGCCATAAGCAATTCTTAATTTCCATCAATAACCTTTCATTTTAGGCATGGCCAATTTGTATTATGAGCATGAGAACTGAGAATTGTCCTTTTTTGGAGCTGGAAAGTGAGGACTACAACATAGGAGGATAATTTAAAGACTGGCCTAAACTCAGCTATCACAGATCAAGTGGGTCCTAATCAGTAATTTTGGTCAGTTAGGTCACCTTACTAGGGAGAAGAGTTATCAAGTCTAATGGGACTGTTACTGGGAAAACTTTCAAGGATGTACCTTGTCCACCTGGAGTGGCTTTTGCTCTTGATCAAATTGTATATGCTTGATTCGTGCTGTCAATTACCCATCTAGAGTTAATTAGACCCCGTGAGAAATGCCTACTAAGTGCTTATTAAAACTGCATGAAATTACCCTGCTGCCTTCTGAGGAAAAACCATACCTGGCTTCCAAACGCCACAACTCCAAATAAGATGTGAAATATGCACGTAAGTTAGAAGAACATATTAGTTCTGAATTTCTAGCAAGAGGCTAGAAGAAATTCAGATTTGGCAGAAGCAGAGAGGAATGGTCCAGAAATTGTGTTCAATTGGATCTAGAGACAATACTTTATTAATTGGTTGGATACCTCTATGATTTCAAAAATGTGTATCACCTAGACTTAGAACTGCTTAGAATATTGTAATAGTTGTGCTCAGAGATTCCACAAAAAAAATCCTGCAACAGATTTTGGCAAACATAAGCATCTTGTAACTTCTAACCTAACAGCTTAATTAACAAATTATTAAAATTTGGTTCACAAATATTTTCAGCACCTTCTATTTGGTGGAATCAGTCCCTTCCAAACCACTGATATTACACAGTCACAGACATTTATCATGGGTATTTTCCTTTCAAGACTGAGGCAAATCATACAAGAACCTGGCCTACAGAACAGCAGCAGGGATTAGAATGCATTTGGATCTGGGTAAAGTCAGGAGGGATAGTACATAACCAAGTGGTCTGACACATATTGCAAGAATGAGGGAGCGTGGCAGGAAGACCTGAATCACCACCTGTGAAGAACCATGATGATAGCCACAAAGCCCACCAGGCAGAAATGCAAGGCAGAAAGCAAGCACTGCTATCAGAAGCTGGGGAACTGGAGCTCAGGTGTTTGTGCAGAGGAAGGAATGAGTAGGGTAAAGGGATCAGATCTAAGGCCAAGAATTCAGAACTCCATAAGGAACTGGTTTCCTTTTATGCATGGCCTGGTAAAGAGCAGTAAGTATAGCACAAAGACCCTAAACCATTAGAACCTTTGCCCAGCAAAATCCGGTACCATTTCACCAAGTAGATGACTGTGGCAGGTTTTGGAGTATGTTTGATTTGAGACATTGTAACCCTCAAGTCTTAATTTTCTATCTTTATTGCTGGTTCTGCTTAGAGTTTAAAATAAGTAGGATCCCTTATCAACTGAGGCCTACTATCTTATTTTTAAATCTACTGCAATATTTTGAGGGACATAAGCAGAGAGGGGTAAGAAATGAGTCTTTGGTTAATATAACAAAAAGAAAGATCTGCATATCTCTTTGGTTTTATTCTGTACTTTTCCACTATCTTCTAACATATTTTAATATTTGATTATGACATGCCATTTCATACCTGGGATAGGAGATCATGTTAGGGTATGTCAGTAAAGCCCAGCTAATTATTATTTTATTTGCTATTACTAAGACATTTTCACTATTGCATTTTTCTATATTAGGGAGCAATTTCAACATATAGGAAAATATGAATTTTGTAGGAAATGCAACTTACAAAATTTTTGATAGGATACTTTATCATAAGTAGCCAAATCTAAAAGAGCTTATTATGCCAAACATTTTTCAGAGTTTTTTAAAGTTCACAAATCTAGGGCAATGATCATTTCTTATTGTGGCTCATCACCTTTTCTCCTCCTTTTTCGTGATAGATGATATAAAGGAAATAACCAAGAGGCACTGGAAT
Organism: Eubalaena glacialis; assembly: GCF_028564815.1. Classification (NCBI taxonomy): domain Eukaryota; kingdom Metazoa; phylum Chordata; class Mammalia; order Artiodactyla; family Balaenidae; genus Eubalaena; species Eubalaena glacialis. The sequence continues at coordinate 113,022,861 of NC_083717.1, read as the reverse complement.
AATGTGGTTTTAATACCATCATGGAAAGAATCACACTCAGAAAATCCAACAGGAATGGATATTTCAGTGAGTGTGGAGTTGGGATAAGAGATGGCCAGAACTGATGGAATTCTGCACACTAAGGAATCTAGGTAAGAGAGAGACAATGGATTGCAACCCAGAATTCTCTCCTCACACTTGAGTTGAACCAAAGAGAAGCTGAGAGTAAAGGACAATAGTCATCTTCCTTATTTTCCTTCGCTTCTCAGTGTCACACCTTTTCACTTTCGCAAAGCTGAACCACACTTGAATTTCAAGAATCACTACTTTTACCTTCTTGTTATTTCCTTCACCTTTAACACCAACCCTGCTTCTCAAATTCCCATCAAAATTCATTTTGCAAATATCAATCCCAGAGTTAATCCAGATAAGGAAAAGCAAATAAGAGATGTCTTTGTATTTAACTACAGTAGGTTGAGGAAATTAGAACTGTACTGAAAAAATCAGAGAAAAGATATTAAACCTAGTCATTGTATACTGCGAAATACCTAGGAAGGGGATTTATAACTAGCTACCAAAGAGTTACTTCATCATCACTTTCGTGTACTCAAAAAATATAGAAAGGTGACTTCATTACCACAAATATTTTTCTAGTCCTTTATTTCTCCATTTTCAAATCTTCTTATATGTTATCTTTACTGACCAGTTCAGGAAGTACAGAACAAGAGCTTGACAAGCTCGGCTTCTTCGGTTTTCTTAGAATCAAGTTGTCAGAACTTGCCACTGTTGAGCTAGCCTCACCTGCCCAAACACCACCTTAAATAAACTAACAGTACCTGAAACAAAAGGAATTTCAACCACGAGTGTTAAATAAGCCCTCAAAATGTCAGAGACCGATGACTATTGTTGCTTAGTCTCTTCAAATATTGAAATGTTATTGTAAGCCTTCAGTTTGACTTTCAATGTACTTACCTGGGGGGGGGGGGCAGCATGGGGTGGGGTGGGGTGGGGGAGAGCCCACACTCCTCAAAACAGACACCCTCCTCTCCCGCTAAGCCTGGTGGGATACATGAAAAAAAATGAAAATGCCAGAATTTCTTTTGCTATGAGATACTCCAGAAGAAACGTAAATTTGTGTCTGTCATAAAGTTACGGAGAATGAATTAAAGTCATTAATGCTAACCCCTTATTCACAAAATGTAACACTTTTTTCAAAGTAGAAACTCAATCAATATAATGCAATAAATCAAACATGATTCAGTACAGAAAGCAACTGGTTTTCTAGTTCACTTTAAAGGGATTCAGGATAAGGCAGCAGAACAAGTTACTGTTTAACACATTTTTCACATTTTTCGCTAAAAATAAATAAAATGCCTAATTCCAGGCTCAGAACAGAATTTGTTTTATTGTAATTTCCTTGAAAATTGCTGTTTCTTATGCACCTCTGAATATATGCTCAATGTGAATTACCACTGGTTTCTTAGCTTAAATTTTAGTCACTGCAAAAAATGAAACCTGTCCCCTTTGTCTTTCCACTAGAAAAAGGAAGGTAGCGTCTATAACATTAGCATGGCGTATGGCCCTAGAATCAATGTGACACACGGAAAGTTTTTCTATAAAACTGGGTTACACAGAACCATCACGTCTTATGTGACTGTATCTCTGAGATCTGCGATAACATTTGCTCAGTTTCTTTTGTTTCTCCTGTTAACATTTTCATTTCAGTGTTGCTGATAATTTTCTATTATCTCTGCCTTCTTTATGTTTCTCATGTATTTCCCTTTCAGATAGTCTCGTTGAATTAACTGAAGAATAAAACTATATAATATAGTCTTATTCTAAGCAGAAGAAAATGAAGATGATCTGATGAGATAAATCACTGAAGGTTAATAGCTTTTTTAAAATCAATCTTCCTTCAAAGGAAAAGTACAAATGGCTTAGTGGATGAAATGCTAGCCTCTCACCTCTGAGTTCAAGTCTTAACTGTGAAGCCTTAAGCGGCACGGTTACTGGGCGGAGATGTCTCTAGTGGACAAAAATCTGCACTGCACAAGTTGGAGGCTGCCCAATAACCCTTGCCCCATGCACCATCAGCCCCCGTCAGTGGCACTGATGGGTTTTTGTGTCCCTTTGGAAATGGTCCAGGTAGATGCTAACATCACTGTCAGGAAACCATCTTTTCAGAGCAGCCTCCTCAGATAGCACCAGTGGTGTGAAGTCACTAGAGGTTGCTGCTTTGCAAGTCTGACCCCTCAGCTGCCACCCAAATAACCTGACCTTCCCTTCCTGGAAACTGAGTGACACCTTTTCCTGTCAATTAAAAAACTAGGACAAACAGAACTAATCACTGGGCTATTTCAGACTGGCCAAGGACTCATTTGCCAGAGGGTGGCTACACATGTGGAAGGCAAACTTCAATAATTAAATATGAACATATTCAAATAAAAGAGGGAGGCATAAACAAGCACATGTATGTCCTCATATACAAACATGTGTATTCCTAAAAATGCATGTAGTCATTTTTTTAACAGATACAAGTTGGACCATTCGTTTATCCACACAGGTAATCCTCTATTGCTGGCTATTTAAAGGGCTTCTTTGTGTTCACCCCTGAGCAATGTGTTTTTCTGTTTCTGTCCTTCAATAGTATAATGCACTGCATTTTGAGCCTCCAAAAGAGATATCCAAACTGTTTACAAAACACACACGTGGCACAAATAGTTGTCATTTAAGGAGATTGCAGTCAGTTCGATCTTATGAGCAGAGATGTGTACGTTGAATAAGCCAACCGTAGTGTCCAACTAAAATCAGCACTTTATTTCACAGTTTTATGGTGAGATATGTTTTCTCTGTGCCCTTTTATGCATTGTGCAATAACCCACTTGAAAGTGGAAGTAATGCTTAATTTGGAACCATTTGGACAAGGCATGGTATTTGCATACAGTGAAATAGTATGAAAAGTTTAAGAAGTAGAATCATGTTAAAATGTTGATGCAGCCATGATATTTCCATATTCTTCCAAAATGATTTATTAATGACTGTTGTTTACTGCTAATTCAAACCACCTGCAAATCCCTTTGTTATGATTAAAGCGAGCTTTTTCCCCCCAAGGCTGATAGATGGCTCTGTAATTTCGGAGGAAATACGCTAAAGGTCATGAGTTAATACATCCTCTGGTACTTTCTCTTTCCATCCTTGCTTTCCCAAATGGGAGGAAAGCTGTGTTGTATTATTTCCATGTCTTTGTAATGTCCATTCAAAATAAAATTAGAGAGTGCATTAGAAAGAGAGTATCTGTGTGTACACACAGCAAAATCCACACGTATTCTGTAGAGTCTATTACTAAAATTATACAATTGCCTTTTGAGAAATTTCATACCAAAAAATCTTTCCTTAATAATCTATGAATATCACTGTCTGAATCAAGTAGTATTATCCCTTTTAAAATTAAACTATCCACAAAACATGCATTTACTTTCCGCTATACAAAATGCTAATAATGCTTTTAGAATGGTCTTTAAAAAGTCTAATTATATCATTTAAAAACTGAGAGACCAAAGGGCAAACTAAATTCTCCTAACATAAATCAGACTTTTTTTATTTCAATGACTTTAAAAACCTCAAATGCAGTAATTTTAATAGCAATGAAAGAATGAATAAGTCATAACTCCGCCTGATCACATAACTGTCTATAACTGTTATTAAATGCTCCAAAATAAGTGAACTCATTATGTTTCTGCACTGCTTTTAGCTAATCTAAGATTCTACTCAATCATGCAGAAAAGGCTTTGGTGCAGTTTTAGACCCTCAGCAAGGTCACTTCAATGCCTTTTTTCTGTTCTATACTGATCATTTAAGAACAGCACTTTGACCTGAAACTGATGCTGTCTCGTATAAGCTTGAATGTTTAACCCCCACAGAGCTGCATTTTAGACATACATTTGCAAAGCCTACTGTCATATTTGCTGCAAACTGAGCTAGGTTTCCTTCAACAAAAAATGAAATGCCAATCAGAATTTGTAAATGCCATATGCCCAGTGGAACTCCCTCTCATGATACCTATGGAGACAGAATTTGTGATTTTAAAAACACACTATCCTTCTGTGAACACTTTATTAAGTTTTAATTGCCTTTAAAGTTGTGGTGATTAAGTATTTTTTACTATCTGTTTTTGTCAGACCATATGTAAACTTCATGTGGATAATTTACCTAGCAAAGCAATTCTTCGGGAGACAGGTTGAGGTTTTCCATGCACTTAAGCAGGTTATAAGATAAAGAACAAGGTACTTGACTTTGGTCAGGTTCTGGTTCTTTGGAAACAAATGCGGATTTCAAACTTGAATAATATTCCTTTATACCTGTTAAGCCACAATTATGAAAATAAGTATTATAGGAAGGGTCCTAACAGCTGTTCTAGAACCTGGAGAGAGTGTTTCCTATTGTGAAACAAAAAAAGAATCTGCATGTAAAGAGAAACCAAGTGGAGCAGTGTTGAGCATAGATGAGAAGAAAAAGACAACAGCTGAAAGCAAAATGGAAGCAAGAAGTGCAGAAGATGAGAATTTAAAAAGAGAGAGAGAGGAGGAGGAGAAAGAAAAAGAAGAGGAAGAGGAGGGGGAGGAAGAAGCAGGAGAAGAAAAAGGGAAAAGCCAAAGAAGATTATTAAGGCCCAAACAAGAGTTTTTTAAAAAGATGATTCACATCTGGAAAACAGGCAAATCAAAGGAAATTTGGTATCTTGTGAAATTTCAGTGGAGATTCCTAAAAAGGGAAGGACATCCTTTGAATCTTGTACTTGAGGCATGGTGCTAGACTGCATGGCTTCTTAGGAGTTATTCTCTGGGGTCTGACTTCCAGAAACAGACACTCCAATTCAGTACAATCTCACCAGCTACAAGATCTAGTGCATGACTCAGCTCACATCCCTCATCCTGACAATTTTGAGTGATCATTTCTCAGACCAGAAAATCAAGAAATTAATTCCAATCTTGAACCTTACTCATGGTGCATTCAATATTTTTTCTGTATCTCTTTGAAGAGTATACACCATGGAAACAGAAATACTAAGCAGAAATGCACATGGAATACGTATTGAGACACAGCAAGTGTGGTATAACTAGGTTCCAGTCACTTCCAAACCAGGTGTATTAAATCTGTTAACTATGTCAGTTTTCTATTTTTGCTTAAGTATGAAATGTTCACTTAGTTTGTATAAGTGTTCACTTGAGTTTGTATTAGTCTTTGGCCATGAGATCATGCTTTTGAATAAATCTAACTCTATACAGCACACACGTATTAAGAAACTACCATGAGCATGTAATATACCATGCGAGATGCCAGGGTGGGACAATAACAATAGGAACATGTGTCCTTGCTCTCAGGGCACATAGAATATACCAGAATCTAGGGCACTCCTCTGAGAGTCAGAATACCAGGGTTCTTTTGTTGGTTCATGTTCTGACACCAGTTGGTGTACTGCAATTCAATTCTGGCTAACCACCTGGAGTTAGCACAGACCCCATAAGTTAAGGGTTGAGTCCTCCATAAAACTGCTTCACTTCACATTTCAGGGGTCTCCAGACCATCAGCATTCCGACCAACTGGCTACAAATTGGGGGTTCCCATGGCCCCCTTAGGTCAATAATTCAATTCAGTAGAATGACACACAGAACCCAGGAGAGCACTACACTTATTATTATAGTTTTGTTATTAAAATACAAATCAAGACCATCCAAATGAAGAGACAACTAGAGTGAGGTCTGGGAAGATCCTGAACATGGAGCTTCTGTGCCATCTCTCTGTGGAATGAGGTCATGTCACCTACTTGGCACATGGATGTGTGCACCAACACCAGGAAGCTCCACTGAGCTCTATGTCCAGAGTTTTTATTGGGGTTTCACTACGTAGGCATAATTGATTGAATCTGGCTACAGATTGAACTCAATCTCCAGCACCCTCCACCACCCCAGAGGGTGGGAGGTCCAGCTGATACAAAGTGGCTCAAAGGTCCAACCCTCTAATCATATGGTTGGTCTTTCCAGCATGACCAGCCTTATCCTGAAGCTTTCAGGGGCCCACTAGGAGTCACCTCATTAGCATAAACTATCAGGTATGACCCAAGCGGCTCATGAATAACAAAGACACTCCTATTACTTGGGAAATTCCAAGGAATTTTCCTAGAAACCAGAGATAAAAGCCAGTCAGATTCTTTATTATAAACCTGTTTATTTGTTCATTTATTGATGAATTTATACAGCACCTACTTGGCAAGCATGCCTTCTAAGAGGGGTCTTCAAGGCTTTAAATCAGGGTTTCTCAAAGTTCTGTGGAACCTGGTAGCTCAATGAGATGTTTCTTGAACAAAGGTTTCTCATAATCAAAAAAGTTTAGAAAATATAGTGTGCCTATATATGTCCCTGTAAGATAAGTATTTCACAATCCTACAGTAAGAGGCAGGTTTAACTGTTGAACTGTTTCCCAAATTATTGTTCTCTTGAAAAAAGCTTGGATAATGTTTCAGAAAGCCTGCTTTAATTGAAAAGAATTTTACTCCCTCTGTCAGGTCCTTGAAAGAAGTATATTTGGAAGTAGATATTCTATATTAAACCACTTATAAAATAATAAAGCAAAATATAAGTATTATTATTATTATTATTCCTTGAAAGGAAGATCCAAGTATAATTAATGAGTAATTAAGCTACTGTCCAGCAAGAATTAGGATAATCCTATTCATGAAGCATTATTATTGCATTTATTACTATTACTACTAAAAATACATCTTTTTTATAAGGTATAAAGTGTCCACAGTTAGAAAAATATAATTGAGGAGAAAAAAATAATATAGTCATATAACCACCCCCACCCTGTATTTGATCCTTTCTCTGTCTTCAAATATATCTTCTACTTGCATATGATTAAAGCTGTAGCTGGGGATGTGTCAGATGTGTCTGATCAGTTCCAATGGAAATATAGCCAAGACTCAGATATAGTCCTTGCCCTCAAGGAGCTCACAGGAGAAGGGAGGAAAAGACCAGATACAGATAATGTCCATACTTTAGAGATTAGAACAAAGGAGAGAAAGTGATGGGAGTTTAACAGTCCACAAATAGAAATTAGCATGAACTAGGACCCAGGGAGGAGAAAGTGTTGGACCAATGCAGGGAACTGCCTTAGGGGCACTAGTGGTCAACAATGCAGAGAGGGGATCCTGGAGATATTACTTTGAATGAGCTTGTATGTCATTCATAAGCTACTTCTCTAGTCTCTAGAGCTGGGTCACCAAAGGGGTGTGCGAAGATCCTTTGAATATTAGGAAGAAACTAGAATTTCTGATTACATTTAGTTATATTTTGTGCTTTTAAAATTTTTATTTATCTGTTTTTTTAAAGCACTTAATACCTTAGTACTTTGTATGTGCATATTATTTACAACTAAATAAATACATATATATTGGAGTAGGGAAATTCTTGAACTTTTTTTCTTTAATGATAAGAGTGTGATCAAATAGATTGAAGACCATTTTCTAGGCAATATGGAGCATATGAAGAGTTTTAAATATGGGAGTTAACTCACATATGAAGTTTTAAATATGGGAGTCAGATTCACATTTTTGATAGATAAAAGTTCATTTTATGGATTCACTGGAACCCATCTCATCCACTATTCATTATGAAACAAAATTTAGTACAAAGGTGTTCTGTGCTTAGCTTCTACCCTCTCCCTCCTTATGCATCTTCAATACTATCAGTGGAATGAACTTTCCAAATGCAGATATTATTATGTAAATTCCCTTGTTTAAAATCTTTCAACAGATCCCCATCACCTCTAGGAGAAAATTCAAATTCCTTAAAAGAAAACGTCATGCAGTCTCACCTCTGAGCTTGTGCACTTAACATGCTTTAGGGATAGAGAGAGGGTTAGGTCCTTTTTTGTATGCCTTTAGCCCCTGCTCTGGCCCTGACCTTGGGTTGAGTTCCTGCAGGGAAGATAGCAATAAATAATCAGGTTTTAGTGCACACCCACAGTCTCCACCTCCCACAGTCTCCAGCTCCCACTCTCCAGGGGGAGCCCACAGCCCAGAAGGACAAAGTATATCTGGGTCTTTTGAAGATTTGAGTGGGGACACTCATGCCTCCAAAGAATGTTCAGACCCTTTCTGGGCTTCCTAACTGGCCTGGCTTGCCTGACCACTAACGGCAGAAGCAGGCCTTCTTGGGCTTTGGAAAAACAGGCATCTGCTCAGGTCTACTTCAGGTAGCTGACCCGTTTGTTAGGACTCATTCCCAGTTTACTGTCACTATTGTGTTCTCTTGAGATAAAGTGATGGACTATCTGATGGCCAGCTGCTTGGGCACCTGGGCTTAGCTGTTGGGCCTGAGCTGTAGGAATTCTCATCAGGCCGAGCAAGAAGGTTCAAGTGGTCATTTTAATGCTTAGCCTAAACAGTGGTAAATCTTAACAGCTGGTGTTTACTTTGACAACACTCCCTGTTGCCATCGTAATGACTTACAGAGATGAGCTTATAGATATTTTCTATATATGCTAACTTCAGTATCTTTTTTTCATTATCAAACAACCCATAATTTTACACTTAATTCATACGTGTATTTAACATTTCCACAGCCCAGCTGAGCAGCCACTAGACCCATGACATGGTTTCCTTTGTACTGAGAGAGTCCTTGAAGTGGGTGGGAATTCTCCACAGAAACCATTCTCCTATACAGGCAGGAAATCCTATCCCAGTATGGAAATCCCTGTGGACCCCTTGAGATTACTCAGAGATCTCTCTTCTCCCCTTTGGTGAGGCATTCCTTAACAGCACCCCCTGCAGTTCCTTAGTTGACGTATAGCACCCTAGGTCTGGGTCATTTCTCCCCTGGCACTTACTTTCCACTGGTTCATATATCTCCCTCCCACAGTGCACTAAAGACTCTTGGAACTGAAGGTTTACCTCATCTGTCACAGACAGGGTCTCAGGAAATGTTGGGTGATTGAGTAGCTGGTCCAGTCTAAAGATGTTAATGGTTGCTGTGATATTTGATGCATAATAAATATATTTATCTGGTCTTTGTCCCTGTTTCTGGACAGAGTTCCTAAAACCCTTGGAATTTCCTAAGTGATGAGAGAGATAAAGGTATCTTTTATTATGAACTTGAGGTTACTTTTGGAAAGCATTTAAGGCTGGGGCCTGGTTGCCAGTGAAGCTAACCCTGTGATTAGAGGGCTATAACTTTCAGTTCTACCCCCAACCTCTGAGGAGGGGAGAGGGGCTGGAAGTTGAATCAATCACCAACGACCAATGAGTTAATCAATCATGCCTATATAATGAAGCCTCCATAAAAACCCAAAAGGACAGGGTTCAGAGAGCTTCCAGGTTGGTGAACACGTGGAGGTGTTGGGAGAGTGAAGAGCCAGGAGAGGGTGTAGAAGCTCCGTGCCCTTTCTTCAAGTCCTGCCCTATGTATCTCTTCCATCTGGCTGTTCCTGAGTTACATTCTTTTATGATAAACTAGTAATCTAGTAAGTAAAATGTTTCACTGAGTTCTGTGCATTGCTCTAGCAAATAATCAAACCCGAGGAGGGGGTCGTGAGAACCTCTGATTTATAGTCGATCAGTCAGAAGCACAGGTAACAACCTAGACTTGCAACTGGCTTCTGAAGTCCAAGGAAGAGGCAGTCTTGTAGGACTGAGCCTTTAACCTGTGGGATCCAATTCTGTCTCCAGCTAGACAGTGTCAGAATTGATTTGAATTATAAGACAACCAGCTGGTGTGGCAGAGAATTGCTTGGTGTGGGGAAAACCTCACACATTCGGTGACCAGAAGTGTAAGAGGTGAATCTTTCTAAATGAGCAGTAAGGAGACTCACGGGGAAGAAACACACAGTGGGGAAGAACTGAGTTTTTCCCTAAACAGGAAGGAAAAAAAGACTGAGTTCTTCCTTTAGAGTTGCTGACAAAAAGAAACAACCTCCATTATTAAGCAGTTCTCCGATATAAACCCCTAAGGCTATAGGACAGGTGAGGTACATCCAGTGATTCTAAAACAGGAAAAGGGGTAAGAACCACTGGGCAAGCTTTTTTCCCCAAAGAACATCCCAATTACTTCCCTCCCCCGCCACCCCATGTAAATCCACGTCAGAAAGGCACTTAGAGAGATTCAAAGGGACTAAGCTACCAAAGGATCAGGACCTAACTGGTTGACTAGTGTTTAGGAAGCATTTTTAAAAATTTATTCCTGTAGCTGCATGTAGTCCTCCCCAAGATGGGCTTAAGTAAGTGGGTTATCCGAGGCCAGGCCACTGTTCTCTGCATCATGTCCACCTTTCAGATCGGCGTTCTCAGAGTGTGATCCCTGGAACAGCATCATCAGCATCACCTGGAAACTGGTCAGAACTAGAACAATACAAACTGTCAAACACCACCATCGACCTACTGAATCAGAAACTCTGGAGGAGGCGGGGCAGCAATCAGTGTTTTAACACACCCTCCAGTGATTCTGAGATCCTGAGGCATGCTAACATCTACATTCTAGAGGGAACTATCTCTCCGTCCTGTTTTTCAGCCACCTGAAAGAACCACTTCTCAGGCTTGACTCCTCATTCACATCATTTCACTGAAACACCTTGCCCATTCCACATGGTATATTTGCTTTAATGGTAATGAAACCCATGGTATATTTCCACATGGTAATTTGCTTGAATCAAAAGTGCCAATGAGTTCCACTGAAGAGTAAACCTAAAAAAAGAAAATGACCGAAATTGAGACCATCTGCCCCTGCTGCCACCCCCGCATGATAAACACACAGGCTGTTGTTAGCAAGACAGGTTTTTCGCTCACGGAGACACCATGCATAGTACGCAAACAGTACCACTCTGTATTCAAACACAGAAGCTCCCAACAATTAAAGATACAAATGACATAAATTTACATGGAAAGTGATATGTTTTAAAAACATATGTTGGGCTTAAAATAATTGATCTTGGTAAAAAAAGAAGAATTAAAATGCTTACAGAAAGGATTCAAGGATATAATGATATTAATGCCATCTGCGCAGTAGCCATCATAAATGAATCAGCAACACACATTTTTTAAATTTTTTTTTTTAAATCCTATAATGGGTGCTCCTGAGCAACACTGTAATTTCCATGAAAATGCGCTTGAAACTTACTACCGTATTTTAAATACATTAATTCACTCTCATTTTCTCCTATGTTTACCCCCTCCTTTTTCTTGGAAGGTATTAAAACCACTAATCATGTTTTTCAGATAATTTTCATCTCTTTAAAGTACACTGTTGGGCTGTAGATGTTTTTCTAAATATATGACCATTACTGATATATTTCATTATTTTGCTCAATATTCTGCTAAATATTGTTTTTCTTTAAAATGACACACACAAAAAGTTGCTATTCCCTGAAGTACTTTGAGCCCAAATCATTTCACAGATCAAACGCACTCAACTCTCGGCTCATTGTTTGAATTTCCTGTCTATTGAGACTTACTAAGAGGATTTCAGTTCTGCTCCTACAAAACTATGAAAAGAGTAAGAGATGTTGGGACTTCCCTGGTGGTGCAGTAGTTAAGAATCACCTGCCAATGCACGGGACACGGGTTCGAGCCCTGGTCTGGGAAGATCCCACATGTCGCAGGGCAACTAAGCCCGTGCGCCACAACTTCTGAGCCCGCATGCCACAACTACTGAAGCCCGTGCGCCTAGAGCCCGTGCTCCGCAACAAGAGAAGCCACGACAATGAGAAGCCCACACACCGCAACGTAGCCCCCACTCACCACAACTAGAGAAAGCACACGCGCAGCAACGAAGATCCAACACAGCCAAAAATAAATAAATAAATAAAAATTTTTTAAAAAAACACAGTAAGAGATGTTAAAGAACTTAATTTTTTTCTCTATAAAAGGATTCTAGGACCTTGGAGAGCAGGCACCAAACAAGGGACAAAAGTTGTAAAGAGAAAATTTAAATGACTATTAAAATAATGTGAAAAATAGGTGAAATTAATCTATGCTATTAGAAGCCAAGGTCATGGTACCCTTGGTAGAGGGGTCCATAGTGACTGGAAGGGAGCAAGAGCGGGTGTCTTCGGTGCTGGTAATGTTCTTTTTCTTGATCTGGGTGGTGGTCACACAGTTGTAGAGTTTGTAAAAATCAGCATTTATGATCTGTACACTTTTCTGAAATTTAACGTTTCATTAAAACTTCAATATTCAATAAAAATAGTTAATGATCCTTTAGTAAAAGTCAAAAATAATAAAGGTGCAGGCATATTTAGTTCTATTTTAATATTCAAACCAGTATCTGCTAAATAAATACTGTGCTTCCAAGGAATACGCACAATACATATGGCCAGGGGTAAGGCATGGTATCACTTAATTCTGAAAATATATATATATATATTAGAGAATAAACAAGCCAAAACAGGCTGAGGCAATCACATATTCCTTCTTTTAGCAAAAACGTATTCGCTTTGCCCCTGGCTCCATTCTTAGTGCATGAGGACAGAGAAGCAAGTCCCTGCCTTTGGTAGTTTACATTCCCCCAGGGTAGGCCAGCAACCAAGAGATAAATCCATGCTAGGACGTTAGGGAGGGACAAGTGCTGGGAAGAAAAATAAGGCATGGTGAGGGAGCAGAGTGGAGCGGTGGGATTAGGATTATCAGGGTAGGCCATAAATCCTCTGCAGAGGAGGTGACCCTTGAACAGAGACCCGAATGAAGTGAGGGAGCAAGCCCTGCACAGATCTGTGGGAAAGTGTTCAGGCACAGGGAAGCAAATACAAAGGCTCGGATGTTCCTCGAGTTGTAGGAAATTTCATGAAGGCCAAATGGCTAAAGCTAAGTGGGCTGAGTAAGCGATAGCTGATGAGCGGCCAAATCACATAGGCAGTGGACAGCATCATGTAAAGCTTGGATGTTATCTTCTGAGTAATGGGAAGCCATTGGAGAATTACGGGGAGGAGAGTAGCATGATGTAATTAGAAGACAGAGGTTTAGATTCTGCTCCCAGGACTGCAATGCTATAATTAAGTTTTAAAGTATATACTAATTGTGCTACATAAATCCTTGTGATTTGATCTGATTAGCTGCTAGTCATTTGACCATTTTTAGTTAGCTTGCTGAAAGACTAGAAAGGTTTTGAGTCCTGAGTTCAAATGTGACCTCTACCAATTCCTAAATTTTTAACTTGGGCATGTTTCTTAACCGTATCAGAAATGGTGGGGGCTGGGGGGGAACACAACACAAAGTAAATGCTCAACGAATGATATTTAGTGCATTTTTTAAAGGTGAAAGAAATCCAGAAGTATGTTTTAAAAACATACTCTTTGCTAATAAATTATGTCCTATAGTAGGAGAGACTCATTTCAGGCTGCTATAATAAAATATCACAAACTGGGTAGCTTATAAACAACAGAAATTTATTTCTCACAGTTCTGGAGTCTGGGAGGTCCAAGATCAAGGTGCCAGCATAGTTGCCTTCTGGTGAGAGCCCTCTTCCTTGTTCATAGTGGCATCTTCTTGCTGTGTCCCCACATGGTGGAAGGGGTGAGGGAGTTCTGTAGGGTCTCTTTTGTAATAGCACTGATCCTATTCATGAGGGCTCCACTCTGATGACCTAAGCACCTCCCAAAGTCCCACCTCCTAATACCATCATCTTTGGGGTCAGCGTTTCAACCTAAGAATGTGGGGGTGTGCAAACGCCCAGATCACAGCACAGGCCCACTCACACAGCTGTTCCCTGAGAGGCGCAGCAAAGAATTATGATACTCTGATCCTGCAGGGGGCTTGACTATATTTTATTCACTGGAAAAATAAAGGCTTCAGAGAAATCAGCGTTTCTATTTTAGATTTTTGGAAAGCAAATTCTAAATGTTTGGCAAACAAAAATCCTATCTTAAAAAATCAGATGTAACCTAGTTGTCATTCACTAAGAGAATGATTAATTTATGCCTACCATGGAATACTATGCAGCGGCTTAAAAGAACAAAGTAGATCCAGTGAACCTGTGAAAGCAAGTTGCAAAACTATACAGACAGCAATCTTCCCTCAGTATCCACAGGGGGATTGGTTCCAGGAGCGTCCACAGAGAGCAAAATCCCCAGATGCTCAAGCCCCTTATATTAAACTGGTGGGCTACAATGAATACAGGTGGCTCTCTGTATCCATTGGTTGAATCCACAAATGCAAAACCTGAGGACTGGCTGGAGCTTCAAGATGGCAGAAGAGTAAAACGTGGAGATCAGCTTCCTCCCCACAAATACATCAGAAATATATCTATATGTGGAACAACTCCTACAGAACACCTACTGAACGCTGGCAGAAGACCTCAGACTTCCCAAAAGGCAAGAAACTCCCCATGTACCTGGGTAGGGCAAAAGAAAAAAGAAAAAACAGAGACAAAAGAATAGGGACGGGACCTGCACCTCTGGGAGGGAGCTGTGAAGGAGGAAAGGTTTCCACACACTAGGAAGCCCCTTCGCGGGCAGAGACTGTGGGGGAAGGAGGGGGGGAGCTTCGGAACCACAGAGGAGAGCGCAGCCACAGGGGTGCGGAGGGCGAAGCGGAGAGATTCCCGCACAGAGGACCGGTGCCGACCAGCACTCACCAGCCCGAGAGGCTTGTCTGCTCACCTGCCGGGGCGGGCGGGGGCTGGGAGCTGAGGCTCAGGCTTCGGAGATCAGATCCCAGGGAGAGGACTGGGGTTGGCGGCGTGAACACAGCCTGAAAGGGGCTAGTGCACCACGGCTAGCCAGGAGGGAGTCCGGGAAAAGATCTGGAGCTGCCGAACAGGCAAGAGACTTTTTCTTGCCTCTTTGTTTCCTGGTGCGCGAGGAGAGGGGATTCAGAGCACTGCTTAAAGGAGCTCCAGAGACGGGCGCGAGCCACGGCTATCAGCACAGACCCCAGAGACGGGCATGAGACGCTAAGGCTGCTGCTGCCGCCACCAAGAGCCTGTGTGCAAGCACAGGTCACCATCCCCACCTCCCCTCCCGGGAGCCTGTGCAGCCCGCCACTGCCAGGGTCCCGTGACCCAGGGACAACTTCCCCGGGAGAACACACGGTGCGCCTCAGGCTGGTGCAACGTCACGCTGGCCTCTGCCGCCGCGGGCTCGCCCCGCACTCCGTACCCCTCCCTCCCCCTGGCCTGAGCGAGCCAGAGCCCCCGAATCAGCTGCTCCTTTAACCCCGTCCTGTCTGGGCGAAGAACAGACACCCTCAGGTGACCTACGCACAGAGGCAGGGCCAAATCCAAAGCTGAACCCCGGGAGCTGTACGAAAAAAGAAGAGAAAGGGAAATCTCTCCCAGCAGCCTCAGAAGCAGCGGATTAAAGCTCCACAAACAACTTGATGTGCCTGCATCTGTGGAATACCTGAATAGACAACGAATCATCCCAAATTGAGGAGGTGGACTTTGGGAGCAACGATACATATATTTTTTTCCCGTTTTCTCTTTTTCTTAGTGTGTACGCATATGCTTCTGTGTGTGATTTAGTCTGTATAGCTTTGCTTTTACCATTTGTCCTAGGTTTCTGTCTGTCCGTTTTTGTTTTGTTTTGTTTTGTTTTGTTTTTTTAGTACAGTTTTCAGAGCTTGTTATCATTGGTGGATTTGTTTTGGTTGTTCTTTCTTTCTTTTTAATTACTTTGAAAATTTTACTTTAATAATTATTTTTTGTTTTTTATTTTAATAACATTATTATTTGATTTGATTTGATTTGATCTTTTTCTTTCTTTCTTTTTTTCTCCCTTTTATTCTGAGCCGTGTGGATGACAGGCTCTTGGTGCTCCAGCCAGGCATCAGGGCTGTGCCTCTGAGGTGGGAGAGCCGAGTTCAGGACATTGGTCCACCAGAGACCTCCCAGCTCCACATAATATCAAATGGCGAAAATCTCCCAGAGATCTCCAACTCAACGCCAAGACCCAGCTCCACTCAACGACCAGCAAGCTACAGTGCTGGACACCCTATGCCAAACAACTAGCAAGACAGGAACACACCCAACCCATTAGCAGAGAGGCTGCCTAAAATCATAATAAGGTCACAGACACCCGAAAACACACCACCAAACGTGGACCTGCCCACCAGAAAGAAAAGATCCAGCCTCATCCACCAGAACACAGGCACTAGTCCCCTCCACCAGGAAGCCTACACAACCCACTGAACCAACCTTAGCCACTGGGGGCAGACACCAAAAACAACGGGAACTACGAACCTGCAGCCTGTGACAAGGAGACCCCAAACACAGTAAGTTGAGCAAAATGAGAAGACAGAGAAACACTCAACAGATGAAGGAGCAAGGTAAAAACCCACCAGACCAAACAAATGAAGAGGAAATAGGCAGTCTACCTGAAACAGAATTCAGAGTAATGATTATAAAGATGATCCAAAATCTTGGAAATAGAATGGAGAAAATACAAGAAACATTTAACAAGGACCTAGAAAAACTAAAGAGCAAACAAACAATGATGAACACGACAATAAATGAAATTAAAAATTCTCTAGAAGGGATCAATAGCAGAATAACTGAGGCAAAAGAACGGAGAAGTGACCTAGAAGATAAAATAGTGGAAATAACTACTGCAGAGCAAAATAAAGAAAAAAGAATGAAAAGAATTGCGGACAGTCTCAGAGACCTCTGGGACAATATTAAATGCACCAACATTCTAATTATAGGGCTCCCAGAAGAAGGAGAGGAAAAGAAAGGGACTGAGAAAATATTTGAAGATATTATAGTTGAAAACTTCCCTAATATGGGAAAGGAAATTAGTCAATCAAGCCCAGGAAGCACAGAGAGTCCCATACAGGATAAATCCAAGGAGAAACGCACCAAGACACATATTAATCAAACTATCAAAAATTAAATACAAAGAAAAAATATTAAAAGCAGCAAGGGAAAAACAACAAATAACATACAAGGGAATCCCCATAAGGTTAACAGCTGATCTTTCAGCAGAAACTGCAAGCCAGAAGGGAGTGGCAGGACATATTTAAAGTGATGAAAGGGAAAAACCTACAACCAAGATTACTCTACCCAGCAAGGATCTCATTCAGATTTGACAGAGAAATTAAAACCTTTACAGACAAGCAAAAGCTAAGAGAATTCAGCACAACCAAACCAGCTTTACAGCAAATGCTAAAGGAATTTCTCTAGGCAGGAAACACAAGAGAAGGAAAAGACCTACAATAACAAACCCAAAACAATTAAGAAAATGGTAATAGGAACATACATATCGATAATTACCTTAAATATAAATGGATTAAATGCTCCAACCGAAAGACATAGACTGGCTGAATGGGTACAAAAACAAGACCCATATATATGCTGTCTACAAGAGACCCACTTCAGACCTAGGGACACATACAGACTGAAAGTGAGGGGATGGAAAAAGATATTCCATGCAAATGAAAATCAAAAGAAAGCTGGAGTAGCAATTCTCATATCAGACAAAATAGACTTTAAAACAAAGACTGTAACAAGAGACAAAGAAGGACACTACATAATGATTAAGGGATCAATCCAAGAAGAAGAAATAACAATTGTAAATATTTATGCACCCAACATCAGAGCACCTCAATACATAAGGCAAATACTAACAGCCATAAAAGGGGAAATCGACAGTAACACAATCATAGTATGAGATTTTAACACCCCACTTTTACCAATGGACAGATCATCCAAAATGAAAATAAATAAGGAAACACAAGCTTTAAATGATACATTAAACAAGATGGACTTAATTGATATTTATAGGACATTCCATCCAAAAACAACAGATTACAATTTCTTCTCAAGTGCTCATGGAACATTCTCCAGGATAGATCATATCTTGGGTCACAAATCAAGCCCTGGTAAATTTAAGAATATTGAAATCGTATCAAATATCTTTTCTGACCACAATGCTATGAGACTAGATATCAATTACAGGAAAAAAATCTGTAAAAAAATACAAACACATGGAGGCTAAACAATACACTACTTAATAACCAAGAGATCACTGAAGAAATCAAAGAGGAAATCAAAAAATACCTAGAAACAAATGACAATGAAAACACGAAGACCCAAAACTTATGAGATGCAGCAAAAGCATTCTAAGAGGGAAGTTTATAGCAATACAATCCTACCTTAAGAAACGAGAAACATCTCAAATAAACAACCTAACCTTACACCTAAAGCAATTAGAGAAAGAAGAACAAAAAAACCCCAAAGTTACCAGAAGGAAAGAAATCAAAAAGATCAGATCAGAAATAAATGAAAAAGAAATGAAGGAAACAATAGCAAAGATCAATAAAACTAAAAGCTGGCTCTTTGAGAAGATAAACAAAATTGATAAACCATTAGCCAGACTCATCAAGAAAAAAAGGGAGAAGACTCAAATCAATAGAATTAGAAATGAAAAAGGAGAAGTAACCACTGACACTGCAGGAATACAAAGGATTATGAGAGATAACTACAAGCAACTATATGCCAATAAAATAGACAACCTGGAAGAAATGGACAAATTCTTAGAAAAGCACAACCTTCCGAGACTGAATCAGGAAGAAATAGAAAATATGAACAGACCAATCACATGCACTGAAATTGAGACTGTGATTAAAAATCTTCCAGCAAACAAAAGCCCAGGACCAGATGGCTTCACAGGCGAATTCTATCAAACATTTAGAGAAGAGCTAACACCTATCCTTCTCAAACTCTTCCAAAATATAGCAAAGGAAAGAACACTCCCAAGCTCATTCTACAAGGCCACCATCACCCTGATACCAAAACCAGACAAAGATGTCACAAAAAAAGAAAACTACAGACCAATATCACTGAGGAACACAGATGCAAAAATCCTCAACAAAATAGTAGCAAACAGAATCCAACAGCACATTAAAAGGATCATACACCATGACCAAGTGGGGTTTATCCCAGGAATGCAAGGATTCTTCAATATACGCAAATCAATCAATGTGATACACCACGTTAACAAACTGAAGGAGAAAAACCATATGATCATCTCAACAGATGCAGAGAAAGCTTTCAACAAAATTCAACACCGATTTATGATAAAAACCCTCCAGAAAATAGGCATAGAGGGAACTTTCCTCAACATAATAAAGGCCATACATGACAAACCCACAGCCAACATCATCCTCAATGGTGAAAAACTGAAACCATTTCCACTAAGATCAGGAACAAGACAAGGTTGCCAACTCACACCACTATTATTCAACATAGTTTTGAAAGTTTTAGCCACGCCAATCAGAGAAGAAAAAGAAATAAAAGGAATCCAAATTGGCAAAGAAGAAGTAAAGCTGTCACTGTTTGCACATGACATGATACTACACATAGAGAATCCTAAAGATGCTACCAGAAAACTACTAGAGCTAATCAATGAATTTGGTAAAGCAGCAGGATACAAAATTAATGCACCGAAATCTCTTCCCTTCCTATACACTAATGATGAAAATTCTGAAAGTGAAATTAAGAAAACACTCCCATTTACCATTGCAACAAAAAGAATAAAATACCTAGGAATAAACCTCCCTAAGGAGACAAAAGACCTGTATGCAGAAAACTATAAGACACGGATGAAAGAAATTAAAGATGATACAAACAGATGGAGAGATATACCATGTTCTTGGATTGGAAGAATCAACATTGTGAAAATGACTCTACTACCCAAAGCAATCTACAGATTCAATGCAATCCCTATCAAACTACCAATGGCATTTTTCACAGAACTAGAACAAAAAATTTCGCAATTTGTATGGAAACACAAAAGACCCCGAGTAGCCAAAGCAACCTTGAGAAAGAAAAACGGAGCTGGAGGAATCAGGCTTCCTGACTTCAGACTATACTACAAAGCTACAGCAATCAAGACAGTATGGTACTGGCACAAAAACAGAAACACAGATCAACGGAACAGGATAGAAAGCCCAGAGGTAAACCCACACACATATGGTCACCTTATTTTTGATAAAGGAGACAAGAATATACAATGGAGAAAAGACAGCCTCTTCAATAAGTGGTGCTGGGAAAACTGGACAGCTACATGTAAAAGAATGAAATTAGAACACTCCCTAACACCATACCCAAAAATAAACTCAAAATGGATTAAAGACCTAAATGTAAGGCCAGACACTATCAAACTCTTAGAGGAAAACATAGGCAGAACACTCTATGACATAAATCACAGCAAGATCCTTTTTGACCCAGCTCCTAGAGGAAAGGAAATAAAAACACAAATAAACAAATGGGACCTAATGAAACTGAAAAGCTTTTGCACAACAAAGGAAACCATAAACAAGACGAAAAGACAACCCTCAGAATGGGAGAAAATATTTGCAAATGAAGCAACTGACAAAGGATTAATCTCCAAAATTTATAAGCAGCTCATGCAGCTCAATATCAAAAAAACAAACAACCCAATCCAAAAATAGGCAGAAGACTTAAATAGACATTTCTCCAAAGAAGATATACAGATTTCCAACAAACACATGAAAGAATGCTCAACATCATTAATCATTAGAGAAATGCAAATCAAAACTATAATGCGATATTATCTTACACCGGTCAGAATGGCCATTGTCAAAAAATCTACAAACAATAAATGCTGGAGAGGGTGTAGAGAAAAGGGAACCTTCATACACTGTTGGTGGGAATGTAAATTGATACAGCCACTATGGAGAACAGTATGGAGGCTCCTTAAAAAACTAAAAATAGAACTACCATATGACCCAGCAATCCCACTACTGGGCATAAACCCTGAGAAAACCATAATTCAAAAAGAGCATGTACCACAATGTTCATTGCAGCTCTATTTACAATAGCCAGGACATGGAAGCAACCTAAATGTCCATCAACAGATGAATGGATAAAGAAGATGTGGCACATATATACAATGGAATATTACTCAGCCATAAAAAGAAATGAAATGGAGTTATTTGTAGTGAGGTGGATGGACCTAGAGACTGTCATACAGAGTGAAGTAAGTCAGAAAGAGAAAAACAAATACCGTATGCTAACACATATATATGGAATCAAAAAAAAAAAAAAATGGTCATGAAGAACCTAGGGGCAAGACGGGAATAAAGACACAGACCTACTGGAGAATGGACTTGAGTATATGGGGATGGGGAAGGGTAAGGACATATATACACTACCGAATGTGAAATAGATAGCTAGTGGGAAGCAGACGCATAGCACAGGGAGATCAGCTCGGTGCTTTGTGACCAGCTAGAAGGGTGGGAGAGGGAGAGTGGGAGGGAGGGAGACGCAAGAGGGAAGAGATATGGGGATTTATGTATATGTATAACTGATTCACTTTGTTATAAAGCAGAAACTAACACACCATTGTAAAGCAATTATATTCCAATAAAAAATGTTAAAAAAAAAAGAACCTGAGGATTCTGAGGTCCAACTGTAAAACTATGTAAGTAAAAATCATTCTATATGCGTCTAAGAGACACTTTGAAAAAAAGTTCATGATTTGTTCACCTTTTCCTTTCTTTTCATTTTTATACTTCTATGCCATTTAAATACTTTTCAACTAACAAGTATCTAAAAGAAACAAAAAAAAAAATCTTTAAGATTTTTAAGTATATCCTCAAGAAAATTAAGGTCTATATAACTGGAGTTAAGAATCCAAATCAATTGAAATAATTAAAAACAACAACAACCATATTTCCGTATCCACTGAACACATGTATGTGCCAGGCACCATACCAACTACATAGCTTTATTTATTTCCCACAACACTGTAAAGTGGGTACCATTCTATAGATAGGACCACTGAGTCATGTG
The DNA here is from genome assembly GCF_028564815.1 of Eubalaena glacialis. Lineage (NCBI taxonomy): Eukaryota > Metazoa > Chordata > Mammalia > Artiodactyla > Balaenidae > Eubalaena > Eubalaena glacialis. The sequence continues at coordinate 113,001,085 of NC_083717.1, read as the reverse complement.
GCAATAAATAACTTGTCCATACTCACATGTAGAGCCTGAATTCTATCCAGGTCCATCTGTTTCCAAAGAATACTCTTTACCCATAACGTAACTGCTTCCAAATATAATGGAGATAAGACTAAATTTACAGGATCATTACTTTTGCAAATTCTATGCTCTGTCTAACTTCCTGGCTAATCTGCACCTCTATTAGTGACAGTGGGTGATTCATTTTACGTATTGGTATAAACTGCGACCCGAAATTCTGTCACCAGAATTACTATCATCTTAAATTGTAACCCCACAGAGGGTAAGGATTGTATATAATAGAAATAGGTTTAAATATTTCAGATAATTATTGTAATGTTGCTGATACAAGATCCCCTATTAAAAAATGCTTATTAAATTAACAAATGCAACATATAATATTTAGTTTATACTATAATACAAATCAACTTTACCAAAAGAAGTGTAGTCTTTGTTTTAAGTTTACTACTTACTTGTCATTCTATCCATTTGTCCTGTGACAGTTCCTAGAGTATTTTACTGAATTTGAGCAAATAAAATACATTTAGTGAATTTAATGATTCAGTTAATCTTTATAAACAAAACGGTGGCCAGGAACACTTTTCCAATGGGCACATCTTATGTATTTTTAAGAGAGTGCCATGCAGTGTGGTAGAGGATACAGAGAGAAAATGTCTCAGACGAAAAGGAAAGTTAACATTTACATCTGAAAACTGTTTCCTTGCCATGTAGCTTGACAAGTGATGTGGATAATTTTATCCCCTAGTGAGGTTTACAATTTGCAGAACTAGTAATTATGTTGATTTCATCAGAACCAAGTGAAAAAGAGTAGACATTACCTAAATATCATGCCTCAGATGGAAATAATCCATATGGCAAATGGATTCCATTTTTTATCAGGAAATTTTTTTACTCTGGAGATTCTGCAGGAGCTTGATTGGTTCCTAGTATCCTCTCTTTAGGTAAAAATTCCATTTTTTTCTATTTGTATAAATCTTCCCCCTTGATAATCACAAATATTGATTGGGTCTTGGCTAGCTGGCTAGGAGGAAGGTGGTATGGGCAGTGGTTCTGTGTAGTATATCAGACCTTGTGTTAAGTATGAAATCCATTTTGTAAATGTGTGTCTATGTTCCAAAGAAAAAATAAGTTTAGCCCTAAATATTATACCTTAAAAATGGATTTCATACATATCATCATCATTACACTTAACATTAAATCTGTCCTATAAAAATCATTTAGGAGGTTCATGGGAACAGTGACCTCCAGTTTAACTTTCATTGTTTCATTCTTGTATCACATACTCTGGCCACCACCTTCAGCTGCAGCTCAGGACAGATACCACATATCTCAATACTTTCAATGCATCATTCTTCCGCTCAGTGACAGTAACCAACAAGATTGTAATGTAGTCCAGTTGACCTATGGTGGTTTTTGTTTCTCCTAATTAATATTCACAAAAACCTTCTGCATCTCTTTTTTCATTGTTAAACAAGACATCTGGGAGCATTTTCATATGTGTTAGTGTGTGACTGTGTATGTGTATATATACTATTAGGCAAATTTTTTTTTATACTTTATTGGAGTATAATTGCTTTACGATGTTGTGTTAGTTTCTGTTATACAACAAAGTGAATCAGCTACATGTACACATATATCCCCATATCCCCTCCCTCTTGAGCCTCCCTCCCATCCTCCCTATCCCACCCCTCTAGGTCGTCACAAAGCACCGAGCTGATCTCCCTGTGCTATGCAGCAGCTTCCCACTAGCCATCCATTTTACATTTGGTAGTGTATATATGTCAATGCTACTCTCTCACTTCGTCCCAGCTTCCCCTTCCCCGGCTGCGTCCGCAAGTCTGTTCTCTACGTCTGCGTCTTTATTCCTGCCCTGCCACTAGGTTCATTGGTACCATTTTTTAGATTCCATATATGTGCGTTAGCATACGGTGTTTGTTTTTCTCTTTCTGACTTACTTCACTCTGTATGATAGACTCTAGGTCCATCCACCTCATTACAAATAACTCAATTTTGTTCCTTTTTATGGCTGAGTAATATTCCATTGTATATATGTGCCACATCTTCTTCATCCATTCATCTGTCGATGGACATATAGGTTGCTTCCATGTCCTGGCAATTGTAAACAGTGTTGCAATGAACATTACGGTACATGTATCTTTTTGAATTATGGTTTCTCAGGGTATATGCCCAGTAGTGGGATTGCTGGGTCATATGGTAGTTCTATTTTTAGTTTTTTAAAGAACCTCCATACTGTTCTCCACAGTGGCTGTATCAATTTACATTCCCACCAACAGTGCAGGAGGGTTCCCTTCTCTCCACACCCTCTCCAGCATTTATTGTTTGTAGGTTTTTTGATGATGGCCATAGGCAAATATTTTGCCAGCATTTTCTGCCATATTAATTAGTTAACTTATCTGACGGTCACCAACTACATCCTCTCACTTATGTGATAGAGCCATCCTTATATTTAGTTTTATTTCCCACATTCTAAAACACTGAGTTATAGACAGATGCTACTACATGCTCATTGGGTTCATACCAGTATTTTTCTAGACTTCTCGAGTTCCTGTCTTCGGACATGAGTCGGCCACCTCTCTTAAACCTTCCATCGCTTCACCTTTTAAAACATTCCCTTCCTTAACCCTTGGACCAGACTCAGTGGACATTTGTGCCATTGCTCACACTGGAGGTAACAAGATCATTTTAAAACCAGAAATATTTTTGTTATTATTATTTTTAAAAATTAAGTAAATCAATCAATGTAAAATCAGTGGGAAGTTACTGATCACCTAACATCATGGTTCTCAAACCTGTGAGGAACACAACAAGGCTGTTTTGTTAGTTTCTTGGGACCCATGGCCTGGAACTATGCTGACAATAGCTACATGTGGTTATTGAACACTTGAATGTGGCTGGAACAACCAAGAGACTGAATTCTTAATTTTCTTTAACTTTAAATTTAAATGCCCACATGTGGCTAGTGGCTCCACATGGGATAGTATAGACATCAATCATTTTCATTATCCCAGTGACACCTTGGCAAGTTCGGTTCAGTAGATCTAGCATTTAGCTCTAGAATCTATATTTTTCGAAACTCCTTGGGTACTTCTGGAGTAGAACCAGATTTGGGAACCATGGAAATAAGTGGTGGAGAAGCATAAACAGAATTGGAGGAAACTGGAAAGGCAGTTGAGAATTAGGTATCAGAACTGTGTTTGTGTCAAATCCAGATAGAAGGTATATTTTCTCAAAGTAGTCTAAAGTAGCCACATTAAGAGGAGCTAAAGTTTCTAACAGGCAGATCAAAAGAACAGAGAGATCTAAAAATAAGATCAAGAACCAGGATCCCAGCATGTAAGTTGTTCTGAAGCAGGAGAAAATCAGATGCAAGGACTGGATAAATCATAAGGTGCAGTGCTAAGTCAGTGAAGTATGGAGCACCAGTGTTATTTGATGCTTTGTTGCAAGACAGGAGCAGCAAGTTGAAGGATCCATGCAAGGAAGAAGGTAGGAAAAAGGAAAGGAGATTTTAAGTAAAATAGAAAGCAGTATAAAAATACAGTAAAGAGAAGACCACTAACTGTCTGAGCTGCCACTTGGTAGTATCAGAGTCAACTGCTTCTCTATCTTAGCCTTACAATTTAGCCAGGGAGAATCCCTTGACATATATGGCATCAACTAAACATCTGTTATTTCATGGATCTGTAATCTTTATGTCTTATATGCTGATTTTCAACATAAAAGTCTATCTTTGAGCCCAACAAAAAAGTATACATAGTGATAGCAAGTTACTGCTTTTCACAGTCGCTGCATATCATAACAAGAGATATGCAGTGATACAAAAGATATGCAGAACTACAAAAGAGTCATAGTATCCTTGTCCTACTAGACACTTTTCTGCCCTCTTCCTTTCTATGTCTCTTCTCTCTCCAGATATCCAAATGGGATAGATGTAGGTGATCAGAGACACAAAAATTGGTGGTTGCCAAGGGCCCTTGTTTCCAATATGGATAGTAGTTCTTAAATGTGTCTCTCTGTCTATCAATTCTTAAATAATATTAAGTACCAGCACCAGGATGAAGTACCAGTGTCTCCATAATGTGCTTCTATTAGCAAATATAAATGGAAAGCTGCAGAAATGGAAACTGTTTGCTTCTGAGCCAGTTAATGGATTGCCCATCTAGCTCAGTGCCTAAAACATGGTACATGCTCAAAAGTATTTGATGGATGAGTGAGTAAATGAATGAATTTCCTTCCAATAGTGTTGATTAGTAGTTATCAACCAAGAGATATAACCCAGAATCATCTGGGAGTTTATTTTTGTTGTTTGGTTGGTTGTCTAAAATATGTACACCTAAGTCTCTCTGACATTCTCATACATCTTAAAGAATGGAGGAAGGTGGAAGAAGAGTTAGGATTAATAAGGGCATAATAAATATTTTGAAAAATCTTCCTGGATCATTCTGATATGTTCTGTTCTCCCCAACCCTTATTCTGCTGAGAAGTACAGTTGTATGCAGTAACTAAACTGATATGTAGTAGTACTAATAACTGTAATGATAATATTATTCATAAAATTTGACTTTACTTATAATAATGCCTCATGTTTATAGATTTGTCAAAAGAGGTTCATGTATATCGTCTCACTAGATACTCACAAAAACTCCGATGGCAGGATTAACATGAGTGTGCAAAGATGGTAATATTTAGTGTTTTCAAAGGAACTTGAACTTGTAATGCACAGAAAAATGAGAAAATGGAAAATTAGGTTACTGAAAAAGAACACAGTCAAGCTAAGGGATTAAAAAAAGGACCTTGAATATTATCATATTGCAATTATAGTATTTTTGCTACTTCTATCATTACTAACAATTTTTGCTCTTAGCATTACTGACTTTCTCCTTCTAGTGAAAACACCCTTGAATTAGATGTTGAGAAATAATTTCTAATATTCATTCTGCCACTTACTGCATGGAACTGTAGGCTATAATACAATTCATCTCTTTGAGTCAAGGCAATAAGATTTTCCATCTAAAAACTACAATGTTTAGTTCAGTCACCCTCTCTGAGCCTCAATTTCCTGATCTATAAAATGGGAATAATTGGGACTTCCCTGGCAGTCCAGTAGTTAAGACTCCGTGCTCCCAGTGTGGGGGACATGGGTTTCATCCCTGGTCGGGGAACTAAGATCCCACATCCCTCATGCCTCATGGCATGGCCTAAATAAATAAAAAAATAAAATAGGAATAATTATATACCTGCCTAGCCATCCTCAAATATTATTGGCATGATCAAATACAGTATGTCATATAATAAATGCATTTTATCCTGTTTGAATTCAACTAAATGTGCTCAGCCAACGTTTAGAGACAGAACAATTTAATTAGTGCTGGTGTTTTCATCTGCTGTATCCTATGATGACTGTGAAGTAGGTACAGGAATCCAGAGCTCAGTTGGAGAGAGGGAAAACCAACCGCTTGGCCTTTTTTGAAAGAAAGTATATTGGTCTATAGTGTGCTTTCCTAAGAGATTTATATGGGCAATTGTGATTCCTTGTGATTTTTGCCTCACTCACTGACTTTGGCACCAACCATTATGTGTGATAAAAATTCAATGTTGATGGCGTATTCCCCTGTTAATGATCTTGACATTTCATTATCATAGTTGTTCTTAATCTATTTTTTAATCACAGACTCTTTGAGAGTCTCCTACACATAGACATAGGCAAATGCACATTTGTACAGAGTTTGCACACCATTCCATGAGGGTTTGAGTTTACTGAAGCCCACACTAAGAATCCTCTACCTCAAAGGAAGCTACCCTTAGTTATGTTCACAGCCCAAGACTCTATTGATGACGTACTTGGAGTTGTTGGCTATAATTCCAAGTATAACAGCAAGAGATTGCCTAAGTAATTCTTCTCAATCAAGGCATTTCTTGTTGTCTCCTAAGTAAAGCTCCAATGTCACTGGTGATCTTTTCCAGAGGAGTACATACATCGATCTCTGGTGTTTATTCATTACCAGGCAGGTGACAACACAGCTTTATTTCATTTTCCCCCTCTGATGCTAAAGCATAAACTACCTTTTAATTCTGACACATTTATCCATTCAGGAGACAGTATGAAAAACAGTTGAGGATCACCTAGCCATCTATCACCTTGGACTTTTCAGGCCAAAATGGGGTTGCTGTCTCATTTATAAGCCAGGGCAACAAGGGTGATTCCAGGTGGATGGGTTAAAAATGGAAAATCCAAGCTCTTCAACAGTGGAATCTGATGTTCTCCATTGCCACAGGCTAGTCTGAGAGCCTCTCGGCACAGGACCAAAGAAGTCCAAGTGAAATAAAAGAGGTACCGTATGACAACTGAAGTCTAAGCCCACATCTGTCTGAATGTGCTAACAAATGCCACAATCCAATGTATATACGGCTCCAAAATGCAGCTATGTGACTGTGTCCTTTTCATGTAAAAACAAAAATGTGTCTATGCTGGCCCCATCTCTTCTTCCCTTTTTTAAATCCCCATGAACTTCTCCTAAATATATTCTTTGCTACCACAAAACAAAACTGGTAATGGAATTCCAAGTTTTCTATATCCTTACCTATTTTGTTGGTAACTTTATCTACAATGATGAGACCTCCAGAAGGGACTGAAAAAACAGCTTTGGGAGGATGTGCGGAGGGACCCTCATCACTTCAGAGGGTGCCTAATATGAATAAATACCACATTCCATACTAATAAGAGGATTGAATGTACCACTTAGAGGTTCATTTAGAGATCACTGAGGTCAGTCTATTAGCAAAGCCATCTACTATTATTTGACTTCCAATGTCTGAAATTCTTTGACATTCCACTACCATTCAGTGAAAACAGAATTCTTAACCAGATTAGCAAGGCATAACTTTGATTCCATAACTTTGAAATCTACCCAAAGCTAAAATATAGGTGATCCTTGAACCCCTGTGCAGGAAGCTTTTGATGAAATCACAATTAATTTTCTCCCCTGAAATACACAGTAGTCAGAAGCTGCTTTTTAATCATCACTCTTTCTCTATTTTATATGAATACCAATGAATTGTGCAGTACTGTTTTAAAAAAAAACATTTAGAAGGAAAACTCATCACCGGTTGCACATTATTTTTTTTTATAAATGTCATTCTACATTAATACCGGCAACTGTAGCAATCTATGCAAACCAGATTTGAATGGTTAGCAAAGCAGAGTATTTACAAACACCTTGGCTACTTTAGCATTCACACTCTCTTCCTGCCACAGTGAATTTGAATTGGATACCACAGCTGCTGTCAGATCCAAACACGAGTGCATCCTTCAGCTGCCGCCCCCTACCAAGAACGCCAGGCAAAATCTGCCCATCTTTCATCCACATCTCCTACCCTGTAGCTCATTAATTAGTATTTTCAATGGAAAAGGAAAATCAAAGGACACCAGAAGTACAGCTTCCTTCCCATCACTGATGGACATGAGAGCTGTCAGAAGCACCAACTGAACAAAATCCATCCCTACAATACTGCACTTCTCCTGAACTAGCACTCCCCCCACCCAACCACCACCACCATCATTTTGGTTTGCAATATATAATCAACAGAACCCACTGGGAGTCACACTACATTTCAATGATTAGAACAACGTCTCATAAACCTTTGTTTGAAGCACTTTCCCCATCAGGCCTATAGCTAAACCCCCAAAGATCGTGATATCACAATATGGCACCGTAGATGTTCTATAAGAGCTACAAAATAAAACAAAAGCCTATGTTGTTATCCTTTCTATCCAGAAATCATAAAATTATTTGTCCTTACTAGTGAGAGATTAGCACATTGCATTATTCATCCATGTATCTTCTGTACCTATTTTAATCTAAAGCTGAGTGTGTTCAGGGAGGCTTTTAATAACTACCTTTCAGAGCAACTCATTATAACAGGGATTTTAATATCTCTTGTTGCCCATTTTTCTACCGGTAGCAGGCAGCACTAGAACTGCATGCACCAAAGTAGGCTTTAATGAAACCTAATGTTCGTTCAAATGAATCTCTTATGGCTATATAGGTAATACTGAAACACAAATATTTTTGTGTTTGAAGCAGATTCTCTAGAGAAAGGCACAAGCAATGGGAGTAATGAGTGACAGTTTCTTAAAGGTTAATATCTTCTTTAATCTATTTCCATAACAGAAAGGGAAAATACTGTATTAATAAGCATTGGGTATGCTTTGGGGATTGCAGAAACAATTTCAACTATTATGTATATGTTAAACCATAGGGAAACAAGGAATCCTACACATACGTTTTATTTCATAAAAGCAGAAGTGCTTTAAATATATATTTTATTTCTTATTAAAGAAGTGCCTTAGTTGCACGTGAGCATGTGTATGTGTGTGCAAAAAAGAAGAGAAATAAAACTGCCCTCAATACTGGACCAGGAACTGTGATTGTCACATCAGGTAATGAAACCATTAAATGCACGGTATTAAGAAGAGACAAGATGCAATTAGCCAAGAAATTACTCTGATCTCAGTGACATTTTCAAAAAATCATAATACAATATACATCAAAAGATGTGATTGACAGCCTAATCCAGTTTTGATGGGACGTAGTCCACATACTGCGAGTAAAGCAGTGCATGTCCAGATAAAGCTCACAGCTGTGAATCTCTGATATGTCCTTACAGTCTTGTCACCCAGGAAATTCCTCAGGTTTAAAAGATGATGAAAGTATCGACCATTAATGACAGGATCATCTCCTGCCCTGAAATAAAATGTACTAATCCCTTTTGCTAGGTCTATGAATTCCTAATATAAATTATATAAACTCTAGTAATTCATCTCTGTTAGCACAGTTGTGTTTGGAAATTGTACAGCAGTCTCTGCCCTATTTGAAATGCTAGATGAAAGCAAGACATGTTCGTTTAAGCTGCAGCATAAAGTAATTTAACAGAAGGGACAGAATAACTTCTGGATAATGAGAACTACAGATGTAAAAGAAGGGAAGTTTAAAAGTTATAAGGTGGCTTGATGGATTTATGTTTCATCTTTGCAAAAGAGGACAGAAATACAAGTGTATAATGTTTTAATTAAGCATAGGTCCCTTAACTTTGAATAGCTAAATAAATGACATCAAACAACTGTTTGTGACTAACAAATAATTATATGGAATTAACAATTATTAATCAGAGACCTTAGAATTTTCAAATAAACAGAGTATTAATGAATAGCTAAGGCAAGATGATTTTCACCAGTTTCATAATTGTATGTGATTATGTTAATGAAACATTTCAGTGTGGCTCCACATATATATTCTGCATTAGATAGACACAATGCATGTTATGAGATATCTACACACAAATACACAGCGAAAAGAGTACACAAAGGGTGTTTGATCTTTCAAAGTCTGCACTTATTCCATGGTAACAAAGCACTTAAAAGGTAATGATGGTGTTATCAATGTATTTATAATCTGGTGAATATTACATTAATTATACTTCCTGTGTTTTTTTTTTAATTTGAACACTATATACTACTTTATCTATCAGAGTTATTATTCAAGGAAAAGTACAGACCGACTAAACTTTGCTCTCTGAAATGTAAATTGGAAAAAATGGAATGCATACCTCAGGACAAGACTAAATAGTCAGATTCATTTTTTAACTAAATATACTAGATCTCATCTATGGGGAGAATAATTAAATGATAAAGAAACTGCCATTACTCAAAACATGTTGATAACTGCTCTTTGGAAAAGCCTTCAGAACAACTGGTGAATCGTATGAATTTCTCCTATAATCATACTTTCTTTTAATAACAACCAATATTTTTATACTTTGTCAGCCTTATCAAGTAGACTTCAAATGACTTTGTTCTGTTCTCCAAACCTAAAGTTATCTTCAATTGTTAAGATTTGCTATTATTAATATTCTTTAGCAAATTTGGATAGCACCATTTTTCATAATAGCCAAAAAGTAGACATAATGCAAATATCTATCACCTGGTAAACAGATAAACAAAACTTGGTATAAAAACACACACACAAACAAACAAAAAAAACTTTGTATATCCATCCATACAATGGAATGCCACTCAGCAATAAAAAGGCATCGGCTACTGAGAAACGCTACAACATGGATGGATCTCAAGAACATCATACTAAGTGAAAAAATCCCGACACAAAAAACTACATATTGTTTGGTTCTATTTATACAAAATGTCCAGAGAAAGATAATGTATGCTAGCAGAAAACAAATTAGAGGTTTCCTGGGGCAAGCGGGGGCGGGGGGGTGGGGGGGACGACAGGGATTGTCTCCAAATGGGTATGAGATTGTTTTTTGAGGTAATGGAAATGTTTTAAAATTAGACTGTGGTGCTGGTTACACAACTCTGTAAATTACTAACACTCATTGAATTGTACTCTTAAAATGGCTGAATTTTATGGTATGTAAATTATACCTCAATAAAGCTCTTTTAAAAAGAGAAGGAAAAATTAAATGAGATAATTTTTTTTAAAAAAGCAAGAAGAATTTTGAACAGAATATGAGGCAAATTATAAAGAGGGCCTTTGAAAAACTAACATTACTAACACTTCCTAAGTTTATTGTTGATGGGAACGATATTCATTTGAAATAACAGTCATTACATTTTAGTCAGCCCTCATATGTGTTGCCATATGGACGGTTACTATTGCCTTGAACAGCTTATTAATGGTTACTATGGCCCTGAAATGCGGTCTCAACCAAAGCAAAGAAACAGAACAATTTTCAAATAAACTAACACTCAAGAGAGCTTATCTGAAAAGGAAAGCAAAGACAATTATTTTTCACCAATATCCTGTCCATCTTGCCATAAAACTCCAGCAGGAATCATTAGCACACATACACCTCTCCTTCCATCCGTGAAAATTTACCTCCACAAAGCCCACCTCTAACTTCAGAGCTCACAGTATTCCCTACTTTGAGAGCCCTATAAGAAACAGAACAGGGGGAACCAATTCTTTTACGTCTGCTTAGCAAGCAGATTGTAGTCAAAACCATTGTCATAAGATCAAATGCTAACAATGTACGTAAATTCCCATGACTTCCAGGGATTAAATCGACCCTACAGGTGTGATGGGTTACATCTGATTCAAGTTCCTCAAACTTCAGCAGGTTTCAGCAAACGAAATTTAAACCAACCCAGATTTTATGTGGGGAAAGAGGAAAGGGAAATGACCTATTTTATGTTAGTTACTTGAAATGTTTAAATATGTGCATAGTGGTGTCAGGCCATAGAGCAGAAGCATATCAACTTTAAAAGTCACGTACAAAGACGGGGTGGGGGTAGGTAATGGATTATCCACTTATGACTCAGTTTTACAAAATACTGCAATTCCACTGCTCTAAATGGCTTTAAATTTATTCAAGATGGGTGGAACCGTGGGTGTTAACATGCTCAGCAACCTGTTAATGTTAAGAAGGTGCTTGTCCTAGAATCATTATTTGCATTTGAATGTCTGATACACTGGATCTTAAACCTCATGGTATTTTCTTTGTATTCCAAACTCCAGCATCTTTTAAAATTATGCACAAATTGTGTTCTGCTTACAATTCTTGTGGCAACTTTTGCTGTACTTTGAAATATCAATTTCCATTACTCTTTGCTTTTTTTCCCCTAGAAAAGCACTTTTAAAGAAAAAACAAAGGTTAAACTTCTTCAAGTTGTTATCAAGTTTAAACAGCAAAGAAAAGGAAAAAACTCTTATCCAGAGAAAAGAAAAAATATAGCCACACAATAGCATTTAAAAATAAAGTTACTGTGAAACTCCTGGTAACCACTCTTCACAATTTTTTACCCCACTTGTTTATTTATAAATGTTGATCACACAGTGAAGAACAACACTGAGAATGTATTAATTTTTTTCTTTGTCTTCATTTTGGAAGAAAGTTTCTAGGCACCTTGACAATGAAAAAAAGTACACATAATTTTTCTAAATTTTTATATACGGCATTTTTTCACTGTGGTAAATCACAATTGTACTTTACGTGCGACTAAGTATGATTGTTTCTTTATTTAAGGTAACTAAAGATCATTGACCCAAATTGTTTCGAATTGCTCTATATTATTCACACTTTAATCCATAAAAGCACAAATCATTGGAATTTAGGTTTTTTCTTAAAATATAATCTTTAGTGTATTTTGTGTTGTTTAGAGAAATACACTATAACTTAAAAAGATGACTCCGATTTAAAATGGGTCAAAAAGTAAACAAATATGCTTAAAATTGTGTGATAAAATGCATAAGGATAAAGCTAGCATTTGAAAATTTTTTCAGAGGTTTTATCAATTTGTCATTTATATTGAATTTCTGGGCAATCAGCTACAATTTTGGCATTGTGTTCTAAAGCAGAAAACTATCTATCTCAATGAAAGCAACCTCATCACGGCCCACTCGGGTTGCTATTTCAGTCTACATAATGTGAGGGGTTAAATGGACATGAAGAATAAACTGTTTCAGGGCCATTAACATTTCTAACTTTAAAAATGAGTGCCTTTCTGGTACGTACCAATTATGAAATGCCTTTTGTTAAAAATACAGTGCTCTTAGCAAAAACATTGCATGCTTCCTCTTATTGTCATTAGACTTAACGATTCGCCTGACATTTCTCTTTTAATATAAAAATTCATTTGCAAAAAATATTTCCACAAGCAAAGACCAACTTCTATACCTCCCTTTGCCACAAAAAGACCTGGATAGACAAATAAAAATAAGTAAAATACAGGAAAATCTTCAGAAATAAATTTTAATTTCTAGAATAATGGGTCAGGATTGTTACGTAAAAGATCATTATCCTTTTTTTTTCCTGTACCTATCAGAAACAAAGGCACGTGAGATAGTCCTTTCATAAGGGAAGTTTATCACTGGTGTTTCATTCCAAAGGGTTGTACCTCACGAATGCCATCGGGGCCTAGTTTAATATTTAAGGAAAAAAATTAATACAGTAGTAAATCACTATTTTAGGAGGAAGGAAGAAAAAAAGAAAGGAGGGTGAGAGGGGACCCTCCAGCTCCTATGTACTTTTAATCACTATTTAGATGACCAAAAGTATACTATACCTCCTTTTTAGCATTCTCTATATAGGGGCAAATTTTCCCACCTAGAGCTTTTTTTCAAACCTGCATCAACTATAAAAGCATCGTACAATTAATATAAGTCAAAAGAACTGGAAATTAATTTAAATGCTACTGATCATTTAATTAAGAGAGCGGTAATAGGAAAGCTTGCAAGAATAGAATTGCTTCTGAATTTTCTGAGCTAGACGATTTTTGCTTTCCACTTAAAGCAAATGTTAAAAATTTTTTTTCCATCAAAATCCTAAATAGCTTTCTGACAGGTTTGTTATGGTTAATTAATTACTTTCATTTGCACTAAGTTGTATACTTGAAGATGAACAGTACAAGATAACAAGGCCAGCCTCTGTGAGGGAGACCTTTGGTGGTCTATGCAGTCTGCTGCCTCATTACAGGACTAGCTATCTGCAGGAAGCCAGACTTTGAAAGGTACAGCACATCCCATAACACCCTCCCCTAACTGAGATGATTGTAGCTTCTTCCGAAAAGTGATGATTAGGAGAGAGAAAAGCAAAACGGAATGCTGTATGAATATTTCATGTAAATGAAAGCAGGCACTTAGCGACGTGCATCTTGATTGATGCTAGAGTGCCTCTAAACGTCTTGACATTGAAGGGTTCCGACTCCCCTTCCCTAGATGACTGCTTCAAGAGCTGCAGTTAATAGTGGAATATGGCCATAGTTAGCTCAAGGGCTCTTTATTACCGGCTGCTACTAAATAAGACCACAGGCATCCAGTTAGCATAAGTGAATTCTAGATAAAAGAGACTTCCGAGGGAACCCTAAATGAGATATGATAGTTATTTGGGGGGGGGGGCGGTATTTTTTCCCTCCCTGGAGCATAACTGTTTATTTCACTGTTAACCCTTCTCAAGAAAGAGCCAAAGAACTCAAATTGCTATGCAGAAAGAGGCCAAGTAAATAAAAATGGGGTGAGATGTACACAGATGCACATGATCTCCAAATAATTTTAAGTAAGTAGTAGTATAGTAGTAATAGTGGCAGTAGTAGTAAATAAGAGAAAAGCCCTCATCATGCGAGTTTTTAGAAATATAATTATTTTAGAGATAAGTAGCATTTTTCTAAATTTGTGCAATAAACCATCAGTCCTCTACCCTCCCTCCATATATGCAAGGTTTATCTTCCTAACAAGTAAGGAGACTTAAGAAACTTAAGGGACAGAATATTTCAAAATGCAAGTTCAGGTGGATGAGTTCAAGGCTTTAGAAACACAGTTCTATGGCAGGGGTGTGAGGGATAACAGTGATAGGTCTGATGACATCACCACAAACCGCTCCCCACAATGTCAGAGACTTAGATCGTTTTCCTCCAGAAAATGCTTGGGTAACTGTGGTTTGCTTAGCCCAGGATTTCTACCTCCATTGGCTCTTCATGAATCATCTGTCATTGAAAGGTAAATAAACTCTCCATGAGCTGTGACCACCAGAGAGCTTTCTTTCCATGACTCGACCAGAACAAGAGCCCAAGGAGAGTCACTGGCAGTATCCCAGCATGCCAGCAGCCCCCAGCCTCAGCTGCCACTACTTTTCTGCAACAGTCATCTAAAGACAGAAAGAAAAGGAAAGTAGAAAGCTCAGGAAATAACTCAGAATCCCTGAAATCACTTAGAGACTTTCCGTTGCATTTAAAATATCCAACTGATGGGTCACACAAAACCCAATAACCTGTTTTGTACTTTCCCAATGTCCCTTCTCTTCTGACTCCCACTCTGTAACTCCTGAGGCTCCTTTAAGGGGAGACAATATTTCACACAGAAACAATATAAACCTCTGAGATGTACAGAAACACATGCATATGGATTTAAGAACGGAAAACTTGATATGCTTTTGAGTCTGCTCAGATCTGCATCACTGAATCAGAGAACTGGAAAAGACTTTTCAAAATCACTTAGCCCAGTCTCCTGATCAAACGACGCAAAGGGAGGGACTTGCCAAAAATCACATACTTAAGGAATAGCAGAGCCAGTACTAGGTTTCAGATCTCATGATTCTCCATCTTTTTTTTTTAATGTCACCAAAATTATTCTGTCATTAATGTATCATTTTTGCCTGAATTTACATGGTGTCTTTCTTTCAAAAACCCAATTTTTAATTGACAGTAATTTATCTCTTGTCTTATAGTATTCTAGACCTTCTTATACTTGTTAAACATTAATCCATGGGTAGCAATTTCATTACAGAATAACAATACATCACACGTATTTATACAAGTTTGCAAAGCACTTTCACATTAGTTATCCAATTCAGCCCATCCAGAAGTCTTGGAAAGCAGTTATTTCCTCTGCTTTCAAGAAGAAGAAACTGAGATTGAGGTCCTTGTCTTAACTGATGGAGATTGAGAATGACAGAGCAGAGTCTCATACCCACATCTTCTGGCTCCAAGGTCATTGCTCATTATCCTTCATTCTATTGTTTAATAAATATTTATTAAGCATCTACTATGTAACAGGCTTCTGATTCAATCCTGGGGTCATCTATTACAACTTAGAGACTGTTTCGTATTTTCCCTACGTTAGAATACAACCTTCCCATAATTGTCCAATCAAGTTTTGTCTAATAGCCAGTTAGAGATAGACAGTTGAAAAGCTGACCTTATGCTCACTTAATTTTTATCTACTGTATTACCTCTGTTTTTCACAGATGCCCCGTATAGTACACATATGGCTTCTAAGTGAGGTCTTTATGTAAAACTCTACGTACGAGGATGCAGTGACTTTTCAAATGGCATTAGTACTATAAGACAGAACAAAGAAATCTGCAGTCCTGTCAGCTTTTAGTGAGTTACAAAGCCTGACAGTAACACATGCAGCTTTCAGGGCCATAGGCAGCAGGCATGAAAAAATCTGCACACAGCGTTTCGAAAATGACAAGTTGTGGATCCCGGATGCCATTATTATTATTATTAAAATTAAACAGAGATTTAATCTAACATTCTATGGGCAGTCATGCAACTGACTTTAAAAACTGTAAACTGAGGCATACATCGTACTGCACTGAACCTAATGCTTTAATTAAGTTTCAATGCAGCCAGTGACAATGACCAGGGTGCACACGGGTGCTGCGAGCTGCAGGCCATTCTCCCTCTGCCGGAGCACAGTTCCTGGGAGCCCGGCAGGAGCAGCAGCCACTGATGCCACAGTTAGATATTTATGAAAGAGATGCTCTGAATTTTATCATAGTGGTATAGATCAATTTTCAGGACAGAGTCCTTAACAGTATATTTGGAGGCTAGGTACAAAACTAATTTTATCTGCTTCAGTGATGTGTGAACTGTATGAGGAAAGACATGTCCCAACTCTCTGATAGCTTATCTTCCCTGGTGACCATTTATGCATTCTCTTGTAAATATACATATTTTACAAGGAAAGGGAAGGGGGAGAGGAATGCTCTTTCAACTCTCCTTTGAGATGACCTTGAAGAAGGAGCATTTGAATCTTCCGGGAAATTAGCAGCCACGTGTATTTCGATAATGATGGGTGGGTGGGAAGTGCCACTCAGGGAACTGGCAATATCCTAGGTTGCGGGCACTTGACCAGGATGTCTTTCCCACTGAGGCTTTTTCTTCAAGGAGACAGAGAAAAGCAGAGCTGCCTGGACCTGGAAGTCAAGTCCTCCCCCTACACTGGAGGGCTTAGCAGATAAAGAGGCTATTACAAAGAAAGTAGCAATGAAAGAGATGTTGATTTGGTATTTTCTCAGGCATGTTAACTCTAATGAACACCAAGAGAGAAATGAAAAAGCCCTTCCAAGCAAATGTATAGGTAATCAGTTGCTCTCTCAAAAAAGCAAGGATGGCAGGATAACAGCAACGAAAATTAACCTTTGCTTTGTGTTGTTTACATCAAGACCATGGAGTCCATATGTAAGCCAGATGGATGGAAGCATGTTTTCCTTTTTTCTGTTTCCAGAGTGTCTGTATATAGGATGCCACTTTAAATCTTACACTTTCTTTTTTCAGCTATGTCTCCCTTCTCCCACTTTTGAATACACATCTGAAGAGTGATTCCTCTCCTACACCCAACATTTGGGCTCAAATATCCAGTGGACAGATTTTTATATGCATTGCCACATACCTTCAAATAAGTACCTCTTTACTGCCTAGACCAGAGGCAGACAAATTTTTATATAAAGGGCCAGATAATAAATACTTTAGGCCTTGAGGGCCATGTGGTCTCTGTCACTACAATTCAACTCTGTCATCATAGCATGAAAGTGGACAAGGAGTATACATAAATAAATTAATGTACCTATGTTTCAGTAAAACTTTATTTATGGACACTGAAAACTGAATTTCATATAATTGTCATATTTCACAAAATATTATTATTTTCAACCATTTAACATGTTTGAAAACCATTCTTAGTTTGTAGGCCATACAAAAAAAAAAACCAAAAAACCAGCAGGTAGAATTTGGACCATGGGCTATAATTTGCCAACCCTTGGTGTAGAGAAAGTATAGACAGAATTACATAGGCTACCATACTTAGACTATTAGAGATATTTTATACAGGTATTTTCTGTAAAGCATGTGTACCATTTTACAGCTATACCCTAATCTAACTTTTACAACACTGTTAAGAGGCAAACAATGGGCAAAGCATCCACCTGGCTTGTGAATGTGTTTCTGGCTGTGTGTTCTGGTTTCACACAGAACACTGCTGTGTGAAACCCTAGGCACAAGGACAATCAAGTGAGATGACCAAGAATAGAAATGAGGACATTTATATGCTGAATCCACTAATCATACATAGCTCTAGATATGTGCTGCATTCGTAACCGATCTTTATATACCTTAACAATCACACACACCTTCCACTTACGTCCAGATATTTACATATTTCAGTCAAAATAAATCATAACAAGTAAATGTGATCTTATTACTTCTCTCCTCTGAAAATGTATGAGACCATCCACAATCAGTATAATTTTGTGGGAGGAGAGGAGAAGGCAGCACAGAATGGGTGGTTATTACTACCTTTAAGTTTTCTATCAGAAGCAACATGGTACAGTGGATTTTGAGGTTAAGAGATCTGGTTTTGAATCCTGGCACCTTGGGCCTATTTACCTCTGTGACTTCCAAGCACTATAAATGGGAATTATAATATTTAATTTATGGGATTTTTGTGAGCTGAAAGACAACACATGTAAAGCCGGGCTCTCGTTAGATGCTCAGTCAGTCTTCATATCCATTCCCTTTTCCAGTGCATCCTCAGAAAACAAAGAGATGGCCGCTATAAAGTGGTGAGCTGACATCCTTGCTATTTTTTTCAGGTTCATCATATCTGCAATGCTACACTCACTGCTATGGGTTTTTGAGAGGACATTTCTCCCATTTATTCTTATATAGTCCATAGAAGGAAGCCTGATGCTAATGTGACTTTACTTCTTTCATCCAGGTTCATTCCATCAAATTCCCAGGACTTAAAAAGAAAATAGAGAAGAGTTTCCAAATGCAACATATTTTCTCTTTCATGAATCCATTTGTCAAATCAGCTTGGTGGTGCCAATTCCAGGATTAAATCGCCTGTTCACAAGCAGGCATCATTATAGTTTCAATGGTAATGGCATTTTCAGCTCTATAGAGAGCCAGTAAATTGTGATTCCTCAACTGACCAATTTCAATAATGAGAAGAACCTCCATTCTGGGCAGGAACCTGAGACAGTCTGTGACACGGCAGATTCTTTCATATGAACAGTGGGTGCAATTGCTCTTTCTATTACTTTCTTCAGTCCACCCAGACCCTGTTCTCAGCCCTGGGAACATGAAAATCAGCAAGCCAGTCCCTATCCTCACATCTTCCCAGCCCAGTGGTGGACACAGATGCATATGGAGACAACAGCACAACCTCATAAGGGTGTGTGAGCACCTACAAGGGGTGTGCAACACTGTCTGACTGCAAGAATCAGGGAAGACTTCACCAAGGAGGTAAACCTGGATCTTAGCCTTGAAAGATGGAGTTTGCCAAGGATGGATAACATTCCACACAGAACAAACAGAGAAGACCAGGTAAAGAACTTCTCCACTGTGGCAAGTACCCAGATACCCATCAGGCTGAGGCAAGCACACTCTCCTGCATGCCACCACTATACCCCATTAAATCCTCCATTTCAGAATTAATCACACAGCACTCCTTTTTTTTCCCCACTAAGCTGTAGTACAGACTCCCCAGAGGCAATATGTATCTATCTAATGAAAAGGAGATAATCAAATACTTCGAAGATGAACAAAAATGTAGAAGATGATATATTTTAACCTCAAATGTACTTCCAAAAAAATTTAGAGACCAATAATTTATAACCTATAAAGTTTACTTATAAATACTTGTGAGCCCTGCCATAAGAATTAGTTTAAAAAAAAAAAAAGCATACAATAAATGAAGAATCAATATGTGTTATGTGAGTGAATGAATTAAAAACATTAGGTCAAAACCAACTCAGGCCTTTTCAAGTATTAGTCCATACCAAAATTTTAAAAAGTTACAAGATCTGACACTTCAAGAGGATATCTGAAATTCTGTCCTACAGCAGAAGCAACCTGTCTGTCCCTACCAATTCAGCTTCAAACATTGGGAGCCTCCAGAAATACCAGTCCCACTGGCAGGCGATGTCTGGAATCAGTCCTACTTACCCAAAGCAGATGTGAATCATATCTGGGGTAAGTCTGTCGAGCTGCTGATATCTCCTTTCCCAAGCATGCTTACCTAGCATTCATGACCAGACTTCTACTCAGACCTCTGAGTCCATGATTCCGATTATAGTACTAACCACAGTTTACCTAGATAAAACCTTGACATCCTGTCTAGACCTCTCTAAAGGCCAGACTATGTCTCTAAAAACCCCAACTACACACAAACCATGGTTCTGGGCTGGCCTGTATGGACCGCCCAGAATAGCAGTGATGACAGCCTCACACCTCCTCATCTTCTTCTCTATTGGGAGCCCCTTCCTGCTTCACTACACCAATTACTTTATCTCACCCCTGTCTACATCAGACAGCCAGGATGGAGCTAGTGTTTGCCACCCCCCCCCCAGCTGCAAACACTGACATTTGGATTGCTGGCTCCACAGATTAGGGGCCCAGAACCATCTCAGCATTCCCCTACCTGCATCTCAAACTCAGGACTCTCCTTGCCTAGAGTCTGGGCTCATTGAAGCTAGCCCACGGCAGAACACTTACAGGTGTGTTGCTTTCCACTGAAGGTCTGTTTAAAACACTAAGTATTTGAGGGTGTTTTTAAAAAATAATGGAGGCGACAGTTTCTGCTAATGCAAGTACGTCTTAAACCTCTTTAAACTAGCCGATGGTGAGTATTGCCTCATTGTGGGACTGAGATTCAGGTTTTAGAATTTACTGAATTATTAACTTTACAGTACAAGTCTTTGCTAAACTTTTGCACCCTGTGCAGCTTGGTGGTATATACATGGCGCTTAAAGTCGTAAGCAAAAGTTACTTCTATTTCCATCCTTGGTTTTAAAGTATGTTCTCTTTTAATCTCATTTTGCACGTTCATTTCCCCATTCTTTAGCAAAATCTATGAAGCAATCAGGTGAACAGTAAGTACATGAAAGAAAATAACCTAAAATAAACTCTAAGGAATACATCCTCATATGTAAAGAGAAAATAGGTTTTAATATCAAGACTTTTTTTAGTATTCTAGAGTGAAAAGTTTGAGTCCCACAGATAACTGTTTTCTTTTTTGAAAGCATCATTCACCTTTGTCAACTTAAAGGTTCCTTTCGTTATGAACGATCATAACCCCCAAACCCAGCCAACCTTTTACGTACATTTAACAATTATTCTCATGTTAGAAATCAAAATAAGTCTCATTAAAATTACTAGAGCTTTTCTAATCTTAAGAGCTGAGGTTTAAAAAAAAAATCTTTACTGTGTTGAGATTGTCATTTACTTTTTATACCCAATTTGCTGTCTTCACTGGTTAGACAATTAACCAGTATTCAAGGTTGTGAAATAGTGAGAAGTATGAAATTTACATAAATAAAATAAATTAACACAGTTAAACAATACAATATTGCCTCCTGACATCTCCATTTTCAGATGTCATCAACAAATAATCAAGATACCAACTCAGGGTAGGCATTGTTCCTTAATAATTGCTTAGATTATCATAGATTCACTAATCATTACAATATTATTCAGAAATTTGTTTTTAATCCAGTGAACATATTGCTAATTACTGAAACATCTAACAGCATCATCTTTTCTAACAGCAGCAAAATGCCAGGGAATTGATTTTAATTAGGTTGTAGAAAAAGAATTATGTGGAATTTAAATATGTCATTCAATTTATATGTCAAGGAGACTGTCAAAAAGGATTATGTGGTTAACCGGACTTTGGGATAAAGGGAGGTCTGTGTTTGGAATTCTGTAATTCATTTCAAAAGCTCTTCTATACATACACATACTGCTGCTGAATGTCTTAGCCCCTCTGCATTTTCCAACAGGTTTCCTTCTCTCTCCTTCTTCCATGGCAATAACCACCTAGGCAGAACATTGCGATGTCTCAGTATCAAGAAAAGTGATCATTTTCTTATATCTTTTTTTTTTATGTAACCACAGGGGGCTCAGGCTTTCATTTAGTAAGGCAGTACAGAATTTTGAAGCGAGGATTTATTTAATGAGGTTTAGAATAAACAAAGCCTTCCAAGCAGGCACAATAGAAGAGAAACCAGAAAAATTCCACTGTCATTAAAAATGGGACATTCTGAGATGGTTAAATGGGGGAAGGGGTGCAAATTAGATATGTCTTTAGCCTCTAAAATTCTAGCAATCCACATGCTTAATTACTTTAGATGACCCTTCAGGAGAAGCCAACAGTATTGCTTCTTGTGCATTCTGGGTATCTTTGTTGCACTGGGACCTGTGAGGCTAATACCCATTCAGTAAGATCCATTAAAGCGCTCTGGGCTTCTTGAAGGAAAATTTCCTAAATCAACATTACATCAAAGGATGAGTAAAACACGATGTAAAAGTTTTCAAATATTATTTTGAAAACCAATTCCACCTAAACAATACATTCCACTAAACAAACTAACTAACAAAAACCTATAAAGAAATGCTGACTCCAGTCAGGGATTTGAGCTCCTAAACTCCCTCAAGTCCTTTGGAAACAATCCATATTTGGGGTTGAAAACCCTTGGAAATTCCTTCTGACTTATAAGCGACTACCTTTTCAGTTACTGCATATCTGATGTACACAAGATTTTTAAAATTAATGTCCAAAGCTGATATTGTTTCCATAAAGAAAGGTTAAACCTCTCATTATTTATTCATTCCTTCTTTCACTCATTTATCCACCTTTCCACCACTCATTCACTTAAGACTGTTGAACACCTACTATACTATCTATTCCACTCACTAGCAGTGGAACAGTTCTCTCCTGACCTCACATAAAGCCAGGATATTCATGCAAGAATCTTGCAACAGGGTAAACACAAACACAGTATGCAAAGTAAAAACATTCTAGAGAATATAGCCAAGTTTCACAAATGGTACAGAAATTTTTTTTTTTATACAGCAGGTTTTTATGACATATTAGTGTATATATGTCAATCCCAATCTCCCAATTCATCACAACACCACCACCCACCACCACTTTCCCAACTTGGTGTCCGTAAGTTTGTTCTCTACATCTCTGTCTCAATTTCTACCCTGCAAACCAGTTCATCTGTACCATTTCTCTAGGTTCCACATATATGCATTAATATACAATATTTGGTTTTCTCTTTCTGACTTACTTCACTCTGTATGACAGTCTCTAGATCCACCCATGTCTCTACAAATGACCCAATTTCATTCCTTTTTATGGCTGAGTAATATTCCATTGTATATATGTACCACATCTTCTTCATCCATTCGTCTGTCGATGGGCATTTAGGTTGCTTCCATGACCTGGCTATTGTAAATAGTGCTGCAGTGAACATTGGGGTGCATGTGTCATTCTGAATTATGGTTTTCTCTGGGTATATGCCCAGTAGTGGGATTGCTGGGTCATATGGTAATTCTACTTTTAGTTTTTTAAGGAACCGCCATACTGTTCTCCATAGTGGCTATATCAATTTACATTCCCACCAACAGTGCAAGAGGGTTCCCTTTTCTCCACACCCTCTCCAGCATTTGTTGTTTGTAGATTTTCTGATGATGCCCATTCTAACTGAGGTGAGGTGATACCTCATTGTAGTTTTGATTTGCATTTCTCTAATAATTAGTGATGTTGAGCAGCTTTTCATGTGCTTCTTGGCCATCTGTATGTCTTCTTTGGAGAAATGTCTATTTAGGTCTTCTGCCCATTTTTGGATTGGGTTGTTTGTTTTTTTAATATTGAGCTGCATGAGCTGTTTATATATCTTGGAGATTAACCCTTTGTCCGCGGATTCATTTGCAAATATTTTCTCCCATTCTGAGGGTTGTCTTTTCGTCTTGTTTGTAGTTTCCTTTGTTGTGCAAAAACTTTTAAGTTTCATTAGGTCCCATTAGTTTATTTTTGTTTTTATTTCCATTACTCTAGGAAGTGGATCAAAAAAGATCTTGCTGTGATTTATGTCAAAGAGTGTTCTTCCTATCTTTTCCTCTAAGAGTTTTATAGTGTCCAGTCTTAGATTTAGGTCTCTAATCCATTTTGAGTTTATTTTTGTGTATGGTGTTAGGGAGTGTTCTAATTTCATTCTTTTACATGTAGCTGTCCAGTTTTCCCAGCACCACTTATTGAAGAGACTGTCTTTTCTCCATTGTATATCCTTGCCTCCTTTGTCATAGATTAGTTGACCATAGGTGCGTGGGTTTATCTCTGGGCTTTCTATCATGTTCTTTAAGTAACGGATTTTCACTACAGGGATTTTACTTTTTAGCACCATCAGGACAACACATACCTCTCCAAATATAGTCAATATTTGCCTGTTCCTAAAATTGATATAATAAGAAAAGTAGTTATGGATAACTTTTTGTCAATTAACTTGAAAGTTTAAACAAAATGGACAGGTAACTAGAAAAATATAATTTACAAAAACTTACACAAAAAGAAACAGAAATCCTGAATAGTCTGATATTCATCTTGAAAGCACTAATAAAGTCATATCATTTACCTACAGCTGTCATCCATTGATCAATCAGGTGTCCACTCTGGTTGTCCTATGCTTATACCCTATCTGATGTTAAAGATATAAAATGTTATCCTGACCTATATTCATAAAAGGATTGAATCAAAATAACCTTCCTGCAAATAAAACTCCAAATACAAATGGCTTCACTATTTAGATATACCAAACATTCAAGGAAAAAAAAAATTATTCTAAACTTATGCAACTTATTGCACAGAATAGGAAAGAAAAGAAACATTTTCTAACTCATTTTAAGAGATTAATATAGCCTTGATGCCAAAACCTGACAAAGAGTATACAAGAAAGGAAAATTTAAATTAAAAGACCTCAGTCATGAACCTAGATTCATAATTCCAAAATAAATTAAAGCAAACTGAGTATAGCAATATATAAAAAGGATAATACATCATGGCTAAGTTAAATTCATCTAAGGAATGTTAGGGTGCTTTAATATTAGAAAATCAATTAATGCACTTTATCATATTAACAGATTAAAGGAAAATAATGATATGACCATATCAATAGATACGGAAAAAGCAGGTGATAAAATTCCACATCTTTTCTTTTCAGCACTGGTCTGGAAGTCTTACCTAGCACAATAAGGGGGGGGGGGAGTTATTATTTGCAGATGATATAATTGTGTAAACCCAAAATACTATGCACATATATTTTAGCATTTGTTAGAGACTTTAACAAGTTGTCAGGATATAGGGTCAATATTTTAAAAATCAATTATAGATCCATATATAAGAAAAAAACAGAATATGAAGTAAAATTTTAAATACTATTTAAAATAGTATCAAATATATGAAATAGCTAGGAACAAATATAACAAAAGATTCCAAGAATTTCTCTTTCCCCTTAGGAAAGAGGAAAATAAAGTATATTGAGAAACACTGATGAAAACTTAAATGAATGGAGAGATACTGAGTATTTATGTATTAAAAGACTCTATTATAAATTTATTAATTCTCCCAAATTAACTAATAAACTCTAAGGAATCCCAATAAAAATCCCAACAGGTTTCTTGTGTAAAGTAACAATCTGATTCTAATATTTAAATGGAAATTCATGGATAAAATAGCCAAAATGCTCTGGAAGATATAGTACAAGATGAGAAGACATGCTATATCAGATATGATGAGTTATTTTAAAATATAGAAATCAACATATTTTTGACTAAAAATATTGCCTAAAATAGAACCAAAAAACAGCCCTATATATGTATACGGACTTGATTTATAACTGAGATGATATTTCAGAGCATTATGAAATAACTTTCTTTTTTAAATAAAATATGCTGGTAACATGGGATATACATATGGGATTCATACCCTACAGTGAGCATAAAAATCAATTCTAATTGTGAACAATAAAACTCTAAAGCTCTTAGAAAGTAATATAAATATCTTTATATCCTCAGAGTTTGGGAGGGATTTCTCAAAGAAGACACCAAAAAGCAGTAACCTAATACTGGCACAAAAACAGACACATAGATCAATGGAACAGAATAGAGAGCCCAGAAATAAACCCATGCACCTATGGTCAATCAATCTACAACAAAGGAGGCAAGAATATACAATGGAGAAAAGACAGTCTCTTCAACAAGTGGTGCTGGGAAAACTGGACAACCACATGTAAAACAATGAGATTAGAACATTTCCTCACACCATACACAGAAATAAACTCAAAACGGATTAAAGACCTAAATGTAAGACCTGAAACCATAAACCTAGAAGAGAACATAGGCAGAACACTCTTTGACAGAAATAGTAGCAATATTTCTTTTTGGATCTGTCTCCTAAGGTAAAAGAAACAAAAGGAAAAAAAAATAAATGGGGCCTAATTAAACTGAAAAGCTTTGGCACAGCAAAAGAAACCACTGACAAAACAAAAAGACAACCTACTGAATGGGAGAAAATATTTGCAAATAATATGACCAATAAGGGGTTACTATCCAAAATATATAAACAGCTCAATACCAAAAGAACAGACAGATTAAAAAATGGACAGAAGACCTGAATAGACATTTTTCCAAGGAAGACATACAGATGGCTAACAGGCACATGAAAAGATGCTCAACATTGCTAATTATTAGAGAAATGCAAATGAAAACAAGAACAAGATATCACCTCACACCTGTCAGGATGGTTATCACCAAAAGTCTACAAATAACAAATATTGGTGAGGATGTAGAGAAAAGAGAACTCTTGTACCCTGTTGGTGGAAATGTAAATTAGTGCAGCCACCGTGGAAAACACTATGGAGATTTCTCAAAAAACTAAAAAAAGTAGTACCATATGATCCCTCAATTCTACTTCTGGGTATATATCCAAAGAAAATGAAAACGCTAATTCAAAAAGATACATGCACCTCAATGTTCTAAGCAGCATTATTTATAATATGCAAGATATGGAAGCAACTTAAGTGTCCATCAACAGATGAATGGATAAAGAAGATGTATGTATGTGTACATGTATATACGTATACATACATACAATGGAATATTACTCAGCCATAAAAAAGAATGAAATTCTGCCATTTGCAACAGCATGGACAGAACTAGAGAGTATTACGCTTAGTGAAATAAGTCAGACAAAGAAAGACAAATACTCTATGTTATCACTTATATGTGGAATCTAAAAAACAAACAAACAAACAAACAAGTGTATATAACAAAACTTAAACAGGCTCACAGCTATAGAGAAAAAACTAGTGATTACTAGTTGGGAAAGGGTGGGGGAGAGGGGCAAGATGGGATATGTGATTAAGAAATACAAACTACTGTGTATAAAATAGATAAGCAACAAGGATATATAGTATAGGACAGGGAAATATAGCCAGTGTTTTGTAATAAATAATGTTAAATGGAGTACAATCTATAAAATATTGAATCACTATGTTGTATACCTGAAAAATATAATATTGTAAATCAACCAAACTTCAATTTAAAAAGTACTAACCTGAAAGGAAATGATTGATATATAAGAGTACATTAAAATTCAGATTTTTTTTCTTCATGAAAAACACCACAAAATATTAAAAACACCCCAGAGATTAGGAAAAGTTATTTGCACAGCATCTACGTCAAAGACTAGGGTCTGGAATATATAAAGAATTTCTACAAATAAGTAAGACAGACAATCCAACAGAAAAATAGGCCAAAAAAAAAAAAAAGAAGAAGAAGAAGAACGTATATGACAAACCCACAGCCTACATCATTCTCAATGGTGAAAAACTGAAACCATTTTCACTAAGATCAGGAACAAGACAAGGTTGCCCACTCACATCACTATTATTCAACATAGTTTTGGAAGTTTTAGCCACAGCAATCAGAGAAGAAAAAGAAATAAAAGGATTCCAAATCAGAAAAGAAGTAAAGCTGTCACTGTTTGCACATGACATGATACTATACATAGAGAATCCCACAGATGCTACCAGAAAACTACTAGAGCTAATCAATGAATTTGGTAAAGTAGCAGGATACAAAATTAATGCACAGAAATCTCTTGCTTTCCTATACACTAATGATGAAAAATCTGAAAGAGAAATTAAGGAAACACTCCCATTTACCACTGCAACAAAAAGAATAAAATACCTAGGAATAAACCTACCTAAGGAGACAAAAGACCTGTATGCAGAAAACTATAAGACACTGATGAAAGAAATTAAAGATGATACAAACAGACAGAGAGATAAACCACGTTCTTGGATTGGAAGAATCAACATTGTGAAAATGACTATACTACCCAAAGCAATCTACAGATTGAATGCAATCCCTATCAAACTACCAATGGCATTTTTCACAGAACTAGAACAAAAAATTTCACAATTTGTATGGAAACACAAAAGACCCCAAATAGCCAAAGCAATCTTGAGAAAGAAAAACGCAGCTGGAGGAATCAGGGTCCCTGACTTCAGACTACACTACAAAGCTACAGTAATCAAAACAGTATGGTACTGGCACAAAAACAGAAATATAGATCAATGGAACAGGATAGAAAGCCCAGAGATAAACCCACATACATACGGTCACCTTATTTTTGATAAAGGAGGCAAGAATATACAATGGAGAAAAACATCCTCTTCAATAAGTGGTGCTGGGGAAACTGGACAGCTACATGTAAAAGAATGAAATTAGAACACTCCCTAACACCATACACAAAAATAACTCAAAATGGATTAAAGACCTAAACGTAAGGCCAGACACTATCAAACTCTTAGAGGAAAACATAGGCAGAACACTCTATGACATACATCACAGCAAGATCCTTTTTGACCCACCTCCTAGAGTAATGGAAATAAAAACAAAAATAAACTAATGGGACCTAATGAAACTTAAAAGCTTTTGCACAGCAAAGGAAACCATAAACAAGACGAAAAGACATCCCTCAGAATGGGAGAAAATATTTGCAAATGAAGCAACTGACAGAGGATTAATCTCCAAAATATACAGACAGCTCATGCAGCTTAATATCAAAAAAACAAACAACCCAATCCAAAAATGGGCAGAAGACCTAAATAGACATTTCTCCAAAGAAGATATACAGATGGCCAACAAACACATGAAAAGATGCTCAACATCACTAATCATTAGAGAAATGAAAATCAAAACTACAATGAGGTATCACCTCACACTGGTCAGAATGGCCATCATCAAAAAATCTACAAACAATAAATGCTGGAGAGGGTGTGGAGAAAAGGGAACCCTCTTGCACTGTTGGTGGGAATGTAAATTGATACAGCCACTATGGAAAACAGTATGGAGGTTCCTTAAAAAACTAAAAATAGAACTACCATATGACCCAGCAATCCCACCACTGGGCATATACCCTGAGAAAACCATAATTCAGAAAGAATCATGTACCACAATGTTCACTGCAGCTCTATTTACAATAGCCAGGACATGGAAGCAACCTAAGTATCCATCGACAGATGAATGGATAAAGAAGATGTGGCACATATATACAATGGAATATTACTCAGCCATAAAAGGAAACGAAATTGAGTTATTTGTAGTGAGGTGGATGGAACTAGAGACTGTCATACAGAGTGAAGTAAGTCAGAAAGAGAAAAACAAATACCGTATGCTAACACATATATATGGAATCTAAAAAAAAAAAAAAAAAAAATGGTTGTGATGAACCTAGAGGCAGGACAGGAATGCAGACGTAGAGAATGGACTTGAGGACATGGGGAGGGGGAAGGGTAAGCTGGGACGAAGTGAGAGAGTGGCATGGACATAAATACACTACCAAAGGTAAAATAGATAGCTAGTGGGAAGCAGCCACATAGCACAGGGAGATCAGCTCAGTGCTTTGTGACCACCTAGAGGGATGGGATAGGGAGGATGGGAGGGAGACGCAAGAGGGAGGGGATATGGGGATATATGTATACGTATAGCTGATTCACCTTGTTATGCAGCAGCAACTAACACAACAATGTAAAGCAACTATATTCCAATAAAGATGTTAAAAAAAAAAAGAACGGATATTCCACAAAAGAAGAAATCCAGATGACCAGCAAACATATGTGTACTTCATATGCACCATGTCAGATCATCTTGGCTTTAAAACTGTCTCCATGGCCTCTAGAAACTTGTTCCAGCCCCAGCCAACTCTGAGGGGTTGTGACCAACTTCAGCCAGATACAACCCAAGAGCACGTAGCTGCACACCCATGCCAAGAACCTCTCACCTCTTTCCCCAGAGACTTCTTGGTTGACAGAACCACTTAACACCCATGCCTGCAGAGTCATAAGTGAATTAATGTCCCATGGGACTGATCAATCTTTGACTAGTAGAAGATAGGAGCCAATGAATGAATTCTCCCTTCTTCCTGTCTTTCTTCCCTCGCACTCTATTACCAGCAGATTGTCATGAGAAACAATCCTTTATGCTGCTTCTCAAAAGGTAGTTCCCTGAGACTGACAATCATTTGAATTTGAAAAGAGAAGTGGGTAGTTGAAAACACATCCTTGCATTAGCCATTTCTCCTTCTCTGCCTCACTCCCGTACCCTCCATACTGCTCCCTTGGATTACACCCTCTATTAAAGCAATAGCACAGAAGCCTTTACCGCAAGCTCTGCTTTCTGGAGAACATAAGCTAAGTCAATATGAAAAGTTGCTCAGCCTTATTTGTAATCAGTGACCTACCACAAGGAAATACCAAACACACCTATCAGATGAGCAAAAACTTAGAATTCTGACAGACCAAATGCTAACAGGAATGTGGAAAAACATAAACTCATACACTGTAAGTAGGAGTGCAAATTGGTGCAAACTGGAATACTACTTGGCATTATCTACTAAAGGTAAATATTTGCATATCCTAGAATTGAGCATTTCAACTCCTGATTATATACCCTAGAGACATAGCAGATTTACCATAAAGTGAATCAAAGGCCTCTCACTGGCATGGATCCCCTGCAGGTCTTGGTACTTAAATTGTGTGTGTGTGTGTGTGTGTGTGTGTGTGTGTGTGTGTGTGTGTGTGTCTATCAATATATGCTTTAAAGCAAGCCCCTAAATTGTATGAGCTTAAGGATTCAAAAATCCTGGATCCACCCTTGCCTAGATAAAAGTTGTTCAGGATACAACTACAAGAACCAACACTGTTCCTAATAGCCCCAAACTGGAAACAACCCAAATGACCATCAAATGTTGAATGATGCATCAGTCAGGGAAGTCTGACTGGGAAAAGGGATTTATTGTAGGAATTCAACCTTTTACTATTGTGGGACAAGCTAGAGAAATAAAGGTCCAGAAGGGGGAGTTGGAGGATCACAGAAGGAGTTGCTAAGTAGGCAATCTTAAAAGCCAAACTGAAGTGGAGGGAGGAAGGGAAAAGCTCGTGGAGGTGTCTCTAGCAAGTTGCTGCTTCTAGGTAGCTATCGCCTCTCTGGGCCCAGAGCCAAGGGGATATGGAGGTTCTGCTGGTCAACAGAACCAACAGTCAAGATGAAATGGCCAAAGAGAAGAGTATGAACAAGCTAGGATCCGCTGGGCACCTCTGTGTCTGTTGTCACCATATCTTCATCACCATAAAGACTTTTAGAGGATAATGGTTGCTGCTTTATTTCTGCCTTGCAAGTATCACACATGTTATCCTTTTGGCCAACTCCAACTCAGAACCCCATGAGGAAGGGAATTCTGGAAAATATAGTTTATGGCTTACCCAAATCAGCACATCACAATCCAGCACATATGGACAAATTGTGGAATATACATGCAATGGAATTCTATATTGCACTAATTATGAATAAAATTCACCTACACACACACAACACAGATGAATCTTACAAACTTAATGTTGAGGGAAAGAAGCAACCTTCATTCAAGCAAGAATTCATAGTGTACGATTCCATTTACATAAGCCTCAAAAAGAGGCTAAATTAAACCAAACTGATTAATGATGCATGCATAGGTGATAAAACTAAAGAGAAAAGAAAGGAATCAATTATCACCAAATCAGGATAATGATTACCTCTGGGGGGATGGGGAGGTTATACTCTAGAAGGGATTCTGAAAAGCTGGCATCATTCTATTTTTTGTCCATGGTGTTTGTTACACAGCTTTTGCTTTGTAATTATTCATTAACTTTGCATTTCTATTTTCTGCATATATATTACATTTCATAAAATTAAGGAAAAACTAATATTTAATAAACTGATTTCCATCACTCTGTCTTTCAGTCCCTGTGGGACCAGAAAACCATACATCACATCAAGTCCTAGAGGAATATGGAGGGAAGGGAGGGAGTGTTCCCTTGCAGAAGATCTAGTAGTGAGGTTCTCACTCATGGGTCTGCTTTCAGCAATTACGATGAATTCCTTGCAGGTTATTATGCCTGGATTTGTAGACTTATGAATATCATAAGTGTAAAGATTGAATATTTGTGTTCCTGAAAAATGTATATGTTAAAACTTAATCCCCAATATAATGGTATTTGGAGGTGCAGGCTTTGGGTTTTTCTCCTAGCATAAGCTTTTCTGCAGTCTCAATATAAGGTGAAATCAATAGTGATCAGCCAAACAGTAAGCAAAAGTATCAAGAATATAATTTGGTAAATATTTAAATTAACGATTGTTTACATTAAAATTTTCCCTAAGAGTATATTATGCATGAATTAAAAAAATCTAGAGTACTAACACTTTCT
The DNA here is from genome assembly GCF_028564815.1 of Eubalaena glacialis. Classification (NCBI taxonomy): domain Eukaryota; kingdom Metazoa; phylum Chordata; class Mammalia; order Artiodactyla; family Balaenidae; genus Eubalaena; species Eubalaena glacialis. The sequence continues at coordinate 112,968,652 of NC_083717.1, read as the reverse complement.
GTTGACATTGAGCATGTTATTTAACCTCCCTAAGGCCTGAGTGGCCTATAAAATTATGATAAATCGAGTACCCATATCCCACATGAGGATTAAATGGGATAATCCACATGAAATGGCTGGGACAGTACCTGGGAAATAGCAGACATTCAGTATATCAGATATCTTTTATTTTATTTTGTTTTTGATTTTGTTTTGAGCAATTTATTGTTTTTCAGAGAGTCCATAAACTCCCTAAAGTAGGTAAAAAGAAATGTGATGGAAAAATTTTAAACTGAATCTTTATTTTCTGAGGAACTACAAAATCTGCATGAAGAAAATCAAGTCCCCCAAGCATTTAAACTTGAAACAAGAAAAAGAGCAAGCATCTTTCCAGTAGATACTCAGTATCAGTGTCTGGTGTTAAAAGCACAAAATACTTCTTATATAAGGCCTTCAAATACAATGGTAGCAAACTGTATATAATACACGTATGGATAAACCATCTATCTTCAATAATAGTCTCTGAAATTAACCCTATTTTCTTTCAGCTTGAAGATTCCATTTTTTACGAAGAGAAAATTTTATTTGTGTTGGAAATACTAAAAGATTTTCTTTTATTTATAAGATAAAAAACAAAACATTTCAATAACTCAAAGGTAAAACATCCAATTTAGCAAGAAAATAGTCTTCAATGAAGAAACATATGCTTTTCAATGGGAAAAAAATACTTATTTCAATTCCATTCAATTGGCTTCAAATTGTATCACTGTGAAGTGAAAATACTATAAAAGTAATATTATTGACTTGAATAGACATTCTGCTAGTTTTATCATAGTTGACGCTTAAGCTATAATTCCTGTACATATACCACAAGAAACTTTCAAAATCCATAGAGGAGACACTATAGCAATTCCCTCTTGTAGTGTTTAGAAAGGAAAAAAGACTTGTCTCAATGCTCAGAATCAACTTTTTGACATGTTAGGGAAAGATCTACAAGGATCTCCACAATAATATTTCTCTTAAAGTATGGTATGATTTAGTGACACCCTGCATATTCTGTGCTTGATTAACATATGTCCAAAGAGCCCAATCTATTTTTCAATAATTTTTGAATTAAAATACAATTGAAAGAAAAGAGATTCTTTTGGTTGGTTGAACCTGCAGATGCAGAACCTGCGGAAATGGAGGGCCAACAGTACCATGCTATTTCATATAAGGGACTTGAGCATCCTGATGTTGGTATCTGCAGGGGTCCGGGAATCAATCTCCAGCAGATACCAAAGGATGACTGTGTGCTGAAAAGGTACTGAAATTCACTAGTGGTGACAGAAATGTTTTAACAAGAGACATCACTGTGCAAGAATCAGACTGACAAAAATATGAAAAAGCAGTAACACCTATTTTAGGTTGCACGTGAGGAAAGGGACGCTTGCATACATTACTGGTGGGACTAAATAAAATGTTTCAAGCAAATGAATGAGTGAATGAGATTTTAAAAACCTTGGCCAACTTCAAATTTTGCCAACCAGGGTCCAACTATGGACTCTTTAAAAAGATAAGGCAAATTCCACACAATAATGGCAGTTTCAAGAATAAATCAAGAATAAACAGAAAGCAGCTCTCAACATGGACAGATTTTTTCCCCATTGTCAAATAAGATAGAAAAACTATGGCCTGATAAGTAGTAGATTTCACTGTGTCAGTGGTACACAAGAAAATTAAGGGTTTTTGCAGTCGAAGAGCCCTAAATTTAGCAACCCATTAGCTACTTAACTTGGAAGGTTTTTTAACCTCTATAAATCCTAGTTTCCTCATCTCTAAGATCTTATAGCCCTAACTTGTTGGGTTATTGTGCTTAGTACCTAACACAGTATAATGCTGTGTCTTTCTCGAGGCCAGAGGGTGGCGACCCCTTTTTATTGTATCTAGCTAGCAATTAGGTCTCATATCTCTCGAACGAAGAGCTAAGGTTATTTTAGGTCAATCATGAAGAAGTAAATCTATTCTTTCATTGATACACATGGATAACTAACAGTGATTCATGTTAAGGTGAGTTAACTGTCTCATCTTGTCCCTAGGACCTGCACAATATCCTGTCTTTACACTGACCATTTTCCTCCAGAACAGAGACTATTCAAGCCCTACCAATTCAATTCAGTGAATTTAACCACCCTTGACATTCAATAATAAACCTAGAAATAATTGATCTATAATTCCAGTTTAAATGATCTGACATAGCCAAGCTACTTTTAAATGACAGCAAATGGGATTTTTTAATGGAAATATTGATAGGCCCTTAAGTGTATTGGGGAGTCGAGGACAATGACAATGATATTTCACTAATAAACCTAATGCCATGGAGATTGTCTTTTTTAAAAATGTGTCTTTTCTTTATCACAGCATAATACCTAGCTTGACAACAGAAATGTCAACAGTTAGGGCTCTATTCTTCAAACCGTCATGCTCTATTAATGCTGTTTTTCAGTGGGATTTACTTTGTCAAGGAAGGAAGGACCAAAGAGGAAAGTCTGTGGTCTTCCTATTCACTAAATCCCTCTTCTCACTGATGCACAAATGACTAACTACTCCCAATGCCACAGAAAGAATGAGAGTTGAAAACGGGCCAAAATCATCTAGGGAACAGGCGGAAAAAGCTAGCCTTGTATAAGCAAAGTCATGCTTAGACAAGAAGAAAAAAAAAAAAAAAAAAAAAACAGAGTAGGTGATAGGAATGCCAACGGGTGCTCCCCGTGCTGTGTGTGTGCTCTTTCAGTTGCGGGGAGCAGAAGAGAAAGGCTTCGTCATGCAAATAAAATTGAGCACTAATGGCTGGGGCTGAGAATAGTGTCTTAACTGGGTTCCAAAAAAGTCCATGCAGCTTAACCCCCCTAATCCAAACAGGAGGAGGAAAATAAACTATTTGGCTGGCAGAGACACATAGGGATGTAAAATAAGGCTAAGGAGGGGTTAAAAGGATTACAGATGGGGACTGTTCATTGTAATCAGGGGGCCGCAAGAGCAACAAGACAGCAGAAAGGAGGCAGAATGGAGCTTTGTTTAGCTTGGATTCATTGTGAAATTTGGGTCTAGAAGAGATTTTGGTTTACCCTCTACATTTAGAGAATAATCTGATAAACTCTGATAGGGAATAACGAGATAAACAAGTTCTAAATAAGGATCCAGAGCTCAGAAACTACTTGAAGCTTTAAATATGAGTCAAAAAATCTGCTGTGTCATCCACCTATGTAGTAGTTTCCTGTCCCCAAACTACATTTGCACATACTCTCTTTTTTCAATTTTCACACAACTCCCACAAGATAAGCACAACAGGGTTTATCCTCTCCATTCTACATGTGATGACAACTGAGGGCCACTGAGGGTAGAGACTTTCCCAAAGTGACACAACCAGAAAGGATCTCCTGTGACCATCTGTTGTCAGGCTCTGCGTCTGTGCCTAAGAATCTCCCTACAGGACACACTGTCTTCCAAAAAGTTTAAAAAATATCTAGCATTGAAAAAACCCAGATGCCAAGGCAGAAAACTCCCCTACTAATGTTTAATTTGGCGACAAAGCAATATTCTACCCTAATTCTAGAATTTATCTAACTTCTTTCCCGAAGAAGTGTTGTAGGAAATAAACATAAAAGTTAGAATTTTTTCCATAGCAAGTTGCTGTAGAAGCATAAAATTATCCCTGTGTTAACCCTATTATGTCTTCTTTTTCTGTATAAATGTTTGGGGAAATTATGCTCTTTATCTACCTAACATTTATGACTGACAATTAGGAAATGTCCAGAAAGCATGTGAATTATTACTACAGTGGCCAAACCCCAATATCTGTGTTTCTGAATATGCACTCATGAATAACATCATTAGAATTGCATACAAGATATATGATCTGTCTAGATATTTTTCAACATTCTAAAACAAAAGTTACATTCATCAAATAAAAAGGCATAGACTTTCACTTCCAGCTAAGATCAGATAGCTGATGAGGCAACCAGGATTTGAGGGACCATAATCCAAGAGAGAAGAATATTTCACTGAGGTAAACCCATATTCTGCATGCTTCTTTTCCTCTTTAGGGAGCTTGCCAATTCTTTGCTCAGAGAGGGTAAGAAGTGAGGTAGGAGGACTTCCCCGGTGGCGCAGTGGTTAAGAATCCACCTGCCAACGCAGGGAACACGGGTTCGATCCCTGGTCTGAGAAGATCCCACAAGCCACGGAGCAACTAAGCCCATGTGCCACAACCACTGAGCCTGCGCTCTGGAGCCTGCGAGCCACAACTACTGAGCCTGTGCACCGCAACTACTGAAGCCCGCGTACCTAGAGCCCATGCTCTGCAACAAGAGAAGCCACCACAATGAGAAGCCCGTGAACCACAACAAAGAGTAGCCCCCAATGACTGCAACTAGAGAAAGCCCGCGCGCAGCAACGAAGAATCAACACAGCCAGAAAAAAAGAAGTGAGGTAAGAGATCCACTGTTTAGCAGCGGAGAAGCCAACAGAGCTTTTGGTACTCTCATGGGGCTGGGGCAGTAACAATTGGGGTTATTAAGGGCTAACTCCCAGGGACAAGGGAGGCTCAAAGTAAGCCCAGCACTCTGCACAGCTTTTTCCTCTCCCCAGTCCCCATCACCCCCTACCCCAGGCATTTGCTGATCAAATGGGCAAGACAAGAAGCTAAGAACCAAAAAGAAAACAACTAAAAAGCAGAGTGGAATTTTTGTAAATCTCACAGTGTACAGAAGACAAAAATAAGAAATCAAGACTCAACAATGAGAAAGGACTCCAGTAAAGCCCCTGGGTTGACAATTACTCCATCCTAGGGGTCAGTGTGAACTTGAGGTCAACCAAGCCTTACAAAGACTGATAATTATCCTTCAATTAAATTTGTCCCTGTTTGGATTGGGATGATGGCTTGCACTTTTGCTGTCTGCCAGAGTAAAGGATGAATGTACTCTAGAGAAGGAAAACATTCAGAGACTATAAAAGTTATCATTCAAAATGTCCAGCATTCCATCAAAAATAACCAAGCCTGCTAAGAAATAGGATGGAGATAGGAAAAAGAAAGACAATAACTGTAAACCTATAGGTGATCTGAATATTATCAAACAAGGATTCTTCTATGATTTAGTCAAAAAATAGATAACAAAAATAGAGATTTTTCACCAAATAACTGGAATCTATAAAAATAATCTAGTGGAATTTCTAGAACCAGAAAAATATAACTGAAAATAAGAATTCAATCAATGGATTTAAAAGCAGATTAGACTCAGCTCAGGAATGAATTAATTAAATAGAAGATAAGTCAGTAGCATAGAGAACAAAAAATACAGAAAAGACAGGAAACTCTGAAAGGGACACAAACAGGTAGGATACTGGGGAAAAATCTAGTAAATGTATAATTGGAATCTAAGAAAGAGAAGAAAGAAATACTAGTATAAAGCTAGAAATCAAAAGCGAAAAAGAATAGCTATAAGAACTCCAATTATTTATAAATTAAACAACGTACTTATACTGTATATCACTCATGGTCAAAGAAATCACAGTGGAAATTAGAAAATTATCTGAACTGAATGAATTTAGGATGAGGTTAAGGCTATAGTTAGAGGAAAATTTAAAGCCTTACAATGTATATTTTTAAAAAGAAGGCTGATATCAATGTACTAAGGATACAACTCTAAAAAAGAGCAGCAAGTTAAACCAAAAGATAAAAGCAGATATTAATGAAGTTGAAACTAAACTTAAAAATGCAGAAAAATCAACAAAACCAACATCTGATTCTTTGAGAAGATGATAACAATTATTAAGCCCTCTAATAACACTGATCAAGGAAACAGACAATGTACTGTTTATCAAAGTTAGATACTTGAAAGGGGATGCTACGACTAGATTCTAGGATACTACAAAGAATATAAATAATATTCTGAACTATTGTGTGTCAGTAAATTTGGATGAAATGGGCAAACCCCCAGGAAAACACACTTTCCAAAAATGACACAGGAAGAAATTTTAAAAAATTTTTTATTGGAGTACAATTGCTTTACAATGTTGTGTTAGTTTCTACTGTACAGCAAAGTGAATCAACTATACGTATACATATATCCCCTGACACAGGAAGAAATTTTTTAAAAATAAAACTTTCTGTACTTGGAACGGCAAGAAGAAATCTTAAGGGGACTGGGCAAAAGCAAACAGGCTAAGAAATAAAGCAAGAGGGATTGCAGTCAGATATGTGGAAGAACTTCCTGACCATCTCTGGGATAAAATGTTGATCCAAGGTACCCATTGACCAGAGATACTCAGAAACATGATACATATTTCTATTTGGTTTCCTAATTACACAATGGGAGTTTTCTCTTCCTCAGAATCTTTTAAGAGCACAAATATCCTTCAATATATATTTGACCCTCCAAAATATATACATTAACCCATATTTGTTGTTTAGCAATATTGTCTCAAACATTTTTGTGTTGGGACTTTACATTGCTCTGATTTCCTAGCTCTGCTTAAAGAATGTGTTAACTTATTTCCTGGAGTTGTCATTGTCTTCTCCATAGATTTTGCTCAGTATTTTTCTATTTAGAGAAAATATTTACACATTTAAATTCTTTTTCAGAATGCTCCCTTCTCTGATGGAAATGTTCTGGAATTAGATAGTGGCAAGGGTTGCACAACATAGTGAATATACTAAAAACCACTTTAAAGTGGTAAGATTTCTGTTATGTGACTTATATTTCAATAAAATTTTAAAAATAAGAAGCTTTGGTTTAAAAAAATAAAATAAAACTTTCTGTATCTAAAAATACCTAATTAAATCTTTAATTAAAGACATACCTACAAAGAAAAGCTGACTTCACTGGTGAATTCTACCAAACAGTTAAAGATAAAATAGTACCAAATTTACACAAACACTTCCATAGAAGAACAAAAGAGGTGATACTTTTTAACTCATTTTACAGTTTAGAATAACCTTAATAGAAAAATCTGACAAGGACATTACAAAAAAGGAAAATTATAAATTACTTTCGTTAATAAACATAAATTTTTAAAATCTAAACAAAATATTAGCAAATTGAATCCAGTAAGATTTTTTTTTAATTTTATGACCAAGTGGGGCTTATTCAGGAACATAAGGTTAGTTCTCATTTAAAAAAAGAAAAATTACTATAGCTAACCAAAATACATGAAAAGTAAAGGAGAAAGATTTTATCATCCTCAAAACAAAACATCTGATAAAATTTATCATCCATTCATGATAAAAAGTCACAAAACGTTTAAATCTGATTAAAAGGAAATGAGGGAACTTTTTGTTTTAACTATTGAAAAGTTTATTTTAAAATTTACCATTAAATTGTCACCCAGACCAGATGACTTCTAACTTTGTATTTACATACATATTTGTAACAGACTTTATTTTTTGGAGTAGTTTTATGTCACAAAAAACTTGAGCAGAAAGTACAGAGATTTCTCATATACCCCTGCCCCTACACATGCACCGCCTCCCTCACCATCAACATCCAGCATTAGAGTGGTACATTTGTTAAAATTGATGAACATATATTGGCACAGAATTATCATCTGAAGTCCATAGTTTCCACTCAGGTTCACTTTAGTGTTGAACAGTCTACGGATTTTGACAAAAGTAACATGTATCCACCACTATAATATCATAGAGAATAGTTCCGTTGCCCTAAAAAATCCTCTGTGCTCTATTACTCTCTCCATCCCTGTAAACTCCTGGAAAACACTGATCTTTTTACTGTCTCCATCCTTTTCCAGAATGTCATATAGTTGGAATCATATAGTATGTAGCCTTTTCAGATTGGTTTATTTCACTTAGCAATATGCATTTAAGGTTCTTCCATGTCTGCAATGACTTGATAGCTCATTTCTTTTTAGTACTGAATAATAGTCCATTGTCTGGATGTACCACAGTTTATTTATCCATTCACTTAGTAAAGGACATCTTAGTTGTTTCCAAGTTTTGACAATTAATAAATCTGCTAAAATATCTTTTGCTGATTTTTATATAGATATAAGTTTTTAATTCTTTGGAATAAATACCAAGGAGCATGATTGCTGGATTAGATGGTAAAAGTATATTTAGTTTTGTAGGAAACTGTCAAACTGTCTTCCAAAGTGATTGTACCATGTTGCATTCCCACTAGCAATGAATTGGAATTCTTCTTGCTCCACATCCTCACCGGTATTTAATGTTTTAATGTTTCAGATTATTACATTTATGGGTGTGTAATGGTATCCAATTCTTGTTTGTTTTAATTTGTAATTTCCTAATGACATATAATGTTGAGTATAAAAGGGAATTTTTAATATTATAAGGAGTATCTACAAAAACCATACAGCAAATGTAATAATTGCAAACTCTTGAAATCTTCCCTCCTAATATTGGTAACAAGATGAAGATGTCAGCTATCACTAATTCTATTCAAAATTTTACTAAAAATCCCAGCAGTCAATATAGCAAGAAAAAACAAGATATAAGAAATGGAGAGGAAGATATAAAACTAAAATTATTTAAAAACAACAAGAAATTCCAGAAGAATCTACATTTAAACTATTAGAATTACCAGTTGAACTTAGCAAGATCCCTGACTCAATGTCAACACATAGAAATTAATTATATTTCCTTATAGCAGTAATAAAACAAGAAAGAATTATTGAGAAACTTTATTTAAAAAACTAAATAATTGACAAGATACACCATAATGAGGGATTGAAAGGCTCAATACTGAAAAAGTGTCAATGCTCCTAAAATTGATGTGAGAGTTATCATTACCTCAAACAACTCCAAACAAATTTCTGTGTGCGTGTGTTTATGTAACTTGATATGCTGATTCTAAAATATATACAGGTGTACACAGAACCAAGAATAGTGAAAACAATCTTGAAAAATAAAAACAAAACTGAAGGACTTATATTTAGATATATCAAAAATTATTGTAAAACTACAGTAATTAAGAATTCTGATATTGGCCCCCAAAATATAAACAGACCAGTGGAACATAACATAGAATCCAGAAACAAATCCATACATATGTGGTTATTTGATTTATGAAAAAGATTATATTGAAGGCAATGGGGAAAGGACGGTCTTTTGAATGTGCTGTTGGGTCAAATGAATGCCCATATAGAAAAAAATATTGATCCCTACCTCACACTATACATAAAAATCAATTCCAGATGGAATGCAGATTTAAATATGAAAGTAAAAACAATATGTCTTCTGGAAGAAAACAGGCTATCTTGGGAATGGCAAATATTTTTTAACAGTACACAAAATATTAATCATAAGGAATAAATTGATAAATTAGACTACATGAAAAGTAAGGATTTCTGTTCATTAAAAGACAGTATTTTGAAGAGGCAAGTCACAGAGTAGAAGCATTTGCAATACATACATGACAAAGAGCTTGTATCTTACATATATAAATAACTCCAACAGGTTGATAAGAAAATAAAACCCAACAGAAAAAAAAAATGGGCAAAAGACTTAACAGGCACTTCACAAAGAATACCAAATGGCCAGTAAATTTATAAAAAGTGTACAACATCTTTAGTCATTAGGAAAAGAAGATTCAAAACACAATCATAAAAGGCTAAAATTTAAAAGCTGAGTATACCAAGTGTTGATGAGAATATGGAACAACAGAAATGCTCATAAATTGGTGGCATTCCTTTGGAAAATTGTTTGCCAATATCTTCTAAAGCTCAGCACAGTCTATGATTCACCAGTTACTCCTAGACATATACCCAACAGACATGCATACATATATGCATCAAAAGACATTTCCAAATGGCCATCGTAGCACTAAATAGCCCAAACTGGAAACAACCCAAATGTCCATCAACAGTAGAATGGACAGATAAACTGTGTGTGTGTATGCACTGCAATACTATATGGCATTGAAAATGAACCAACTTTTGTTACTCCAAACAACATGGGTGTAGCAACATGATACGTCTCAGGAATAATGTTCAGAGGGAAAAAAAATAGCATAGACTATATATTTTCATATATTATATACAGTTAAAGACAGGTAAAATGAATTAATTGTGACATCAGAAAGCTTCTATTTACCTTCAGGAGTGTGTAGTGAGGATAGAGAATGAGGAGGATTTTGAGGAATGCTGATAACTATTTCTTGAACTGGGTGGTGACGGCATGGATGTGTTTACTTTGTGACAATTTGTCGCTTGATAGTTGCTCTGTATGTATGTTACACTTCAGTAAAAACTTTACTTAAAAAAAGTCATAATGGGCTCAAAGGGACAGTTAGTTATAAGTAGGAAGCTAACCTAGATAATAAAGGAGAGGGATAAATAAATTCTTTAGGTGGATAAGTTTAAGCACTGAAAATTCCTAAGGATCAAAGCCAAGGCATGTTTATAAATAATCTAAATGAGGGAGTTATCTAATGAAATCCCCAGGCTTGCAGACAATACTGATATATTTCAGGCTGTAGAAAACCCAGTCAATGGGGATAAACTGCAGGAAGATTGAAAAGGCTTGATAGTAAACTGAATAGTGGCAAATGTGTTTCTCTGTGGTCAGTTAAATTGTAATGCAGGGAATAAAAATATAAAGATGTCTTCTTCAACTTTATATATGCATCAGAACATATAGGAGGGAGCATTTTACATAGTCAGTACTAAAAATCATTGTTGATGAATGAAGGATTAAATGAATGAATAAATAATGGGCTCAGACTAAGCCATCAGTTAGAACTCAGGAAAATGTCAAAGTTAGGAGTTATTATAGACTATTCCCTGAAGAAACAGACCTAATGTGCTAGTGAATGGGAGGTAATACTCCCAACAGCAAGAAAGATTTTAAATGTAAAATAGAAAACCTCATTCAACGGAAGTTCTTAAACTATATGGATAAGACCTCCAAAATATAGCAATAGGACCTCAAAGAGGAGAGTGGGTAGAAAAATCTGACCTGTAAAGATGAAGGTTGGTCAGGAATATAACTGGAGGCCATAAAATTATCATTACTATAAACCATTTAAATATAGATATTAATGCCTGTGATGCTTAGTTTTATTTGTCGACTTGGCTAGGCTGTAGTACCTAGTTATTTAATCAAAAGCTAATCTAGGTGTTGTAGTAAAGATATTTTGTAGATATGGTTAACATCTATAGTCAGTTGGCTTTAAGTAAAGGAGATTACCCTTCATAATGTGGTTGTGCCTCATCCCATCAGTCACAAGGCCTTAAGAGGAAAAATTGAGGTTTCCTGGAGAAGAAATTCTGCCTCAATACTGCGTTGTCAACTCCTGCTGAATTTCCAGCCTGCCAGGCTGCCCTACAGCTTTCAGACTCTCCAGCCCCCACAACTGTATGAGCCAATTGCTTAAAATAAGTCTGTGTGTGCGTGCGTGTGTGTGTGTGTGTGTGTGTGTGCGTGACTAGATATAGAGGTAGATATACATATAGATATCTCCTGTTGGCTGTGTTTCTCTGGAGAACCCTGACTGATAAAATGCCCGAAGTACATCAATGCCCAAAATACATCAGTTGAAATGAGAGAATTAGAAACAAAAGAGTAGGAAAATTTATGGTAGACACAGAGAGCAACACATGAAAGAATATGAGAACAAAAGGAGAGTGGTTCATTTGATAACTTTTAAATAAGGGTTGTGTGAAAAGAATGAAAAGAACAAGAGAGAGAGAAGTGTAAAGTGACTGCAGAAAAGTAGCAGGAGTCAGGCTTGCCTAGATCTCCATGGGCCATTCTAACTCCTGTTCATTCTTTAAATCTCAACTCAAATATCACCTCCTCCAGGAAGACTTTCCTGACTCAACCCATACCAATTCCCCTATTCTGCTCTCTGATAGAACCCAATTCTTTTTTCTTCATGGCAGTTATCACAGTTTATTATTATTGGACTATTAGGAGGATCTCATTATCTAGACTATAAGGTTCATAAGAGCTCAATATATGACTGCTTTGCCTAGGGCCTGAAACATAGTATGTACTCAAAAAATAGTTGTTGCATGAATTAATAGATATTCCTACTTTGTAACATTTTCACTTTGTATGTAAGATTCAAGATGTTTTGGTATCACAGAGAATAAGGCAATACTAAAATTTTAGTAAAAGTTCTTGAGTGAAATCCACTACCAAGTATAATCTAATTAGATAAAATGCACATTAAGCTGCTGCTTTATGCTGGAAATTATATTGACTGTGGAAACTCAAATGAGCTTTAGACATTTTCCTGATCTCAAGAAGATTATAATGGCAATATTCAGCCCATTTATGAAAACTTTTGAATACTGAGAAAATAATATTTAACTTAGTAGAAACAAAAGTTCATAAATAACGAAAGGATCACAGATTAAATCCAGACATAAAGACATAAAGAACAGACTTTGTAAGCTAAACAGTTTGGGTTTGAATCTCCACTACTTCTTAGCTGTAAACCTTGACCTCAGATTCCTCATCCATAAAATGGGAAAACCATATTACTTATTTCATATGATTGATGTAAAGATTTAAAAAAATCAATATATATAAAGCTTTCAGAACATTGCCTGATACCTAATAATTGCCACAGACATGGCTGTGTAGAAATGGTTGAGGCTGTTGTTATTACTTACGTAGAAACTGGACTGAAAGAATCATCAGAATGGACTGAAGTAAGTTGAGAAAAGCTTTAAAACTTGAGAATATTTAAGCTGTGTTTTCAAAGAGGGTTGAGTTAAGAATTAGAAATGAGATGGTTAGGTCTTCCTGATGAATAGGAGTCATAGTGGTGATTTTTAAATATTTAAAATTTAAAGTATTTTGCTTGCAACTATTAGTTTGTTGATTTGGTAACCTTTGCCCCATAAGGTCTGGGCATCCACCTGCCTTGGGAAGATTAGAAATGATACATAAGAAACGTAAATAGAGGAGCTTCCCTGGTGGCGCAGTGGTTAAGAACCCGCCTGCCAATGCAGGGGACGCGGTTCAAGCCCTGGTCCAGGAAGATCCCACATGCCGCGGAGCAACTAAGCCTGTGTGCCTCAACTACTGAGCCTGCGCTCTAGAGCCCTCGAGCCACAACTACTGAGCCCGCATGCCACAACTACTGAAGTCCGTGCACCTAGAGCCCCTGTTCCGCAACGAGAAGTCACCGCAGTGAGAAGCCCACGCACCACAATGAAGAGTAGCCCCCGCTCACCACAACTAGAGAAAGCCCGCACGCAGCAACAAAGACCCAATGCAGCCATAAATAAATAAATAAATAATTTTTTTTAAAAAAGAAATAAATGTAAATAGGTAATAGCTACCTTCTGATAAACAAAGAAGATTATACAACAAAACAGTAGGCCATAGGCTAATCTACTGTCTTAAGAACTTTTTCCTTGAATTATGTAATTCCCTCTTGAGTTAATCTACAATTCTGTCACAAAAAAACCCTACTGATCATCCTCCTCCCTGGTCCATCAGCCTGACACTGTGTTTTAGGGGCCTTCTCTCTAACACAGAGAAGAGTCCTCCCCATATTTTCCTTCATCTAAGTCCCAGACCCTCACACTCTTGTCCACCAGAAGAGATCCAAAGTTCCTTCCTTAAAAACAATCTTTGCCAAGAACCATAAGCCTCTCCCTTAAATTGTTTAAGAGAAGTAAACATCCTAGTCTGGAGTACTGGCCTTCAGATTTTTTTAACCAATGTCAAAAACAGTCAATGTCAAGTCCATGACTTCAAGGTTTGTGGCCAAGACAGAGAGTTCTCCAAAACAACCCTTTGCGGAATGAAGTATCTCCCCCCCAAATTAACTCCTGCTCTGCTCTTAGAACCACTGGAAGCTGGTTCCTGGATATGGGAATAGCCACTTCATCTACTTGGCTAGCCATCAGAGGTTTGGGAAGAGTCAGCTCTGGTGGTTAATTAATCAGTCCTTAAAGAAGCAAGTTGCCAAAAATCATAAAGATAGCTGCCTTCAGGCAGTTATTTTTTCCGAAGCCTGTTTATATGAAATTGGGCTATCTATAGTGGCTGGAAATCCCAAAATAAGGAGAGCATTCTAGGGCCTTACAAAGAACTGAATCAGGGAGTCCCTGACCTAAGAATGTTGGTGTATTCTTACTGCTAAGGGAGGGAAAGGATGGAAAACAAACCCTTTCATAAGTATAGATGAACTTTGCCCACCTCTCCTCAGGTTCTCCCATAATTATTCAGGATTTGAATCACTGAGAGCTCTTTTTTGTCAACTAATAAATGGTTTGAGTACTAGCTGCATGTTGCTGATGGCTCAAGTGACATTTCTAAGTCAGTCTTTCAAAAATACAATATGATGAGGAAATTCATCCTCTTCCTGTCCCACCCCCTTTCCTGTTGTTTCCCAATGCCCAGTTGTGCTGTGGCAACACCTGAGATTAAATAACTCCCAAAATATGGAGCATCAGTCTTTTGCTCTCCAGCTCCCAAGTCCAGAGAGATGTACCAATGGACAATTCAGTGTCCAGAATAGTACCTATTGTCCTACTGTGGCCAGCAGATGAGAATGGGTTCATTTGGATTATGAAGCAGGCAAGAAAATATGCATAAGATACAGAACTTGGATATACATGGGAAACAGGTTGGATACTCATGTGGAAAAATATTTGCAAACATAAAATGAATAGACAACAGTTCAATTACATGAAAATCTCTCTAAATAAGGGACTCTATCCATCAAGCAATCAAGAAGCATTCCTCATGTAACCCATTAATATTCCTAGTGGATCACAGCATATGCTGTGAGGGTATAAAAAACTGATGCTTAAAGAACTAACATATGAAATAAGTGCTCAGCCATGTAGCTGACTATAAGTTTGACAGGACTTCAGAGACAGTGAAGCAGCTATTCTCTCTCTCAGCTACATTCCTTTAATTACCCACCCCTACCACAGCTGAGAGTGCTGGTGATCTGTAAAGTGTTCCAGCAAATACTTTCATATATTTAGCTCCCTCTTATTGGGCACTGGTTTCAGCTTGCCCATTACTGGCTGTTACTCATTCTCTAGCTGCCCAGTTCTTTCAGTTTTTTTACATTATCTGCTGCTAGTCTCTATCTCTCTTTTCGGATTCTGATTCTATTCTGTCTACTGGTGAGCATTCCCTTGGACAGAAAACTCAGAAAAGAGCTTCACTCATCTCCATGTGTTTGAACTCCTATGCTTTCCTCACCCATTCTGGTCAGGACTCAACCTTATGGTCGGGAACCAGATTTTATGCCAATAGCCCCTCATCCCTGGGGCATGAAGAACAGTGGAGTATAGAAGTATGCGAGTGTGCTGAATGTTCTAGTTCTCATGATTAAAGCTCTGTCCAGGTGACTTCCTCTGGGTGAAAACAGACCCCTGTTGGGACATCTGGGCGTATTTTCATGTGGTTGACTAATATACATACACACAACTCACCCTTGCCAACAAGGCACATCTGGCCACACTTCCAACAACTACACTTAAACTATTTTTAGAAAATCTGGATGTGCTGCCTCAGTTTCTAATTTATTTGGACGATTTTATGACCAGCTCAGTTCCCAACTGAGTCAGAAAAAGAAGTATTTTTGATCTTCTGAACGTAGCCTAAATATAGAGAAGTGCTAAGTAGGTACCTACTCCTTCAAATACTCAGTCTGCTGCAACAGCTCCAAGGGCTCAGGCCTTAACGAGGCTGTATCTGCAGGTGGTATAACATACACTCACATAGGACGGTGATAAATGGACAACCAGACAATACTCAAACCCATTTGTTATATTCAGCCCTTCAGCTTTCCCAATGTCCAGACAATGCTCCAGCACCTACTGAAGAATAACCTTTACATTCTCTTGCAGAATATGGTGAGGACTGGGATGTAGTTCCTGGACCTGGGTTTTATACCCATAATTCATTCACAGGACCTGACCTCCAGAAGCCTTTGGCAGAGATGGACCTGGGTCAACAGCAATATGTTACCTTGGTATAAATCAAGTTACTACATTTTTGAGTGACCCAACATTGTATTCCTGGGCTATTATCCTTTTCCCTTAAGAGATGTGGATGATGCCACAAAAGCAGCAATAGTGTAGAGGCTGAGGCTCACGTTACCTTCCCACACATAGTCCACTTCCAGCCCTTAGGTAACAAGGTATTGGGTCCCATGGCTGTACTCTAACCACTTCTGGTGAAAGTTGATGGGGCCAGAGAAATCTCTGGTTCAGGTTCCCACAGCTCAAAGGTTAGCCAAAATTCTCAAGAACTCTGAAGCTTGAATTATAGAACAAATAGGCAGGTAACTGATGGGAGCAGAAGTTGAGAAAGAATCAGGCCTATTAATGGGTCACTTGCCAACTGAAATTTAATGGAATTTACAGAGAAGAGGAAAAAATATGCAGATTTGTGAAGAAGAACAAGGTTATTGAAAGTGGGAGGGAAAGACACAGACCCAAGTCAGGTTCAGTCACACTGAAAATGGAGCACTAGAGTAAATAAATACCAAGTACCCTGTTGATGGAATCCCTATCAACTCCTTAAAGCCAAGACCACATCCATTAGATCCTCTTTTCTCGGATTTCTGTGAGATGGAAATCTGTTCTTTACATCCAGAAAACTGAACATACAGGCCATGTTTTTGAAATGATAGGTCCCTAAGCTATTACATATCTCCCTTGGTTTCATGCTTCACAGGTTTCTTATATCTGTTTATCATATATGCTGCAAACCTAGCCTTCCTGCTGACAATTCACCTGTATTAGTCTGCTAGGGCTACCATAACAAAATACCACAGACTGGGTGGCTTAAATAACAGAAATTATTTTCTCACAGTTCCAGAGGCTAGATGTGCCAGATCAAGGTGTTAGCAGGTTTTGTTTTCTCCTAAGGCCTCTCTCCTTTGCTTACAGAGGGCCATCTTCTCACTGTGTCCTCACATAGCCTTTCTTCTGTGTGTGTGTGCACTCCTGATGTCACTTTCTCTTATAAGGATACCAGTCCTTTTAGATTAGAGTCCCCACCTTATGACTTCACTTAACCTTAATTACCTCCTCATAGGCCCTATCTCTAAATACAGTCACACTGGGAATTAGGGCTTCAACATGTGAGTTGGCGGCAGGGGTTGGGGGACACAATTCACTCCATAACAGCACCTATAGGAAGACCCTGGGTTCAACTGGATCCCAGGAAGGGCAGAGTATTTAAGAAGCTGAAGGTGCAATGCACCTTTAAACCAGCCCAAGTTCTCTGGTATCTGAAATCAATTTATGGTAGACTTATGCTTCCAAAGTTAGAGTGGCAACTGTCTCAAAAAAAAAAAGAAAATTCCCAGAAAAGGATCTGACTGCAACATGCTTATTTTTGGCTAGCAAGGTGATTCTAGAATCCCGAAGGCACCATACAGAGATTTTTCTGGTCAAACCACTGGAGTCCAAGTATCCGTGGGTTTCCTAAGAATTTGGGGGGCTTGCAACCTCTATTACTTGGCTGATAGCTCTTACATATTCTAGGGATCCAGACCACTGTCCCAGCACCTTGTCCAGAAGACCCAGTCCTGGAGGCCACACTCCCTGTGGGATCTCCTGTCAGGAGAATTCTCAACCATGCCATTCCAGCCAGATCTACTAAGTTTCATCTGATGTACTCAACAGTGTCCTGATACCCTCAGTTAGCAGTACTTGGTGGAGTTTCAGGACAGTACCTGGCAATTGTAAGCACTCAACACATTCTTGAATAAATAAATAAGAGAATAAACCTAATCCATTTGGATGTCTGGTGGCAGTCTATCAAAGGAAAATGTTGTACAAATACCCTGTGTCAGTGGCTTATAGTTGTGTTCATTCTAACTGGCAGATCTCAGGGCCAATAAGTTGGTAAATACTTCTAATATCACTTTTGTTTATTCCTGGGGGAAAAAATGGGGGTATCTATGTTGAGTTCGAGGACTTCAGAGCTGATCAAGGGAAAGACAAGACTATAAGATGGCACTATTGCACAATAAGCTTTATCAGGCAGAGCTTGAAGAGGTTGCATGAAGAAGCCCTCTTCCTTCCAAGAGGAGTAAAAAGCTTTCCAGAGACAGCAGCGCAGGGCCAACATCCAGAAGTGGAGAGGACAACTCCAGGGGGAGGGAGAAATCAGAGATGGGCTGATGTGTCCAGGTGGTGTCGCTCTACAGTCTCTGGGCCAGAAAGCTCTAAAGGGCAGCAGTGGTTTGGGGTCTTTTATAGCTACAGGGTTTGTCTTATCTGCAGGTGGCAGATATTGGATATAATTTTGTAGGGTATGTGCTCTAGACGGCTTAAAATATACTTATTTGAGTGATATTTAAAGCAACTACATATGTAAGATTTTGAGTTTGGCACTGGCAGGCTTTGAGCTACCTGGCCTGCTATAAAGAAATAAACAACATAGGGGCCAATATATAGGAGCCATCTTTAGCCTATTTATACAATAATGTCCTATTAAACTTTAAAGAAAAGTGTCACTACATTTCTCAGAAGCTTTGCAGAGAGATCTGACCCCCACTCTCCAAAAAGAGTTAGATACCAGAGGAGGACTGCGTTTCTCTACGAGCTAGAGAGACAAGCCCTGGTGATCAGGTGGAGATGGTGAGGAATTCTGATGGCTGCAGTGGAGGGAATTCAGAGTCTCTGGATTATCCTATGGCTGTGTGAAATATACTGGTCTTATTATCTGTTTTAACCAAGAACACCTGTTTATATCTCAGTTTTAGATGGGCCTTTGTAGAGCACTTTCTGGGCAAGAACCACCTCTTCCTTGCATACCACCAATACCAGACTGAGAGCCAGATGAAATGTGTAAACTGTGCATTGCAAAAGCATCTCAGATGCAGTTTTTTTCCTTCTTACAAATGTCTCCTCAAGTCAGGGTTAACTTAATCTAACCATTTATGACCTCATTTATTTTTTTTTTAAATGTTTGATATATTTTATACGTGTCAATAAAATACACTCTGAAAAACAGTTAACTCACTTTGGGTTTTTTTTTTTTCTCTTTTTTTTTTAACATCTTTATTGGAGTATAATTGTTTTACAATGGTGTGTTAGTTTCTGCTTTATAACAAAGTGAGTCAGCTATACATATACATATATCCCCATATCTCCTCCCGCTTGTATCTCCCTCGCACCCTCCCTATCCCACCCCTCTAGGTGGTCACAAAGCACCGAGCTGATCTCCCTGTGCTATGCAGCTGCTTCCCACTAGCTATCTATGTTACATTTGGTAGTGTATATATGCCTCAATTTAGAATATAATATTTTATTGAAATCATGGATTTCACACACACACACACACACACACACATACACAAAACCAGTGCTTTCCTGCTTTTATCCACCACTCCTATTTCAAATCCAGAACACTAGAGGAGTCTTAGTCTACACAGGAGGACTTTCAGATTTTCTTCTGATAAGTTATATAGATTTCAAGTTTATATATATCAAACTTTACATTCTAGTGGAAATCATTCAGACATCAGCCTATCATTGTGATACCACAAAAGTTCATCAACTTGAAATCAAGTTCTGGAACCAGAGAATCTATCTGCTTCAGTATCTACCTTTCACTCACCCATCTCCTATCCTATTGCTTTCTGCTATACCCAGCTGGGAAGGAAAAAGCTTTGCTCATCATGGATCTGGGGTCTGCACCAGTGATTAGAGAGGAGGAGCCAAAATACTCTTGTGGGCCATCCTATACTCTTCGTTTAGTGGAGATTTATTGGTATGTTCATAACGGAACCTTCCTTCTTTTGAGGAATTAGCCACAGGAATCCTTTGCTGTTGAGTCAATTAAATTAGTTTAAGCTAGTTTGAGTTGTGTTTCTGTTATTTACAATTAAGAGTCATGACTAATTTGCCCAGAAACATAAAGGCCTATAACTTGTAGAATTAGTGATCCATGGACCTTGCAGAACATATGTAAGCCTCTACTCCCACAAGTATATTCTCAACTAATAGCAATTTAGCCTTTCATTACAAACTAAGAAAACCTTAGACTGGCCTTGTTGGTAGGGGTGATAGAAAGTTGGTAAACAATCTCTTGAGATGCCAACTCTTAGTCCCACAAGAGACTAGACTACAGGTAAAATAAGCACCCCAGCTAATATTTAGCAATCATGAAATTAGGCCCCGTTTTGCCCACATACAACCTTCTCTGTTTTTTTGGTTTATCCACTGTTAACTGTCCCTAATTTTCTTGTATCTCCTGCTTGATCATTGATGGGTCACCTCTCAGCTTTCAAAGTTTAGCTCCATTTTCTGGACGCCCCCCCCCCCCGCTGTAAAAAATTATTCCATCTTCACTCACATTCCTTGGACCTCCAACATGAGATTTATGATTTATTGGGTTAAATATATAAAGCATAACTCAGTCCCAAGGGTAGGCACTAGAAATTTTTTTGCCTTTAGTAATAAAGACAGTGTAGTCGAAGAGTTGGGCTTGGAACTGTCTTTTAATGAACTGGCAAATCAAAGATAGGAGAGGAGGAGTAGGACGGAAGAGAACCCCAAGATAAAGAACAGTATGAACAAAGGGTCTAAGCTCACAATGAACTGCTCAACAGGATCAGAGATTCTACGTAATGAAAGAAGTTCACAGGGAGAGACTAAATTATAGAGAAGCATAGAATCAAAGAAGTTTAGACTTAATTTAGGAGTCACTGAAAGCTCTTATTCTAGGGATATTCTGGAAATTTTATTTGGGCATGGAACCATGAATAAAGGGCATGACATACCCTTACCTCAACCTCCAGAGAAGGCTGTATAAATCAAGATCACACCCAGGTACACACACACTAAAACATGCAAAAGCTTGGGCTACATGTAGAAGTCTGCTTAGTTCCAGAGGCCTTTTCTTAAGAAAGTTGCTTGGGAATACATTATCCCTGAGAGAGTATTACCCCCTACTAAGAATTTAAGCTTGAGAAAGTTTGAGCTATCCTTTGTATTGCATCAGCCAATTTTATAAGTTCTTAAAGTTAGTGTAACTTCAATGCCAAAAATTTAGATGATATTTGGAAAATTATATTTAGGGCCCAGCAATTCCTAGACCACTTCTCAGATGCTTTCAAATTAAAGATCAATTGAAAACCACAGTCATGCATTCCAAATTTCAGTGATCTAATGGGCCATGGGTAAAGCAATATGTCTTTATTTTTACAGTGATAGAAAAGAAATAGATATTCTGAAAGCCTTTCATTTTCTTCATTTTGAACTCTTTCTCTAGAACTGGACATTTGTAAATTCCAAAATTGCCAGGGACTATTCTCTTCAAATACATGGAAGAAATATTGGGATATAACATTTTTTTGTGTCAGCACTTCTTAGTTTCTTATTACACACAGGGAGAGGTCAAGTCTAGATATTTTGTAAGAAAGTTACAAAGAAAAATCATTGAGGACAGAGGAAAAGGATGCCCACCTTGTATGAATTTAGATACTCACAGAGACCCTATATAAGAGGGGAACAATTAGGATAAAGGGTCAAGTGGAGACCAAAAGAACCAAAAAAAAGTAACGGATTTTTATTAAAAATAAAATTCTGAACAAAAAAGCACCCTTAACAGGTTTTAGGCAGGATAAGCTAGGTTATGCTATGGTAATAAATAACTCTGAAACCCCAAAGGCTTAACCCAATAAAAGTTAGTGTTTTCCTCATGTAAAATCCACTACAGGTATTGGTGCCTCGTCAGAGCATCTCCAAATAATTGACTGCATAGTTTTAATCCTACCATTGCAACTCAAAGTCTCCTTCAAAATTGCCAAGGCAATTAGAAGAAGTAGATAGAGGGGTGCATAATAGCTTTTCAATTCTTCAACGGAGAAGGGACACACTTCATTTCTACCCACACTCCATTAGCCAAAACTAGTCATAAAGCTCTGTGCAACTCACCAGTCAGAATGGCCATCATCAAAAAATCTACAAACAATAAATGCTGGAGAGGGTGTGGAGAAAAGGGAACCTTCATACACTGTTGGTGGGAATGGAAATTGATACAGCCACTATGGAGAACAGTATGGAGGTTCCTTAAAAAACTAAAAATAGAACTACCACACGACCCAGCAATCCCACTACGGGGCATATACCCTGAGAAAACCATAATTCAAAACGAGTCACGTACCACAATGTTCACTGCAGCTCTATTTACAATGGCCAGGACATGGAAGCAACCTAAGTGTCTATCGACAGATGAATGGATAAAGAAGATGTGGCACGTATATACAATGGAGTATTACTCAGCCATAAAAAGAAATGAAACTGAGTTATTTGTAGTGAGGTGGATGGAGTTAGAGTCTGTCATACAGAGTGAAGTAAGTCAGAAAGAGAAAAATAGATACCGTACGCTAACACATATATATGGAATCTTTTTTTTTTTAGATTTTTTTTTTGATTCCATATATATGTGTTAGCATACGGTACTTGTTTAACAATGTTCCATTTACTTTGGGAATATTTTAGTCCCTTTAATACAACTTTAAACATTTATTAAAATGTTGTACATCTTTTCCTGAAAAAAAAAAAAAAGCTCTGTGCAACTTCCACAAGATCTGGAAATGCAGGGCACCAACACTGTCCAAATAAGAGAGTGGTCAGTAGACAGCCAAAGACAGAAGGAAAGGAGGGAAATGAAGGGAAAATGGAACTTACAGAAGGAGGAGGAAGAAAAAAATGGTATCATTCAACCACAGATTTAGAACCAAAAATCTCTAAGTTCTGAATTCTAATCTCAACTCGACCCCAGTCTTGTACAACATTTAGGTTCTCTGAGCCTTAGGATCCTTAGCTGTGTAAAGAGAATTTCTTGAGATAGATGTGAAAAGCAACTTGAAAAAATAACTATTCTAGAGAGTAAAGTTCTCTGAAAAGAGAAGTTAGCAAAGTATACATATATATAAGCCAGAAACATAAGAGGTAGAAGCTAAAAGCCTCACAGAAATGCAGAATACTCTGTATTTTATATATAGAAGGTAGAAACACGCTTGAAAATGCCATCTACATTTTCACCTGTAGACATCAAAACATTCAACTACACATTCTAAAGAACTTCTCTCCTTAAGAAACCACAAATTTGACATAGACATCCTGGTGAAGAAGGAGCCAAGAGCCAGTATTAGGACTCAAGTCTGCAAGTCTGTGATAGTAATATAGCCCTATCACTAACTTTGCCAGCTCTATAACTCAATTTTCTCATGTATAAAAAAGAACTAAGGGCTTCCCTGGTGGCGCAGTGGTTGAGAGTCTGCCTGCCAATGCAGGGGACACGGATTCGAGCCCTGGTCTGGGAGGATCCCACATGCCGCGGAGCAGCTGGGCCCATGGGCCACAATTGCTGAGCCTGCGCATCTGGAGCCTGTGCTCCGCAACGGGAGAGGCCGCGATAGTGAGAGGCCCGCGCACCGCGATGAAGAGTGGCCCCCGCTTGCCGCAGCTAGAGAAGGCCCTCACACAGAAACGAAGACCCAACACAGCCATAAATAAATAAATAAATATTAAAAAAAAAAAAAAAAGAACTAATACCAGCATCATCTACCTGCAATTACAAAGTTTTCTGATATGCACCTCAGTGTTCACAGCGGCACTGTGTACAACAGCCAAGACATAGAAGCAACCTAAACGTCCATCAAGAGATGAATGGGTAAAGAAGATATGGTGTGTATGTATATGTGTATACACACACACACACACACACACACACACACAATGGAATACTCTCAGCCAAAAAAAGAATGAAATAATGCCATTTGCAGCAACATGGATGCAACTAGAGATTATCATACTAAGTGAAGTAAGTCAGAAAGAGAAAGACAAATATTTACCATATGATATCACTTATATGTGGAATCTAAAATAAAATACAAATGAACTATTTTCAAAACAGAAACAGACTCACAGACATAGAAAACAAACTTATGGTTACCCAAGGGGAAAGGGGGTGGGGGAGGGATAAATTAGGAGTTTGGGATTATCAGATACAAACTACTATACATAAAATAAGCAACAAGGTCCTACTATAGAGCACAAGGAACTATATTCAATATCCTGTAATAAACCATAATGGAAAGAAAAAAAAAAGTTTTCTGAAAGACTCAGAGTGCTCTATAAAATAAGCATTACCCAGAAATTTGCCATATCCCCAAGGTGGCAGTGGCACCTAGAGGTTCTTTCAAAGAGTACCCTTGCTTCTAGAAGAATTTTTTAGATCACACGGTCATAAAGCCATTTAATTTTTTGGTATTATTTCCTTCCTAACTGGGACCAATCTGATATTATGTGTTCCCTATTAGAAACACACTATATATCCTTGGAGAGTGTTTCTGTTTTACTGAATTCCAAGGTTATCTTCCTTTTTTAAAAAAGTATGTTTATTTACATGATTATATGTTTGTATGCATACATATGTACAAACATTTATTGTTGGTGTATGTGCTTGCATGTATGCTCTTTTCTCCGTGTCCCCCCATTTGCCTCTTTGCTAGAATCCAGCCTAGGAGGCACGCAGAACAAACACGGGCCATCTGAATTCAGCAGACTCATGTATCTGGATGCTCAAAAGCAGCAGTCATCTATCAAAGGAAGTGTATCGGACTAAATGGAGAGATTTTTAATAAGAGGCAAGGGGGTGCACTCTACCTAATAAAAAGAGCATAGAGAGACCCCGGCTGTGGCTAATGTGCATAAAAAATTCAGCCTGTCAGATCCTCACTTTTCTAATTCAGTAATCTAAATAATTTATTTGACATTTTAGCTCAAGATGACCTTTCTTAGGAAAAAATTACTGTTTTAAACTTTTAGCAAGTACAACCTCAGCCACAGAATCCCTATTGAAGTCTGCATTTTCCCAAAGGAGCAAAGGTTAATCTTGTAACGCTCAAACACATTGCTGACCCTTTTAAACAGCTCACAAAATGTCATTTAATTTTTTAATCTAATTTCAATTATATTGTAATATTTGGGTTGAGTATTTGGTGGGGATGGGGGTGGGAATGTGAGATTAGAGCCAGGTTCTACTTAGAGAAGTTTAGGCAAATGATCCGTTTTAAATAAACCAGGTATCAGATAGGGCCATGCATCCTTCTACGGTATGAATATATATGAAATATAATCATGCACAATACACAATAATTTTGTGCACAATTCCCCTGAGGGATTAACAAGGAGGGATTAAGGTAGTTGATTCTTGTGAGAAACAATATGAGAATCCAAGGTTCTCAGAGGTGCTGTGTGATTGAGGCAATTAGTCTTTAAGCCAAGCTACTCCAAGGAGACTCGTGCCCTAAGCCACACAGTGTCCAATTTATCCTCAGATTCCGTTCTAGGACAGTTCTGAATCAACCCAGGTGATCAGTAGGGTGACAGATGTCATAGACACATTACCCTCTCATCCATTCCACAAGCAGCTCATGAAATCCCAACCTTTTCTCTCAAAAGTCACTCCATAGCTTGCTAGTAGGTCAGAAAAACAAAAAAAATTGTTAATATGAGGATAATTGAATCTTCCACTCTGCACAATAAGCTATCATTTCATCATCCCCCCGGGAAAACTTGTTTAGGAGATTTAGCACTTTGTTAACCAGGCTTTCCTCCTACCCACACTGAAGGATAATAGAATTTGATCCTCTAATTTGACAAACAGCCCATTTTCTGCAAAATTGTTCACTGTCATTTTTTAAGCAATGTCCTCATGGGAACACTGGGTGGCTTAAGTTTCTCAGTCATTTGCAAATCCAAAATATCACCATTGGTAGCTGTGCCAGCGATCTGAGTAGATGAGCTGATGTGAACATCAAGCTAAGAAACGAAAACTCATCTCCATTACTCTCTTCTCATTATCACCTCTCTTGCTACAAGCATCCCCCAGAGATTCTGCTGCTCCTTATTCTCCTTACCCTGAAATATCATATTTCCCTTAATCAAAAGTGCCTACAAACCATACTCTTACAGAAGTCACCTCAAAAAAAGGAGTTTTGTACCTAACAACCTACATGAAGATGAGCCAGTCTCCTGCCTCTCCCCACTTCTCCCCCTTACTCTACTTCCGATGCCAAATTTGCCTCCACAAAATGTTTCGATGGTAAAACACAGACACAAATAAGGATGTTTGCTAATCACTTTCATTTTAAAATCTACATTCTTACAGGCACTATCATCAAGGAGAACTGTGAAGTCTAGCATACCATGCTGTTTCATAAATGAAAACTAATCCACGTCTGTTATTTTAATTATATTCATCCCAAGGGTTGTCAAAGCAAGGTGTGTACCAGAATCACCCAGGAGCATTGTTGGAAAAAAACACAAGCTGGGGAGCCCCTCCCAAATCTTACGGAATCGGAATCTGCAGGTGTGGGCCCAGGCTCATTTTCTTGCAAATAGCTATACAGAATTGTTTATGCTTACCTCTCCCTGGTTAAGAATCATTAACCAGGTAAGTAAGTTTTCACTTGAGTTATCTGGTATCATTAAAACAGTGAATGAGTATGTGACCTGAAGAAGAGAATTCCCACCATGCCTTAGTTAAGACATAATCATTAAGAATACCTGAAAGATTTAAATCATGTACAACACAAAAGTTCTCTGTAAAAATGTATTCATAACACTTCTTATGATTTTTGTTTATAATTATAAAATATATCATACCCCTGGCCCTCATCGTTTGAAGTATTTGCTGTTGAAATTTTTGTGCATTAAAAAAATTCAAATTTTTTTTTAAAAATTGCTGGCATTTATTTAATAAAAACACACAGCCACTCTGGTATTAATTAAAAAAAAAAAAAACAACTACACAGCACCACATTGCCACACCACTCATAGAAGACTAACGTTAAGGAATTTTGCCCAGGAGTTACCACTGAATTTCCCCACTCCAAACTTCCTGGTTATGACTGAAGTGCAAATGGAATATATTGGGATCATGTTGGAGAGAAAGCACAGATCACCAAGAGCTGAGTCCTAAAATCTCCCTAGTCTTTTTCTTTTCTTACTCCTCTAAAAATTCTAGAGGATTCTTTCCACTTCAACATCTCAGATCTCAAGAGTCCTGGCTGTCCCATGTTTTCCTAGAAACAAGTTTCCCAAAGCTTGATCCACGGAACACAAGTTCTGCAATAGTCATGAAACAGAATATTTCTAGGATCAAATAAGTTTGGTAGATCCAAATGCATGTTAGCATAGTAAGTTTCTGGGAAACTCTTAAATATAAATGAAACCTCTCTAACTAGGCTTTCCCAGTCTGTGAATTAAGGATCCTTATTTCATATGATGCATTAACATCCAAAGAGAAGCTCCACAAAACGTACTTTGAGAAACACAATAACAGTTGTGAACCAACCAAGATTGCTGTCCTCTTCTACCTCTGTGTAATTTTTTAGCGTTCAATGGAATTAAAATAGTAGTAAATAGATGTATCTCTACATTTCTTTAGAATGTTGAAAAACAGATTGAGGACAGAATTAATGAAATTGGAGAAAGAGGGAGAGAAGAATATGTGCCTGAACAAAATATTCTACAGATTGAGAGTATAAATCCAGGAATCCTTTTGCTTTTGAAAGCTCAGCAGCATTCTAATGTAATTAACTGTTGCTTCTTTCTTCTTAACTTTGAGTAAACTTGCTTACTATACTTAAGCATAAGATGGGAAATAATTTAATTGCAATGTTCAGGTTTGTCCAAACTGCAACATAGCCATTAACATTAACGTTCAGATTTCAATATCTCCAAGCTCCATTCATTTAGGTGCCACCTCCAAATGCCAAAAACAGAGTGTTACAACCTTCAGTGAGCTACTCATTATTGAAGGCTTTACTGCCAGCTGCTGGTCTAACATCTTTACCTACATTATCTGAAAGATTTAAAATAAGTCCTTAGAACTGTCCAATGAGATAGACATTATATAATCATCATTTTTCAAATGAGAAACTGAGGTTTAGGGAAGTTCAATAACTTGCACCAGTACTTGGGAGAACTGTGATTGGAATTCAGGACCGTGTGGTTTTTAAATACCCCACAGCTGGAGAAGTACAATGTTTGTTCTCAGTGTTTTCATGGATCGGCCCTGGCTGACCAAAGATGGGGTCCTGACTGGAATCATGAAGGCTGCCACTCCATTACCAGCCCCTTCAATAAAGCTACCACAGTCACCACCAGCACTGCGACCATCCACACAGTCACCATTTCCTGCGTGTTGATTCCTGTTGAGCGGCCAGTGATACTTTTGTAAAATAAGAATGTTGCCTCCTTCCTTGCTTCTGTGTGATGGTGAGTTGGAGCTTCATCAGAGCCCCAGAGCGTTCCAGATCCCAATGAGACAGATTGTTTTTTTCACTCAGACAAGCCTTGCCATTCCTGCCACCAGCCAAGCTGCAGCTGCTGTCTCGCCACCTATCAGATGGAATCCTATACTCTCTGTGCCCACCAAAGGACAGAGGAGAAATAGCACCACTGTCCCTTTGGTGTTGATGAAAGAAGGGAGAAAGAAGACATCTTCCCTATCTTTGTGTATTGATAGCTCCAGAAGGGGGCTAAGTGGCTTGGTCCCAAAATATTCTGGTATTTTGAGAAAGAGCTCCTTCAACAGACACATACATACCTGATAGGAGGATGGGCTACAACAATTCCATGAAAGCTACAACACTGCCCCCAAAACTGCAATTACCCCCTGAGGCCCTGCTGCTAAGTTAGGCTTGTGTCAGACTCCATCTCCCACCATGGAGAGTAGTCCCTTTCTTCTCTCTCATCTTTTCTCTAAAACATGACTTTCATTCAGTCCCTCTTCCCATCCCTACCCTTTCCCATCAGAACATACTTCCCCTTTAATCGGACTTCTAAACAGTCCCTTCCCCATCCCATCCCTAGCCTCTATCATCCAAGTCCTCCCCAGACCCCTACCAGGAATGTCCACAAACCCCCAGGTAAATCATTGGTTACAAAGGGAAAGATTTCCCCTCTATTCATATGCTCATTGAGGCTGAGTCATGACTGACCCCATCCAGTCCCACCTCCCTCCCTGGGAACTCACTTCGTGTCTTCAACCTAGTCCTCTTTTCCAGCCCCTTCCGCTTGGGCTACCGGGGTTTATTACACCCTTGGTCTTTTAGCCGGATCTTGTGAATGCCTTCTCTCTCACCTTCCTTTCATTTTTGAACTCCACTCTCCATCTTTCCTCCTAACCATTCATTCGCTCACGGAGCTTGTGCATTCAGGCTTCTAAATTTGTCCTTATTCCAATCCCCATTCTTAATATCTGGTATCCCCAATGGCTACTTTTCAGTCCTTAACTTTCTTGACCTCCGAGCAGCTGACCACTCCCTCTGTCTTGATCTACTCTCTCCCTTCCCTTCAATGCCATAAACCTTTTTTGCCCAATTATTTTCTTGCTCCTTGGACAAATACTGCCTCTGTTTTGTTAGCAGGCTTCTCGTACTCTGCCTACTCTTGAAGCACTGGGCCCTCACCCTCTTATCACTCTATACATGCCCCTTGAAAAGATCTCCTCTATTTCATGGTTTTACTTGCCACCTAAATGCTGACGATGCCCACATCTTCATTTCCCACTCAGTTGTCTCCCTTGAGCTCAGACCCATATTTCCAATAGCCAGTTGGACAAGTGTACCCAGGTACCCAACAAACACTTAAATCCTACTTATTCAAAACAGACTCATCTTCTCTACTGACCCTGCTACATGTATTTATTTTAGTGAAAAGCACCATCATCTCCGCATTCACTGGGGAAAGAAAACTGAGAGTCCTTCTTCCTCATCTCCCAGGTCACCAGGTCCCGTCAATCTCATTTCCTATCTCTCGAGTCTGTTCTCTTCCTGCCATTCTCACCGCCACAGTTCAGGCACTCATTCTTCACACTTAACCAGCATCCAACTGTAAGTAAAGTCCAAAATATTTGTTCTGAACTGAATTCAGTCCCTCAGTGCTTCATTCGCTTTAGCACTTCCATGACTTCACCCATTCTGCCCTTCTATTCAAAGTATCTTCCTTCTCCTTGTTCATCTGGTAAAATCCTATTTATCCTCAAAAACTTCAAACATAAATTTCTCCATGAAGTCATCCCTGACTTTACTGTAAAGAGTTCTGTCTTCCTCCTTCATGCTGCCATAGCACACTGGATACACACCCCTACGAATAGCATTGTCCTCACTGGCTTGAAACTTTCTCTTCATGTTTCTCCCACTGTAGACAGAAAGTGTGTCAAGGGTAGGTAAAGATTGTGTTCTGTTCATCTTCACATCTCCCAAATTTAACACGGTGCTTGAGTTACGGTGTTTTTAATGATTGCTGAATGAACAAACGTGTCTGTTGTGCTATAAAAGAAGTGATAGAAATCAATGTTAAGAGAGAAGGGCAGAGCTTTCTAGTTGGGGGAGCAACAGGGAAACAATATGGAAAGAATTCTGGACGGGCAGGTAGTCGGGCACTTGCCATTAATTGTGCAACCTAGATTAAGTCAATTGCTGCCTCAGAGTCTCAATTTAATCATCTGAAAAATGAAATAAATACACAACTCAGTTACCTCCAAGATTCCTCTCATCTCTGAGCCTTTAAATACAAACAAGACTTGGCCAGAAAAGAAGGGGAAACTAAAAGAGAGTCTGGCATAACACTCGGGCCTGGGTTCAAAGCCTGGCTCTGCCAGTTACCAGCCATAACCTTAAGGAGACTAACTTCTCTAAAATAACCCATGTTCTTCCATCATAGGATTATGGGGGAATTAAAACAGTCAATACATGTACAGCATTAGAACAGCACCCACTATGCAAAGCACTTAACAAATAAAAGACAGACCAAGAATGAACCTAGATTTGACTTCTCAGCTTGTTACTCAAAGGTTGACTAGCTGTGACCTTGGGACTCCCCACATCTTATAAATCAATACACCTGTGAGTACATAGATACTCTGTATGTTATGTCTCAGATCTGCTGTTTCTGCCAAAGAATGAACCATTCTTCCATAATGCTGATACAAAGAAATCGGGCATTGCATGAAACTGGTTTTTCATGAAAAACATGAGGTTCTGAAAGTCCATCTTGACATTTATCCTCCACCAACCCCAGGGAGGCCATAATCAGTTTTCCTCAATTCTGGGGAAAGGAGGCAGAAGATCAGAAGGCACTGGGGGAAAGGAGTTGATGCCTTCTGAGCTCCTCTCAGAGAAGAGAGGAATCTATCATAAGCCTGGTGCTTATGAGGAGCTAGGAGTGAAAAGAAAGGAATAACTCCAAAAAAACAAATTTCCCTCATTTTGAGACCATCACTTTGACTACTGATACCATCTTCTCCATCAACCTCCTTCCTTTTCTCGCAAGCCAATCTCTTTTAGTGAACTTTCTAAGAAGGACCTTCACCTCAGTCTTAACAGACCAACAGGTAACAGAAGTGGGTGGGCAGGTAACTTTGATTTTCCTCTTGCTGGATCAGCTCTCAGACTGAGGAGCTCAGTAACAAAAACTTCCCACCCCCATCCAAAAGCTAACTCACCCTTTGGAGACACTATAAAGTTATCCACCATTTCTCATACATCAGACAGATTCTATTACTTAACCCCTCCCTATAATGAGCGGCACAACACATAGAGGAGAAACAAAGCACTCTGTTCAGAATGCCTTGAGAACAAGCGATGCAGCTGGCAATGGGATCCCCTAACCATTGCTAAGAAGACGACCAGATGGGGGCTTTTAACATGTGCGAGCCCTAGCTACATCATTATGGCCACTGACAAAGAAAAGGCAGGACAGGAAATTTTGGCTACAGGTTGCCACTCGTCCAAATTAGTAACAGAGAACTTGGAAGACACTGGAGCAATGCCATTAGTCCTAG
The DNA here is from genome assembly GCF_028564815.1 of Eubalaena glacialis. Taxonomy (NCBI): domain Eukaryota; kingdom Metazoa; phylum Chordata; class Mammalia; order Artiodactyla; family Balaenidae; genus Eubalaena; species Eubalaena glacialis. The sequence goes on along the minus strand of NC_083717.1, from coordinate 112,936,848 downwards.
CTGCCCTCACTATTTTTAACATGCCTTTGTTCACTTTCATTTCCCTGTAAGAATGGGGAAATCCTTGTAAGAATTCATGATTTTCTATCGCATCTGCCTATCTATAAAGCGGTACCCCTGAAATGGCACTGCCTTACTAGACACTTGGCTGCCCGTACTAGCAGACTCTGCCAAGTGAGTCGCTCCTCCTCCAAGTCTGACAGGAACACTGGGAGTGGGCTGGAAGTTAGCGTCCCTCACCTGACCACAATGGGGCAACCTTTAAAAGGAGAAGCAAGCAGCCTAGTTTTTTTTTTTTCCTCAAGGCAATGGTGAGGGGTTTTGATCTTTCCTGGGTTTGTTTCTCAGCCAGCCCTCTTCCTTTGTCTCGCCCCTTTCAATGAGGTTCTGCAGTTTTATTTTTTCTAAACAGAAAATGTAGTGTGATTCTGTAAATGTTTTCTTGCTGTTGTACTTTTCAGACTATTTTCTTCCTTGTTTTTTGGGGGCCTGAATCTGCCTTTGGTCACACTATCTGCTCCTCTATGGTCACCTCGGAGAAGATTAACCCTTTCATTAAAAAAGCCTGGCCAGGGTCAAACTACCGCCTGGCTAGGGACTCTTACATCCCTTTGATCTCCCAGCTATGGAGAAATTATTAGCAAATTCTAAGCCTTCCCATGTGATTTGTTTTTGTAAATTTGTAGAAATTATTCCTAATCCTATTACGTGGCCTAGGGCAAACCTGCATTAAATATAGGAGACTTTTTGTTATGTGGCAGATGGATAATAAAGGAATGCTGAATGCAGCTCCATTCCAAGTTATGGGAATCTGGACACTTCATCAGCATTCTCTTAATCCTCTGCCATGGCTCCGCCTTTGATGAATGCTCTCATTTATGACCACTGATGCCGCTCACTTAATTTCAGAGAAGAAAAATAATACCTAGCTGTTAATGTGAATATTTGAGTTTATGGCTGTACAATGAATAATTGTGACATTATCAAAGGAACATCTCTTTATACATTATTCAGTTGTATAGACCACATTAACCAGAGATTGGAAACTTGCAATTTTGCATCTTCCATCTTCTTTGGAACGGAGACACCACGCAGACAAAAGTCAGTGTCTCAAAGCAAATTCTACCTGACAATGCGTATCAGCCCGCACTATATTTTGCTCATTGTGGTGCCAATCTCCTATCTTACCAACGACATTTTTTCAAAGAAAGAGGGGATTTCCTAGAGACTCGACCCTATGCAACTTCCATAGCTTATTATCGAATAGGAAAATGTAGTCCTGGTTCCTGCTTTAATACTGATGCCATGGAAGATGTCTTGAGGGTTAGACTGAAAATTAAGACAGCACACCTTTGCTGCTTATACTTTATATATAAACTGAGGGTCTTTTCGATGTATGTTTTCGCTTAGAAAGCAGGAGAGAATGTTTGCAAGTCATCCATGAATCACTGGGTCTTTGAGGGTTCAGCCAGGCAGAGATTGTGCTGGTACCATTAGGGACAGTCATGCAGAATCACTCACTTCTCTGTTACAGAGATAGATGTGTCTCAGCTGCTTCAGCATTTACGCCTTTGTTTCTGGGGAGATAAGGGGTGAGGCACCAGAGAAAGGAGGTAAAGAACAGGATGGAGCATTTTCATTGTGAAAAGTCGTTGAGTAGTATTTTTAACTAAGACGTGTATAGGATGTGCACAGGCATGTCACTTAAAAATACCAGGAATATTTTATAAAATAGCAAATTTTATTTTATAAGACAGCAAATACCTTTGTCAGACTAGGAATGGCACTATTGGGCTATTGACTTTTTAAAAATACTTCCATTTTAATTTAACTTCAATAATGCTTGGTAAATAGACTTTGGGATTAAGATCAGATTTCCCTGAAGATGCTTTTCTGAGTCACTATTTGGGTAATCCTTAGGAGGCAAGTTATAGTCATTGATGGCAAAACACCTGCAAACAGGTCTGTGAGACTTGGGAGGTGCACTCAGGTAAATGAAATCAGTAATATATGTCATTTTTCCAGTTTAGTAAGCCATAAGCTGAACATTTTCATATTCTACTGGTTTCTACATGATAGTCAATTTATTGACACTAACCACTAACTGGAAGGTTGTAGGAAAAAAGTATTTTAGCCCATTTCAAAAAAATTCATTATAGAAGTTCACTATAGCATTTATGATTGCTCAATGCCAGAAGCAGGTATAAACAGGGCATGAACAGTCCTATTCAAACTGCATGTGATTTAGTAATACATGATGCAAGCAATACACAAGATTTCTAGGCAGTTAAAAGAGGGGCTGTAGTTGATCTTAATTCTAATATTATACGAAATTAATGAACTGAATACCAAATTTGAACTTACTAGGCAAGCAAGGCTTCCTCACCCAGGTCTCCTAAGACTGATATTGACGCCACTGAGAATCAGGTGTGGACCCTCAGAATCTCTGAGAACAATACACATTAAACCAAATACCCTCCGCTGAGGAAACTGCAAAGTACATCTGAAATGGGTGACTTGGTAAATGCCCTCAACCCATAGGTCACCATTTTGCTGTGGTATTTATTATCTTCAACAGATAAAATTGCCTCTAAAAACAATTCTAACAGCCATTCTGCAGGCATTTATTAGTGGCCATTTTGAGTTACCTATCCCAGAAAAATGGATGAAGAAAAAGGAAACCTAAATGGAACAGCATATCAACTACATTAAGGACCAATAGATACTGCATCTGGTGCCAACTTAACACAAATGTCTTCTGTCTTATCAGAACTGTCTTATTACTAACTGGAATAGAGGGAGGGACAGTCTATGCCAGTGGCTCTTAATGCTGGGCATCAGAAACCTGTGGTGTTTCAAAAACTACTGATGCCAATTTCCCAACCTAAATCTATTAAATTAGATTTTCAGAAGTGGAAATCAAGCACTGGAATTTTTTAAAGTTCCACAAGGATGATTCTGATCCACAGCCACGGTTGATAACTGCTCCTCTATAATAATAAATGCCACATTTACCTTTACTTTCAAGGCATTGTGGTAGAGGGGGAAAGGCACCAGCTTTGAAGCCAGACAGTCCTGGATTCATATCCTGGCACAGCTCTCACTGGCTGTGTGCTCTAGGACAAGGTATTTTAGCTCTTTAAGTCTCAGTGTCCACCTCTGCAAAATGGGGATAATCCCACTTACCTCACACAGCTACTCTAAAGTTACTAATAGGACAGGTCTGGGACAGAGTAGGGACTCAATTTCTGTGGTGTTTATGTGAAGCTGGGCTAACTCCCCATTGCACGAGGAGGAGGAGGAAGAGAAAAGGAGGGAAGGGGGATCAAGTCTGCCAAGCCTTCCTTCACTGAAAACAAATAAACTGGGAATTCCCTGGCAGTCCAGTGGTTAGGACTGCACACTCTCACTGCCAAGGGCCCAGGTTTGATCCCTGGTGAGGGAACTAAAATCTCACAAGCCACGTGGTGTGGCAAAAAAAATAAAGAAAAGAAAAAGAAAACAAATAAACTTTACTGTCCAAATAATTCAATGTTCACTTGTATTCTGAAAACAGAACAGCTTTTCAAGATAGTCCCAACTTTCTTTTCTTCAAAAAAAAATGACATATTAAAAAAATACTTGCTAAATTAGAATTTGTTTTTATTGTCATTTAGAGTGGTCAGGGAAGAGAAAGGGAAAGAAACCATCCTGTCACTTTATCTAAGACCTTTATCTCCTTTTGAAGAAAATCTAAAAGAATAAGACAAAGCCAAATGAGACATCAGAAACAAAACTGTATGTATATTTTTTTTCATATGGGAAATGAAAGAAGTGAAGTGGAAGTGGGGTTACCTGCTGCAATCAGATGAGCTTGCCTGGGCAAAAACAAAGACAGACAGATAGACATACAAACAGACAGACACAAACACATACGTACATACATACATACATACATACAAACATGGCACAGTAATAGAGAAAAATGTACTCTTCCCCATCTAAGCTAGCACTTATATTATTTGGGACTTTGACATCAAGTAAAGCAAATCTCTTGGCCTCACTGATGTTTTTATAAAGGCAGAACAACCACTACAGGACTCAAGAACCACACTAAAATTTTCTACGTTAATCCAATATGCCTAGTGTCAGTTTTCTTTTGTGCAAACACATCTACAACAAATGGGTTGGGAAGCTCACCATCTATATCATATGCAATAAATTATACTTTACTGAAATGTTGCCTCGCTAAAATATGCTAGGAAAGCTGTGAACAATATTTACAAATAGTTCAGATGTCACAACAAAACACCCACCACTCAGGCATTCTTACATTTCACTATAATAAGTGTGGTAATAGAGGATAACGCTCTTAAACATTAGAAAAGTATTCTTTATGGAGATATAATTGGGAGAAGTTCTTCAAATTTATACAAAAATCCTGGGCTTTTTTCCTTCCTGAAGAGTCTGCTCTCTCAACTGTCAAGACAGCAGCCTCAATTTCACTCGCTTCCAGCATCTCGTCACACAGCAGGCTGTTAGTACTTATTTTTATTTTGGTACATTGTTAATTTCCTGACAAAGCAGAAAACTTTGTTTTTTGCTATTATATACTACCGACGTTCTTAAAAATTGATGCAAACTAACAAACAACCTGATTGTGTTTTAATCCAGGAGGCAAGTGATAGGTAAGGTCCTTGGAAAAAGCCTGGGCACAGGGGAGTAAGTGTGTCTAAAGGCTTAACAAGTAAGAAGGGCCTATATTATAATTCAGTTTGCCTGACTCTAGAACCCATATTATTTCAAAATGAGACAAGCATGAAAAGGAGCTTTCAAAGTAAAATGCAGGATACTAGTGGGAGATGCTATTTTGAAAAAAGCAGAAACAATCTACAATGTGAGAGATATCAAAAGTAAGATATTTGAATATCAGGCATTCTTACAGTGAAAGAGATCCTTCTATGACATATGAGAGAGATCAGGAAAAAGCGCTACACCAAAGGAGTACAAAAAGTTTTCCAATTTAACTATTATTGATTTCGTTCATAAACCAACACTGAATTTCAATATTGTGGTGCTTAAAAAATTTGTACTATTTTTCTCTACACTGGAGAATCAGCCACATGTTATGTTGGTATTTTTTTAATAAAAAGTGATGAACATATAAAGAGAATCACTTTTTTTAATCAGGAAATCAAACAATTTTTAAAATAAAGCATCTGGTCCATCGGTTGGTTTGCAACTGCTTTGCTATTTAAGTTCAAAAACCTCCCTCACTTCTTTACTCTTGGGTCTGTCTTCTAAACTCCACCACTGGGTATTTTGTCCCTTAATTAAATTAACCCTGTATTCACATTCTAAAGGTGGTACTTGAAAAAGAAAACCCTCAATTCTTAATTCCCGCTGATGTAAGCACCATCCCCTCGGCTGCCTTTTTGGCATTTAAGTACAGAAAACAGAATCGGGTGAAAAATAAATGTGTTTACCTACCATCAAAACACCTTTCGAGTCCAATACACATTTTTGTTCTATTAATGCCAACACGAATATGCAGGCACGGTGGCAAGGGGTGCTTTAAAACATAGCTAGACAGACCGATTAAAACGCATTGCTTTCTCTCTGCCAAATTCCTGCCTATGGGGAGCAATTAAATGTGCCGTCCGCACATTCAAATACTGAGTAAGCAGTGAATCTTGTATCTCTGCCACTTAGACAAGTATAATTCCAGTGGAAAGATTTATCAACAACTCGCAGGCAATTTGGGGTTTGGTTTTGTTTGTCAAACAGCACAAGCCCTCACGCTGCATCTGGACTCTGTTACAAAGTCACACAGGGACAGGAGCCACAGGAGAAGGGCGCTCATTATGGCCGATGAACAAGCAAATAAACCCAAACATCAAGGAGGCAGCTTTAAACAAATAAACCACTCTGTCCTAGACTGAACACACATAACATTAGCCAGGAATATAACTAAACAACAGAAGAGCTACTTTATTGTGGCTTCTTTGCAGTTAGAGAAGTCAAATGTAATTGCAGAAGCCTGTAATTGAAATTTTTTTAATGTGAATTTATTCCACCAATGCCATATGAAATCACCAAAGGTTTCCTGTATGACGAAAGACGCCAGCATTTAAGGATAGTTGAAAATAATAATAGGATTAAATATTTGTCAAAAAACAAAATGAATCTAGAAGATTCGTGCTGACATTTTTTTATTGTTAGGTTTTAAAATTTTTTTCTGCTCCATTGATTATTTCACGTCTGTAGGTTTGTGATTGCCAGAGAGACAAATGGTTGATGGCTGTTATTACACTGCCCCAGTTACGACACTTCCACCCCGACTGCCTGGCTTCAGTGATCTTTTGGGTATGACATTTCGGCTTTGGCCTGGGTCCTCGTCAGCCTCTGAGGCAGAGTCCAGGCAATGATCTTTCTGCGGACCTGACTAAATGCCTAGTTAACTACAAGGTTACTCACACTGGAGCAGGTCACAAAGAAACATTCAAGCCCCCAGATGTCTTTCTTCTTGCCTCAAATAAAGCAGATGTCTTAGATTTTGCAAGGCTGTGTGTAATCTATTTTGGCTTTGCAATTAAGAAACTATATATTTACGATGTCTTTGGACATTCTGTCCTTGTTGTTTCAAGGGGAATTTTTCTTTCAAGTACATATAAATCAAATAACATTTGAAACTTTGCAAGTATTGGAAGCTTCTTCACATAGATTTAGGATAAAACGTGGGAGGGCAAACTGTTTTCTACTTATCAGTTTATTCAGATCATAGATATCACAAGATTATCAAGTGCTGTGTTTTTAATAAAAGGCGAATCTGTTAATGCTACTGAAATCACTGAGCATTTCTATTTTGATATTTACTTTCTAGACTTACACGCAGATGAATTCACACTAGACTGAGAACTGGCAGACAGATTATAATAAGCCAGAGCTTTGTTCTTAATGAATTTTGATGTTTCTGTTTCAATATATAAAAACATTTTCACATGATTGTAAAAGAAATATCTTAGTTTCCTGGGAATAAGGAAAAATGAAGAATAAATAGCTACCTTAATTGACATTAAAAATATTTGAATAAAACTCAATACTTATATAGGTTTCATGTATATACATACACTCATATGACAAATATATGGGTATCACATTCTAAAAGGATTTATATCAATTCAACTAATTTGATGTGTCTTCACAGAATCTATCCAAAACCCACTTAGAAGTTTTTCTAAACATGTTTTTTCATTTCATTCTTTATTGGTTCCAAACATCACAGCCTAGCCATTAAGTAACCACTGTCTTTAAAGCATTATAAATATTCATTTTTAGACAATAAAGTCTCTAAAAATCCTCTCAAAGAATTTCAAGCTATTGCAAATGGATAAATCACCGCACACCTAAGTCTGTATTTGCATAGTTAAATTATGTATTGTAACTGTGGAGTCTTTTACTTCTATTATATCAAGGCATGTACCGGTATGTTTCCATGAATCTTTCCTTTAGGGCCTGCAGCATTATCACAATAAAGTCAAATATCCCATATGCTACTATAGGTGCTCCATTTTCACCTGGGAGGGCTCAGACAAAAAAACAAAATGTACCAGCCTGGGAGTCTGAATTCCTTTCACTTTGGTGGCTTATGTCATCTTCTCTGTAGTAACTGAATTGCTCTTGTTCTGTGGATTAATTCCAGCAGACTTTCTCTTATTGGCATACAGGCAAAATTAAAAGCATTTTTGAAATAAACTTAATATATACGACGTTATCATCTCTTTTTTAGTTTTGTTTCTCTTTTTTCCCTAAAAGTGCACTGAAGTGCTTTAAAGCTTTTTCTAGACTGTAAATTTTAGGATAAAATAAAGTTTTAATAAAGAGAAGTTATGCCACCCTGATATGTCAACCACAATGGCTATAGTCATTCTTCTTCTTTAAATTTAAAACACAAGCTTATTAAAAGTTAAGATTTTAGCCAGTTTTTGTGAATTCATGTATATTTATGAGATTTATTTTGAGGGGTGGGGTTGTCTTTAATCTGAGGCAATCACTAAAGCATCAACTGAGATTTCTGGTTGTCTTCATAAATGTCTAATATTACAAAAGGCTGCTAGAAGAAACAAAATTTCCACCTAAAGAATTTGTATAAAATAAAATAACAAATTTGTATAAAATATAAAACTTATAAAATAAAATAATCTACATAGTTGTCCTTTAACATAATATACTTGAATCATCATTAAATTATTGGTGGAAAGAATTTTTTTCTTTTTTTTGTATTTATTGCCTTGTTTTTGTTTGGTTTCTGTTTTTATTTTTACTTTGTCTTTAAGTAAATGCATTGGAGGAATTTTTTATTTTACGTGACTACAGACTTGATTTTTACTTCTGGTGTTCTAAGAAATCAAAGGCGATTTAGAGTACAATAAAGAATAAAAATGTGATCAATTGAATAAAGTATTTCTGTGAAGTCTGAACAAAGTGGAAATCTGAATTGCAGCCCCAAGTATTTAAATAAGCTATTACAAAAGGAGTGCTAGAAACCATTATAGTGTGTGATTTCTTGTGAATAGTGGAAATGCTCTCTATCAGGTATTTTTGTTTAAATGGAATAAATGTTTGAGAGAGATGATGTTCAGCCATTGTAACCTTCCACACCACTAGTATTAGTACTGTTATAACTTCACCTTTTGAAAAGGAGACATACACTAAAAAGAAATTCACAAAGTTATAAAAAGAAGTGCAGTTTAAATCTATCCTCCATCTCCATCATTTGAGAGTGGATCATTTCTCCTATAAGGACACTGATGACGACTTTCAAGCACCCTTACCCTGAGAATTCTCCTGTCAGAGCTAAACAACATTACAGCACTCTTTTAGGATAGTATGTCTCCTCCAATTCAGAATGCCATGCATTGACAGCGCTCTCAGAAGTTCTTAAAGAAATTAAAGACAGGTTTACTATAAATAGACTGCCAACGCCTTTATACTAATTGAATTTGCCATCTCCCAAAGATACTTTGGTATGGTTAGCTAAAGGGTAATACAATTTGACCACTATCCACTTAAAGTAATTTAAATACAATCTGTGTTGCATAGAATTAAAATCATATTTGGTGACAATATTCATCAATAAGGACCATACCTAATCATACTGGATTGCTCCCAATTTCTCATTTGTAAATAGCATTTCCATCTAGGGTTGGAGGCTAGAGGAGGCATTTCAGATATTTCTCTGTTGGATTCTGTATTGCCGTGGAAGTAGAAGGAGCGGTGGACATAGTTAAGGGGTTGGTAGAAGTCCTGAATCACCACTATGTGTGTCCAGACAAATCCTAGCATATCTGTGGATCTCAGTCACTTTTTATATAAAAAATGACTAGATGATCTAGAAGGCTCTCTACTCCCCTTCAATGATGTGTCCCATCTAAGTAAACATGAATAGGAAGATGTTTCCAGTGTACGATGTGAACTGTAAGCAGAGAAAATGTCATTATACAGCAGATCTTCAGAAACAGTGTTTTCCCAAGTCAGCGTGGCTCAGCCAGAGCCCAGTTTTGCTATCATATAAAAGGCTAAACATGCAAAGTTTTCATCTAACTGAATAGAAAAATACAAGGGTATTTAAGATTATTTTGATATTTCACCAGAACATTACCATTTTTAATTTATTATATTTTAAATAACTTCTAATAAGAAATTCTGCACAATTACTCAGATGGCTTGCAGAGCTAAAACCAACCCCAGAAAATAAAACACAAATAAAAAGAGTCTTTTGTTGTTGCCATTGTTGTTCTAGTATTTTTGGTCCAAAACATAAAGTAAGGAATTGACAGGAATCTACGTATTGACAGGAATCTCTTCTGAAGACCATAGTTGAGATACAAAGATACTTTTCCACGAGTGTTTTTTATTTGACTGCGTGGTGGGAAAATGCTAGCTACTGTTTACAGAGAATTTATGTGCTCATTCCCGGGATATGAATTATAAGAGAGAAGTAGTAAATGCATTATATGAGAGAAGTATTAAATTCCTCTTCTCACTTGCTAAGGAAATACCTGATTTCTGGTAGTTTATTCCTCTACTCACTATACCTGAGAAATCAGAGTGTGGGAACCCAAACAGTTTCACCCTGTGTGGGGCAAGGGGATCACTGCTGCCAAAAGGTAGAACTTGACTTCACAACCCAGGCTTCTTTTTCTTCTTTTCTTTTTTAATTCTCCAGTTGCTGCCAAGAACCGTAAACCTCCCACAGCAACTCACAGTGTTTTCATGAAAATAACAATGCTATTAGAACACAATAAATACATAAACAAATCAATAAAGGCAAAATGACAGAGTTTTGAATCATCATGTCTAGATGGCAGAAAAATGATCTCGTCCTCAAAACATATAAAACTATTTGAAGTTTGCAGGAAGAATTTTGTAGGTTTCTTTGAACTCTTTTTATGTAAAATTCTGTCCCTTAATAATGAAACTTATTAAAGATCAACATACATTTAGACAGAATGGTCAAATGTAAAACTGGCAAATCCTCATCATGGTTAGTCTTTATATCTGTGCATGTTTACAACTCACAACTAAACACAGGTTTAAGATTTTCTAACAAACATTATGGTTAAATTATCCCATTTATTATTATTTTGTGACAATCTGAAAATTAACTACAGGACGCACTCGGTTTCTTTCCCGTTTCTCTAATTACGCATGCAATGATGCCTGTTTAGCATGCAGTGTCTGCTTGATCCTAACTTTCCAGGGGATTTCAGATGACTCTGTCAGCTACGCGACTAAGCTAGTTCAAAGAGAGCAAGAAGCACTTGCATCCAAATGGAATCTATATTTGGTAATTCTTAAAATACCATTTTTCCATGGTTCGTAGGGCACATTGCTTACTCAGATAATGCGCATGCCTTTCCTATGAGGTACTTTTTTGAAATGTGATCTTGGGTCACTTTATGTTAGACTTACTTACTCTACACATAGGATGAGTAATGCCAGATAAAGTACTGTCATTAAAAGCATTTTTATTAAGGGGATTGGGAGAGAAACCCTTTAAGCAGTATTATCGAGCTCTTTGTTGAACCAGGTGGGACATCCATATGAATAGAATCTCTTCAAACCTAGACCTCAGCCACAGTACACCTGGCCTATGTTTGAAAAAGAAAGTCACTCTTGTTTGGCTACACAGTAGGCTACAAAGAGCCAAGACAACCTTAATTTATCCATTAAGAATAGAGGCCCATATTTAAGAGTCATCAGCAATAAAGGAAAATACACTGGATCATTTCAAGTGCATGCTAATCATTTAATGTAATAAATGGAGCAACTCTAATTATCTCCCGAGGAAATGATTTCACACTAAAACAATGGGAATGAAGAGGTTACTTCAGGAGCATAATACACAGCTGAAAATTACTCATGTGAATCTGGAGAAGATTCCTCTTGCATTTAAAAGAAAGAGAGAGAACTTTTCCACCACGTACTCCTAATTCAGTGCCTCCCTAATTCTGTGGGATATGGTAAATGGGGTTAAAGATATTTAGTACCAAGCCCGTGGTGTTCTTGTTTATAACCCCAAGCAAGCTCCCACCAGGCTCAAGATCAGGGTCCATCAAAACTGCTTTGAAAGCTGCTCCCTAATAAGAGGATATCTGACTCAAATGCAGCAAAACAAATAAATTAGTCTACAGACCACTGTAGCCTCGCCACTTCCCATTCCTCTCCTCCCTAAAAATCATCAGTTTGCCACCTACACTAGCCATTACAAAAGGAAATCCAGTGAGATGCTTGAAACTTTCTTTTAATGTTTCAATCTGTTGTGACCAACATTTTTTTTATTTTAAAAATCGTTTTTTTAAGTTATTTCTGCTTAGGTGTGTGTTTCACTTTCTTTTAACATCGCAAAATTGAGGTTACAAAATGTAATGGAGGATTTGTGGAAGAATAAAAGGTTTAATGATGTGATCAGTTCCCTTGCAAAAGCCAGGTTTCACCATAAGCTTTAAATGGTTTGCTAAATTCCATATTTCTGTTGCCTCGTTGTTCTGTTTCTTTTGATGAGACAAACAAAATGAGCACTATCTTCTTAGGCACTTAAAAAAATATTCACATTAAATAGAATAACTGCAGTGGATGGGCATACAACCCCTCAACACTAGGTAACAATGATTTTGATGTCTTTCAGATCCTTCCCTTAAGTAGTCATAATCTAAAAAACAAAAACAAAAATAGATAATAGGGACATAATATTTGAATAATCCTTCCTCCAATCTCCCATTGCTTTGATTCAGGGGATGAAGAGCAGATTAGAAAAATTCTGCTCTTCAGAAATAGCAAAGAATTAGGGAACTGTATCTGTTTAAGTTCTACATATAACCTAAGACACTCTAAGTACATATTTATCAATGCGAAAACAGTAAGTGTAAATAAATTCACAAACTTTGTTTCTGTTTTGGTTATATTCAAAGGCATGTTGAATAAAGAATCAAATCGTTGCTAGATTAAAATTAGTAAACAAATTAGAGAACATAAAACAACTACACAAAACAGAAACAACCCAATGCAATACTGATTAATTCTCTAATCAGTGTAAAAAGCATAAGTGGAAATCATAATTTTGAGGGAGCAGATTTGCATTTATTTAAAACTGACATCTATATTTCATGAGAGGGAATGCTTTGGCTTTCTTTTTACCTTAGGATCATTGCTCTCTGTGTACATGAAAACAACTGACATCAGATATGAAGTTAATTGGAATCAACTGTGCCCGTCTTTACAAGCACATACCGGAATGTGTACCACTCAGGCGCGGCTTACCATAATATTCTCTACGGAATAGTTGACCACAGGATTCTCATTCACAAACAGCCAGGTTAAACAGTTAAATGCTAGCAAATCCTGCATAGCCCTGTGGGAAATTTCACTTTAATCCCGAACTTATAAGAGGACAATCAAAGCCCAAAGCCTGGTAACAAATCTGATCCTCTGTTGCAATCTGCGTCCTCATGGGAAGGAGAGAGGTGCTCTCTGTACAAGCCCGAGATGGATAAATACCTAAATGATGAGATAGATGGGGAATGCAGAAGAGGCGTCTGGCCTCAGCCATTCGCTTCCAATTCCATATTACACTGTGAGAGGCAATTCTTGTGCAGCTCAGGAGCAGCCAGTCCTGATTACTAGAAGTTGAAGTGTGGCTTAAGGAATGATTAATGACAGTGTCGGGAGAAAAACAAAGCAAATGAGAGTTATCTCTAATCCACCTGCTTGCAGATGGTATAGTAAGGGAATGAAAATGGCCCCGGTGAGCCCTGATGATAAAAAAATCAAACTAGAAAGGTGCAAAGCTGTAGATATGTATTAATCTGATATATAAAAACTAGGTCTTAGCTTGAATAAAGCATTAGGCGTGAATGGAGCCCCATAAGTGATAGATACTGGGCCATAGTGGACTTCACATTGTCTGTATTTTTTAAATCAAACACAACTGTTCCCTTCAGTATTGCCTTTGACATTAATAGGTTGGTATTTGAAAAGTCACAGTTCACTAGATGAGCAGGCTTGTGAGGGCAAGCTCATTAAACAAACCCCCTTTTCTTGTTGTTCTTAAAAAATATGGTGACACCATACCACCACCTTGTGGTTTCTTTGTGCATGTACATGCCACCCCCAGAGAGAGGTCTAAAATTCAATCACATTTTCCAAATATGTAAATCCAGGTGGAACGTAATTATAAAATCAATAGTGTATTTTATAAGCAAGCCCATTTATGAACAGCTTTCACCTAAGACAACACATTGCCGATATGATCATTGGAGTTTCATAATGTATTTTTGAATTCAATATGAGGTCTCAGCCTGGTCATTCCATTTATATCTATTCTGATTTCAGGCCACCAGTGCAATGAAGATCAGAAGACATCAACTATCCATCTGAATAAAATGAACAAAAGCCTCTTACCCACTGTTCCCCTCCAAGTAGCCACTGATTTCCGAAATTTGACATAGCTAAGTAATACTTTAAGCTTTTCATAATTTCTCTATGTGTGGAAAAGACTGTAGAAAAATGAAATGTATACGTGCTTTATTCTAAAACAAAGGCTGTTTTTGTCCATGTCCCCAGATATATATCAACAGAACTCTAAGGACCTTTATAAGCTGAATTTTCATGTTCAGACATTTTGGTGGTTCACCATGCATTAGCCTTTTGATAGAAACTTAATTCCATGGATGCGACAGCATTTAGTAATTCCATTTGGGATGCAGTCACTCCTGTTAGAAGGTAATGATGGATGATTCCCTGATCCATGTGGCCTCTAGAGACCAACTTATTCCCAGGTTTGGGAAAGCCGATTCTGCTTTTGTCCAAAATGCTAAATGCCTATTGCATTCTCTCCCCTTTAAACTAACTAGCAACAAGTTAAATGCTAATTCATATTTCATGCAAGTTTTTTAATATTGAAAGTCTAATGAAGATTTAGTGTTCCGTTTTTTAACCAGGCTGACATTACTGTTGAAAGAAAGCAAATACATTATTTTAATTAATATCAATTCATAAGTGCTCCTGATTTATATATATTAAACAAAGAGAGAAAGTGTCTTGTCATACACTACAATTGATTCTGTATTCACCCATCATTTACTCAGAGCCCGTTTCCCCCCTTCTTCCATGGGAAATGCATGATGGAAGCTGCCATGTAGAATTGTGTGTCTCGCAGGCGCAGTTAATGCCGTTCTGTGATCACCTCGCCCCTTATTTCCTTATGACGAGCTTCAAGTCAGTTCTAGCCAACTGTGCTTGTCTCCCTCTGACATCTTCCACTATCAAATAAGCAGCCTCTATTGTTTTAAGCTTAATGCCTTTGTGTATGGCATAGCCTTCCAATAATCGCAGAGAGCCTGACAGTATGTGTGTTATAAAGGCATAATGTTAGGCCAAAGGAGGTAATTAATAACAGCAGTTTAATGCAGCTGGGAACAAGAATTGCCTTACAAACCAAAACATCTTCAGCCATTTAGCCAAGTACAGAATTAGCAAGATGACAAGGACCTGAATGGAGAAACAAATGCCGTGCTGTACGTATAAGGACACAGTAGGCAGTTAGGAAAATTCCAGAATTTTGGAAAATGCTCTGATCCCATCAGACCATCATTAAATTGAACAATTATCAACTAAGTTCTGTGGGATTTGTCTTTTTCCCTTCAGTTCTCTCAACTGCTGCAAACTGTCTTCTGCAAAGCCATGTTTTCCTCCTGTTTAATCTCTACCCCAAAGTGCAAGGCTCTCATCTTACTTCCTTACCTCTCCCCCATCCCACGCCCACATATACACTCTGAAAGTTATGTCAATTTCTAAAGAAACATAAATTTAAAAAAAAAAAAAAAAAGGAGACACTAGGGCATTTTACATTCTCTGCTTTGAATAAAAAATATTTTTCTCTGAGATATACTGCTACATGCCTGCCCCAGAAAGACCCCAGAGATAAAGACAGAGCCCAGAAGATATGCAGTAGGTGGGCCAGTGGGAGGAGCAGGAGCCCCAGTACTTATGTAGAAATGTTTTTAAGCCAAAGAAAGGATTTTATTTCTTCTTAATTGTTGGGCTGTGGTACAATCCAGTAATTATTTTGTCCCCAGTACCTCGACAAAAAAAAAAAACCACTTCCCTTACTGCTTTATGCCTGAATCACGCTAACCCATAATACTGACTGCTGTTTCTGGGGAGAAAACATTCCAAAGCCCCAAGTCAAGATATTAATCCCACTCCATTTTTAAGAGAAAAATAAATCATTTGCCAAGAGCAAGACATCTGGGACCAAGAGAGAAGACCTGACCCGGAATACCAGCCAAATTCCTCTCCAGCTAAACCCAGTCCCTTTATTCAACTAGTTTTAATCTCAAGGTATGTTTGTCTTTCTGGACTGGACTGAGGCTCCATCTCTGGCAGTGGAATGGCTTCCTCCCCCAACTTCCTGAAAGGTAGAAATGGCATGAGTGTTCCATGTACATACGTATTGCTCTACAGGGTCAGCTAGGACTTCAAAAGATGTTTCAGAAATCAACATGCAAAGAGAAGCTCCACCCCAAAAGGAATGCAAGTTACATTCATGCTCTACAAAATCAGGCCTCTCCCAATTCATTTACCCTGGCATGATTATTTATCTGGCATTACAGTGCAGCAGCAACCCAGAGAGTTGCCTTGTAGTTACTCTGTTACCACTCTTGTTTTACAGTAACTCTGTAAATAACTTGTGTCACTATTCTATGTCCCATTTCCAGATGGAAGATAAGACGTTATTTCTGCTTCAGTGAAAAATCTTAACAGCTGATATAAGAAGGTGTTCAGATTCCTATCTAAATTACATGACAAACATTCTGCATTAGCATTGTTAGGCGGAATATTTATCTACAACCTGAATATATTTCCAAGATATCAAATGATGACTTATAAGCCATCTCCTATGGTGTGATGTGCAAACCTAGAGCAATATAAGAAAAATTTTAAAAGCACCTCCACTGAAGATCTTAGCTTAGAAAACCCGTTTCAACATTGTTCTATTTACCTTAATTAGCACAAATCCTAGCCATATTTGTTTATAACGCTGTGAAAGTGACTACATGAAACAGTTATGAAGCTGTCTAGAAGGCCACTGGGTATGCAAGGAAAACTACACAGTCATTACTACCCAGTAGAGGGCAAACACATTGTATTTTATTGCTAATTTGGACCAAAGCCCTGTAATTTGGTGTTTAAAGATTGTGCATGCGTTATGAGCATACAGTTGTTGAATTAATGTACCATGGTATGTTTTTAGCATCTGTGGATGTTTTAATTGAATAATAGTCTCCTTTCTTTATAGCTTAATGAAATGTATTGTGTATTTGGGAATTCAAGCAAGGTATACTATTTGGAAGAAATCACAAAAGAATTTGCTTGTGCTGTCTAGAACTCCCATACCCGGCTAGAAACTGGAAGGGGAAAAGAAATTAAAACCAAAAAACTACATTCAGGTGGACAAATGCTTTTTATTTTTTATTTTTCATCTGATCTTCAGCCTCCTTTGTTAAGAATGAAGCTCTATGCATCCTCCACCCCACCCTAAGGTTTTCTCTCTCCCCAAGTGGAAGGCAGTTTGGGCCAGTGTGTTGTGTTATTCCATTAGTTTATGTTTTAAGACTAAGAAGAGATATTTCTGTGTTATAAATTATTTATAAACACAAGAACAAAGGGAGGCTGTCAGAGCTGCTGCTACTTTGAGAAAATAAAAAAGAAATGATGAATTTATGGAGAATCCAATTTGATAAAGAGGGAGGAGATGCAACTGCTAATTATTAACATCCGTCTGCAGACAGAGACCTGAGAGCAGAAAATTAGATGGATACATTTACATCTGTCTATCACCAAAAGAAATCTCACTAATGGTATTCCTCACTGTCACCAAACTCTCCCCATCCAGCTTAGAGAGCCTTGGAGACATGTGAAGATATTTTAATCAACAGTAGAGCAAGGAAGAGAGGCAAAGAACTTCAGAAATGGACATTCAAAAACAACTTCACTTCCTTCTGTACTCTTTCTTCCTTTCTCAAAAACATAAGTTAAAAA
This sequence comes from Eubalaena glacialis, assembly GCF_028564815.1. Classification (NCBI taxonomy): domain Eukaryota; kingdom Metazoa; phylum Chordata; class Mammalia; order Artiodactyla; family Balaenidae; genus Eubalaena; species Eubalaena glacialis. The sequence goes on along the minus strand of NC_083717.1, from coordinate 112,919,265 downwards.
AAAAATTTAAGTGGCATAGCCTGTATCTTTGTACCTAGTTGATACGGGAGCCAGCAAGTTTTGAAAACTTTTCTGTTTAAGCAGCTGCAAGCCACTCCCTCACTGATATCAAGCACAGTGTGGAGGCAAAGGCACAATGAAGAATGTCCAGCAAAAAAAAAAAAAAGGTTTATGATGTAAGAAATATATATATTTTTTTAATATTGTCACTGAGCCTACCTCTTGTCTCCTGGACATTGCTTTCATCACAGGAGGGAACTGAAAATGGGATGCTTTTTGAAAACTCACGATCCTGGGCCACTGCCTTTCTTTCTTGAAAGGAGCAGAGGGGAAGGATAAATATATTAAGAATTTGTCAAAGAAAAAGAAATGCTCTGTGCCTGTGTGCAGCTTGCTGATGAGGGGGGAAATCAGCTCTTTTTCTTGAACATTAAGTCTATAGATCCTTGAAAGAGGTTGCAATTTCAACTTTGCCCTTGTCATCTTATTTTCAGTAGCAAGGTCATCTATACTGGGAAGTTTCAAATCACCTTTGAAAAATTTAGGGCACTATTTTTATCTGTCACCCTTCTACACACAAGCCTTGGGCTGGTTCCCATATCTGCTATTCATAGATTTGGCCGTTTTCAGCCTGGATTTTTGATGTGTTGTCCATCATGTGATTTTTCCCAGTTGGTCTGAATTAGCCAGACAGGGTATGGGAAGAGGGTTTTTTCCAATTCTCTTACTTTGTCACATATTTTTAAATCAGGCAGGAGGAAAGAGTGCTGTGGCTCTTTTCAAAATTTTGGAGATGCTACTTTACTTATAGTTTTTTGTACTGTGGAGACTTTTGTAAAGTAAGACTTTCTGACAACATCACAAACCAAATTTGTTTTCTCTTTAAACATTATTGTGTTTTTAATTAAAATCTTACCAGTTAATAAAGCTGCTTTACAAATTTTTACGAGCTTACTTAAAGAATCTGGGAAACATGAATTTAAGAAAATGGGAATGACTATCCATTCCAAAGATTTCTATAAATGTTTCATTTAGTATTTTGTGCTGGAAATAATGACTATCCACAGGAAGAAGACTAATATCAGAGACAAAGACCCCAAAAAAAAAAAAAAAAAAAGCTGACCATAACTTGTGCCCTTTCTGCATGGACACTACCCCCCCTCCCAAAAAATGGGACAGGTGAAGAGACTGGTCTATATTTTGCAATTATCTACAAAATTGATTTTGATCAAATTTTCAAACATTGTATAATAATCTATAAAATAGAGATGTTTAAAAAGTATTTTCCCTCAGGTTCAGTTATCAGTAAAGTCATTTGTTTTTACCAGGGAAGTTAAATGTTGGAAACAAGCCTGCAAAGCTTTAAAGCCATGGATTTAATGGGGTCACATGTGGTGACTTGGAATAGATGGGCTTGTTTTTAATAACAATATTGTTAGAAAGGTACAGAGAGGTCAGCCAATAAATCAATCTAAAGAAAACTTTTGAGAATTGTTTAGTTCTTATTCTTTCCCAAATACTTTTCATTTATTATCTGGAATGTGTATAGAGATAATATAGAAACTGCAGAAGTAGCTTTTCCAACATGGTTTACCAAATGTCAGAGTTAGACCGGGGAGCTTAGGGACCAGAGGCTCATGAAAAGCTGTAGATTGGAGGGACCAGTGTAGGAACACATGGGATGGAGAAGCGGCTCACAACGGGAGACCTATTCGTGTCTGGAATACAAACCCTGCCTTCCAAAGAAGCACAGTCCCTGTTCTCCAAACTTGTAAAATTTTGACAAAGAAGGAGAAAATAACTGAGATATGGGGGAGCTGGGCAAGAAATGAAAGGAACAAAAGTAGATTAGGAGATGAGCACTGAGGAAGGAAAGATGACTCTGTGGGGTCAGTGCCCTGAAACATGGCCATTGAATCCAGTATCCCTTTATCTAGAAAGCAAATGTCCAGAGGCATATCTCTAGCTCTCATGTGAAGTTCAGATACTGGAGTTCTGATAATACCTCCTTGAGCTTAAAGACAAGCAAGAGATCCTGGTGGAAAAGAAGGGATGTTGACCTGAGAAGCAGGAAACTTGCTCCCCCACTAATTCTCTTGTGACATGAGCAAAACACTTCACATTTCTAGGCCTCCATTTCTTCATCATCTGTGTAAAAAATTTAATAAGAGGCTTCTTGTAAGAGTCTTATTACTGGGGGCTGCATTCAGGTGATGAAGGAAAAAAGTGAAGAAAAATCAATGGAATTAGCTCTTATAATTGTATGTTCTTAGGATTTAGACTAAAAATAACATATTCTCTCTCTCTCTCTCTCTCTCTCTCCATACACATGTACACTTGAAAACTAACCTGCACAGACTTCTTTTTGGTATTATTTATACCATATATTACAGAAAGGTAATTTTTCAATTTTTCCCTTTTTTTCTTATCTAGACACATTTCATAAAATAAAATCACATTCAAAGACTGACAATAAACAAATTCTCCACCAAGTTTCCGTCATCTAATTTTGAGAGACCCAATCAGTTTTTTCAACAACTGAACTGTAGGTCTGCAGAAGGCACTGAATTCTCAGTATAGTAGACAACATGATAAATGCTTGATGAAGGTACTCTGAGTCCCGACGATGGAACTGATAGAAAGGGAAATGCACGTTCTTGTAAAGAATAATTTCTACAAATTTATGGGAATTAATATTAAGATAATAAGATAAATTTGTTAAGCCTTCCATCTAAAAACCTTATTCAAAAATTACTATCATTTCATCTTTACATGTGCTTCTCTCTCAGGCCACACATTAAGCTTATTCACTCCACATCTCCAGCACCCATTTCTTTGTTCACACTAGTCCCTACACCCCCAGTGTTCTTCACTGATTCTCCTTTTCCCCACATCCAGATCTATTCGCCCCTTGGGCCCAGCTCCCATATAGGGTAAACATATCTCTAGTTTCTCCTAGGACAGTTCTAATTTATACCTATTGGCTCAGTATAAATATTAATGGATCTCCCTTTTGTTTCCTAGTTTAGACAATAAATTCCATAGTCACTGTGTCAGTTATCAACTTACTGCTTTCGGGCTCCAAATATACACTTCTTTGCTCTGATTTGTGACACTGGAGCTGGACCCTGTAAACGTTCTCCTTTACCAGATGCCACAGTATTAGGTCTTGTCAGCAGAAGACACTAGAGAGACAAGACCAAATGACCACTTTTCCTGATTCTGATTTTCTCCTTCTTTCTCCCACCACAGTGGCCAGCAGGTGGCTTTCTGGCCAGTGGCGTGCAGCACCCAGAAGCAGACATCCTCCAGCAGGTTCCATCCACACCCACACAGGTGGCTTCTCTGTGAGTTCTGCTGGCACCCAAAACACTGTTTCCTGCTCACCAACACCTCGGCAAACTTCTCTGCATTTCGGGGGGAGGGGGGCAAAAGAAGAGTTCACGAATCCAGTTTCCAGCTCTTCCAAGAAAAGCATAAAATAACGCAGTAGACAAACTTCTAACTGCTCCCACCCTAGAAAATTTGTACTGGAGTTGACAAAGGTAAAGAAAAAGCCTAAGATACAATACTACAATAAGACATATTAATAAAACAACACCCCCCTGGACTCAGGAAATGTAATGTGTGGTTTTTTTTTAAATACGTGTTTATAATGATACAAAAACCTAGAATACAGAATCAAAGCTATCTGATGAACTCAAGAAGAAGCTTCCTAGAGTGTGGAATTACAAATACATATGCTTGTTTGGCCAACTGATTGTACAGTAGACCCCCTTATCCTCGGGGGATACGTTCCAAGACCCACAGTGGATGCCTGAAACCACAGATAGTACCAAGCCCTACATATATACTATTTTTTTCCATAAATACACATACCTATGATAAAGTTTAATCTATAAATTAGGCATAGTAAGAGACTGACAATAATTAGTAATAAAACAGAACAATTATAACAATATACTGTAAAAAAAATTATGTAAATCTGGTCTCTATTTCCCCCCACACCCCCCTCTCAAAATACAGCTGACCCTTGAACAACATGGGTTTGAACTGCATGGGTCCACTGGTACACAGACTGTTTTTAATAAATATACTGGAAAATTTTTTGAAGATTTTCAACAACTTGAAAAACCTCACAGATGAACCACATAGTCTAGAAACACTAAAAAAAATTAAGAAAAATTAGGTATGTCGTGAATATATAAGATATATGTAGATATACATATAACATACAAAATATGTGTTAATCAGCAGTTTATATTATCAGTAAGGCTTTTGTTCAACAGTAGGCTATTAGTAAAATTTGGGGGGAGTCAAAGTTATATATGAATTTTCAACTGCATGGGGGGTCTGCACCCCTAGCCCCCATGTTGTTCAAGGGTCAACTGTACCTTGTAAAAACTTAATGCCTTTTCCATCTTAACTAAGCACTTATCACACACTGTGGCTGTAACCTCTGCAGTTTGAGGTGCAACATCAATACTAATACAAATTTCTTTTTCCTTCTTCATAATTTTATGGATAGAAGATTCATTCCTACTGTAGATCTTAGCAACCTCAGTATAGGATTTCTTTTATTTTCTTAATAAGTCAAGAACTTTCACCTTTTCACTTACAGGAATCCAGCATCACGACCCTTGTGCTTTGGGGCCACTATTAAGTAAAATAAGAGTGACTTAAACACAAGTACTGAATATCAGGACAGTCAGTCAGATAACTGAAAGGGCTGCTAAGTGACTAATGGGTAGGTTACAATGGACAAAGGGATTATTCACGTCCTGTGCAGGAAGGAATGGGACAACAAGGTTTCATCACCCTACTCGGAACATCATGCAATTTAAAACTTATGAATTTTCTGTTTTCAGACCACTGTTGACCACAGGTAACTGAAACCACAGAAAGTAAAACTACAGATAAGGGAGACTATAATACATGTTTTTAAACCATGGTATTGTAATTTCCCTTAAGATAGAGCTGGCATTTTAGCTTGATGATTTGCACCTAGTATTTGATAAGAAAATATTTATTGGAGAAGAGGCATGCCAAATAGCACTAAAATTTGGTAAGAGGGGAATCTTCCAGTTTTCAATCTCAAACTTTTTTTAAAGTCAAATTCTTACCAGTAAGAAGAAGTGTGAATCCTAATGGTTCTCTGAAGAGAGATGTGATCTCAACAAAGTATCTCAGCTAAGTCTAAAGTGGACCATGGTAGATGACATTACTCTTCTATCAAATATTCCAGTTCTCCTTCTGTGGTCCCCCAACCTCTCACCTTGTTGACAAGCTTTGACATGTGACTTGCTTGGGACATATGTAGGTAAGCAGGAGAAATGTATCACTTCCAAGCCAAGACAAGCCTTTCAGAGTGAGTATGTGATTGGCCATTCCTTCTTTCCCTGCCCCATAAAACTAGCCACATATCCACCATAGTTGTGCCTTTAGCCTGGGTCCCAAAGTGAGACAACATGGAACAGTTAACCCACAACGGACATGCAAAAAAATGTCTTTTTGGTTATAAGCCATGGAAAATTTCAAGTTGTTACCACAGCATTTTTTCTAACTAATTTCAAACAGCAGTAGATAATTGGAATTGAGGTAAGAAGAAGATATACTTAAATAAACAGATAAACAGCCTGAATGACAGGGAGAAGAGTGGAGCGCAGGGAGATCATGCCAAGAACATCTTCACAACACAACACAAGTCCAGGCACCCTGTTTTGAATGATTTTACCCTGGCTTCTAAATTGCTATTCATTATTACATATTTGGGAACCCTCCATACCTCCATTAGTTAGAGTTAATTAAAGCACAAAATGTTTTATATTCTTTACATAAGCCAAATATGGGAGGGATAGATATACACTAACAAGAGAACTAAGGTTAGGGGAGACCTTCAAGATGGCGGAGGAGTAAGACCTGGAGATCACCTTCCTCCCCACAAATACATCAAAAATACATCTACATGTGGAACAACTCCTACAGAACACCTACTGAATTCTGGAAGAAGACCTCAGACTTCCCAAAAGGCAAGAAACTCCCCATGTACCTGGGTAGGGCAAAAGCAAAAAAAAAAAAAACAGAGACAAAAGAATAGAGATAGGACCTGCACCTCTGGGAGGGAGCTGTGAAGGAGGAAAAGTTTCCACACACTAGGAAGCCCCTTCACTGGTGGAGACAGGGGGTGGCGGAGGGAAGCTTCGGAGCAACAGAGGAGAGCACAGCAACGGGGTGCAGAGGGCAAAACGGAGAGATTCCCACACAGAGGATCTGTGCGGACCGGCACTCACCAGCCTGAGAGGCTTGTCTGCTCACCCGCCGGGGCAAGTGGGGGCTGGGAGCGGAGGCTTGGGCTTTGGAGGTCAGATCCCAGGGAGAGGACTGGTGTTGGCTGCATGAAGACAGCCTGAGGAGGCTAGTGCCCCACAGCTAGCCGGAAGGGAGTCTGGGAAAGACTCTGGACCTGCCTAAGAGGCAAGAGACCATTGTTTTGGGGTGTGCAAGGAGAGGGGATCCAGAGCACCACCTAAACAGGCTCCAGAGACGGGCGCAAGCTGTGGCTATCAGCTCAGACACCAGAGACAGGCATGAAATGCTAACACTGCTGCTACTGCCACCAAGAATCCTATGGGCAAGCACAAGTCACTATCCACAAGCCCCCCACCCCCCCACCCCCGCCGCCGGCTGGGAGCCTGTGCAGCCTGCCACTGCCAGGGTCCCGTGATCCAGGGACAACTTCCCTGGGAGAACCCACAGCGCGCCTCAGGCTGTTGCAATGTCACTCCAGCCTCTGCCGCCTCAGGCTCACCCCGCATTCCAATTATAACTACTGTACCCCTCCCTCCCTGCCAGTGCCCCCCCGACCCCACCCCCCCGTCATGAGTCAGCCAGAGCACCCTAATCAGCCGCTGTTTTAACCCTCTCCTGTCTGGGTGGGGACAGAAGCCTGAGGGCGACCTACATGCAGAGGTGGGGCTAAAACAAAAGCTGAACCCCAGGAGCTGTGCAAACAAAGAAGAGAAAGGGAAATCTCTCCCAGCAGCCTCAGGAGCAGCAGATTAAATCCCCACAATCAACTTGAGGTATGCTGCATCTGTGGAATACGTGAGTAGACAAGGAATCAACCCAAAATTGAGGCGGTGGACTTTGGGAGCAACTGTAGACTTGGGATTTGCTGTCAGTGACTGACTTGTTTCTGATTTTTTATGTTTATCTTAGTATAGTTTTTAGTGCTTATTATCATTGGTGGATTTGTTTACTGGTTTGGTTGCTCTCTTTTTTTTAAATACTTTTAAAATTTTTATTATTTTAATAATTTTTCATTTTTTATATTAATTTTTTTTCTTTCCTTTTTTCTCTCTTTTCTTCTGAGCCGTGTGGCTGACACGGTCTTGGTGCTCTGGCCTGATGTCAGGCCAGAGCCTCTGAGGTGGGAGAGCCGAGTTCAGGACATTGGACCACCAGAGACCTGCCAGCCCCATGTAATATCAATGAGCAAGAGCTCTCCCAGAGATCTCCGTCTCAAAGCTAAGACCCACCTCCACCCAACGGCCAGCAAACTCCACTGCTGGATGCCCCATGCCAAACAACTAGCAAGACAGGAACACAACCCCACCCATTAGCAGAGAGGCTGCCTAAAATCATACTAAGTTAACAGACACCCAAAAAAACACCACCAGATGCAGCCCTGTCCACCAGAAAGGCAAGATCCAGCCCCACCCACCAGAACACAGGCACCAGTCCTTTCCACCAGGAACCCTACATAAGCCACTGAATCAACCTTACCTGCTGAGGGCAGACACCAAAAATAAAGGGAACTACAAACCTGCAGCCTGCAAAAAGGAGACCCCAAACACAGTAAGTTAAGCAAAATGGGAAGACAGAGAAATATGCAGCAGATGAAAGAGCAAGGTAAAAACCCACCAGACCAAACAAATGAAGAGGAAATAGGCAGTCTACCTGAAAAAGAATTTAGAGTAATGATTATAAAGATGATCCAAAATCTTGCAAATAGAATGGAGAAAATACAAGAAACGTTTAACAAGGACCTAGAAGAACTAAAGAGCAAACAAACAATGATGAACAATACAATAAATGAAATTTTAAATTCTCTAGAAGTAATCAATAGCAGAATAACTGAGGTAAAGGAACAGATAAGTGACCTGGAAGATGAAATAGTGGAAATAACTACCACAGAGCAGAATAAAGAAAAAAGAATGAAAAGAATTGAGGACAGTCTCAGGGACCTCTGGGACAACATTAAACGCACCAACATTCGAATTATAGGAGTCCCAGAAGAAGGAGAGAAAAAGAAAGGGTCTGAGAAAATATTTGAAGAGATTATAGTTGAAAACTTCCCTAACAAGGGAAAGGAAATAGTCAATCAAGTCCAGGAAGCGCAAAGAGTCTCATACAGGATAAATCCAAGGAGAAAAACACCAAGACACATATTAGTCAAACTATAAAATATTAAACACAAAGAAAAAATATTAAAAGCAGCAAGGGAAAAGCAACAAATAACATACAAGGGAATCCCTATAAGGGTAACACCTGATCTTTCAGCAGAAACTCTGCAAGCCAGAAGCGAGTGGCAGGACATATTTAAAGTGATGAAAGGGGAAAACCTACAACCAACATTACGCTACCCAGGAAGGATCTCATTCAAATTCGATGGAGAAATTGAAATCTTTACAGGCAAGCAAAAGTTAAGAGAATTTAGCACCACCAAACCAGCTTTACAACAAATGCTAAAGGAACTTCTCCAGGCAGGAAACACAAGAGAAGGAAAAGACCTGCAAAGACAAACCCAAAACAATTAAGAAAATGGTAATAGGAACATACATATCGATAATTACCTTAAATATAAATGGATAAAATGCTCCAACCAAAAGACAGACACTGGCTGAATGGATATAAAAACAAGACCTGTATATATGCTGTCTACAAAAGACCCACTTCAGACCTAGGAACACATACAGACTGAAAGGAAGGGGATGGACAAAGATATTCCATGCAAATGGAAATCAAAAGAAAGCTGGAGTAGCAATACTCATATCAGACAAAATAGACCTTAAAATAAAGACTACTGCAAGAGACAAAGAAGGACACTACATAATGATCAAGGGATCAATCCAAGAAGATACAACAACTGTAAATATTTATGCACCCAACACAGGAGCACCTCAATACATAAGACAAATGCTAACAGCCATTAAAGGGGAAATCAACAGTAACACAATCATAGTAGGGGACTTTTAACACCCCACTTTCACCAATGGACGGACCATCCAAAATGAAAATAAATAAGGAAACACAAACTTTAAATGACATATTAAACAAGGTGGGCTTAATTGATATTTATAGGACATTCCATCCAAAAACAACAGAATACAATTTCTTCTCAAGTGCTCATGGAACATTCTCCAGGATAGATCAAATCTTGGGTCACAAATCAAGCCTTGGTAAATTTAAGAAAACTGAAATCATATCAAGTATCTTTTCCAACAACAATGCTATAGAACTAGATATCAATTACAGGAAAAAAAAAACAAACACATGGAGGCTAAACAATACGCTACTAAATAACCAACAGATCACTGAAGAAATCAAAGAGGAAATCAAAAAATACCTAGAAACAAATGACAATGAAAACACGATGACTCAAAACCTATGGGATGCAGCAAAAGCAGTTCTAAGAGGGAAGTTTATAGCAATATAAATACTACTTCAAGAAACAAAAAAAAAAAAACCCTCAAATAAACAACCTAACCTTACACCTAAAGCCATTAGAGAAAGAAGAACAGAAAACCCCAAAGTTAGCAGAAGAAAAGAAATCATAAAGATCAGATTAGAAAAAAAAGAAAAAGAAATGAATGAAACAATAGCAAAGATCAATAAAACTAAAAGCTAGTGAGAAGATAAACAAAACTGATAAACCACTAGCCAGACTCATCAAGAAGAAAAGGGACAAGACTCAAATCAACAGAATTAGAAATGTAAAAGGAGAAGTAACAACTGACCCTGCAGAAATACAAAGAATCATGAGGGATTACTACAAGCAACTATATGCCAATAAAGTGGACAACCTGGAAGAAATGGACAAATTCTTAGAAAAGCACAACCTTCTGAGACTCAATCAGGAAGAAATAGAAAATATAAAAAGACCAATCACAAGCACTGAAATGGAAACTGTGGTTAAAACTCTTCCAACAAACAAAAGCCCATGACCAGATGGCTTCACAGGTGAATTCTATCAAACATTTAGAGAAGAGCTAACACTTATCCTTCTCAAACTCTTCCAAAATATAGCAGAGGGAGAAACACTCCCAAACTCATTCTACGAGGCCACCATCACCCTGATACCAAAACCAGACAAAGAAGTCCCCAAAAAAGAAAAGTACAGGCCAATATCACTGATGAACATAGATGCAAATATCCTCAACAAAATACTAGCAAACAGAATCCAATAGCACATTAAAAGGATCATACACCATGATCAAGTGGGGTTTATTCCAGGAATGCAAGAATTCTTCAATATATGCAGATCAATCAATGTGATACACCATATTAACAAACTGAAGGAGAAAAACCATATGATAATCTCAACAGATGCAGAAAAAGCTTTCGACAAAATTCAACACCCATTTATGATAAAAACTCTCCAAAGAGTGGGTATAGAGGGAACCTACCTCAACATAATAAAGGCCATATATGACAAACCCACAGCCAACATCGTTCTCAATGGTGAAAAACTGAAACCATTTCCTCTAAAATCAGGAACAAGACAAGGATGCCCACTCTCACCACTATTATTCAACATAGTTTTGGAAGTTTTAGCCACAGCAATCAGAGAAGAAAAAGAAATAAAAGGAATCCAAATTGGCAAAGAAGAAGTAAAGCTATCACTGTTTGCAGATGACATGATACTATACATAGAGAATCTAAAGATGCCACCAGAAAACTACTAGCGCTAATCAATGAATTTGGTAAAGCAGCAGGATACAAAATTAATGCACAGAAATCTCTTGCATTCCTATACACTAATGATGAAAAATCTGAAAGAGAAGTTAAGGAAACACTCGCATTTACCACTGCAACAAAAAGAATAAAAGACTTAGGAATAAACCTAACTAAGGAGACAAAAGACCTGTATGCAGAAAACTATAAGACACTGATGAAAGAAACTAAAGATGATACAAACAGATGGAGAGATACACCATGTTCTTGGATTGGAAGAATCAACATTGTGAAAATGACTATACTACCCAAAAGCAATCTACAGATTCAATGCAATCCCTATCAAACTACCAATGGCATTTTTCACAGAACTAGAACAAAAAATTCACAATTTGTATGGAAACACAAAAGACCCTGAAGAGCAAAAGCAATCCTGAGAAAGAAAAACAGAGCTGAAGGAATCAGGCTCCTGGATTTCAGACTATACTACAAAGTTACAGTAATCAAAACAGTATGGTACTGGCACAAAAACAGAAATATAGATCAATGGAACAGGATAGAAAGCCCAGAGATAAACCCACACATATATGGTCACCTTATCTTTGATAAAAGAGGCAAGAATATACAATGGAGAAAACACAGCCTCTTCAATAAGTGGTGCTGGGAAAACTGGACAGCTACATGTAAAAGAATGAAATTAGAACACTTCCTAACACCATACACAAAAATAAACTCAAAATGTATTAAAGACCTAAATGTAAGGCCAGAAACTATAAAACTCTTGTAAGAAAACATAGGCAGAACAGTCTATGACATAAATCATAGCAAGATCCTTTTTGACCCACCTCCTAGAGAAACGGAAATGAAAACAAAAATAAACAAATGGGACCTAATGAAACTTAAAAGCTTCTGCACAGCAAAGGAAACCATAAAGAAGACGTAAAGACAACCCTCAGAATGGGAGAAAATATTTTCAAACAAAGCAACTGACAAAGGAATAATCTCCAAAATATACAAGCAGCTCATGCAGCTCAGTATCAAAAAAACAAACAACACAATCCAAAAATCGGCAGAAGGCCTAAACAGACATTTCTCCAGAGAAGATATACAGATTGCCAACAAACACATGAAAAGATGCTCAACATCACTAATCATTAGAGAAATGCAAATCAAAACTACAATGAGGTATCACCCTCACACCAGTCAGAATGGCCATCATCAAAAAATCTACAAACAATAAATGCTGGAGAGGGTGTGGAGAAAAGGGAACCCTGTTGCACTGTTGGTTGGAATGTAAATTGATACAGCCACTATGGAGAACAGTATGGAGGTTCCCTAAAAAACTAAAAATAGAACTACCATATGACCCAGCAATCCCACTACTGGGCATATACCCTGAGAAAACCATAATTCAGAAAGAGTCATGCACCCCAATGTTCACTGAAGCTCTATTTACAATAGCCAGGACATGGAAGCAACCTAAGTGTCCACTGACAGATGAATGGATAAAGAAGATGTGGGGGCTTCCCTGGTGGCGCAGTGGTTGAGAATCTGCCTGCCAATGCAGGGGACACGGGTTCGCGCCCTGGTCTGGGAAGATCCCACATGCCGCGGAGCGACTGGGCCCGTGAGCCACAATTACTGAGCCTGCGCGTCTGGAGCCTGTGCTCCGCAACAAGAGAGGCCGCAATAGTGAGAGGCCCGCGCACCGCGATGAAGAGTGGCCCCCACTTGCCGCAACTGGAGAAAGCCCTCACACAGAAACGAAGACCCAACACAGCAATCAATCAATCAATCAATCAATAAAATATTTAAAAAAAAAAAAAAAAAAGAAGATGTGGAACATACATACAATGGAATATTGCTCAGCCATAGAAAGAAACGAAATTGAGTTATTTGTAGTGAGGTGGATGGACCTAGAGACTGTCATAGAGAGTGAAGTTAAGTCAGAAAGAGAAAAACAAATACCATATGCTAACACATATATATGGAATCTAAAAAAAAAAAAAAAAGGGTTCTGATGAACCTAGGGGCAGGATAGGAATAAAGACACAGACGTAGAGAATGGACTTGAGGACATGGGGAGGGGGAAGGGTAAGCTGGGACGAAGTGAGAGAGTAGCATTGACATATATACACTACCAAATGTAAAACAGATAGATAGTTGGAAACAGCTACATAGCATAGGGAGATCAGCTTGGTGCTTTGTGACCACCTAGAGGGGTGGGATAGGGAGGGTGGGAGGGAGACGCAAGAGGGAGGGGATATGGGGATAGCTGATTCACCTTGTTATACAGCAAAAACTAACACAACATTGTAAAGCAATTATACTCCAATAAAGATGTTAAAGGGAAAAAAAGGAACTAAGGCTATCGAGTATTAAATCCAATAGAAAGTGTGAAAATGTGATGGTATGTTCATACCCACCAATACCCAAGGAAGGCAAGGTAAGGTACAAATGTATTTACATTTGTCCATGAAATTTGTAGGACTCTTTGTTAATAGAAGTTGATATTTGAGTCTAATAATGATGGCATATTGATTATATTGGACAAATCATAAATACACCTCCCTCATCTATAAAGTGAAAAGACAAACTCTTTAGCATATGCAAAGTATTATTGTAAATACGTATAAGGATACACAGAACACCCTATTATTTGGTGCAGTAAGAGTACTGAGTGTTTAAGCTAATCAAGTATTTCAGTCTTCTATAGTTTGTCAATTTTGAAGGAATTATAAAACAAAACAGAAAAAAAAAACTTAATACCAAAACTATGTTGAATACAATTCAGTTTTGTGAAGATTCATGACACCACAGGATCTAGCCATGCTTCATAATCATCATTTATTATAACTCTGCTAACACTGGGAAGATGCAGAAATCATATCCTTTGAGAGCACAGTGTATTGAACATAGAATCAGAAAACCTAGATACATGTTCTCACTTTGTCACTTATTAATAACACTCTATTTTCTGAGAACAGTTCCAGCTTGTGCCATTGAACTGAAATACTTATTAATGCTATTCTCTTTTAATCACAAAACTATCCCAACTGAACAAATGATATGGTCACCTGACTTACATTTGACCTTGAAGAGCCATTTAAGGTATCACAACTCTGGTTTCCTCAATTACTGAGGATCAAATTGAAATAATATACATAAAGGGGATTTGCAAGCTATTAAGCACTATATACTTGTAAGGCATCATCACCATTATCAGAAATTTTTTGTCCATAAAGTATCAAATACGATATGCAAAAAGAATGAAGGAAGGAAAGATCTCTTATACAAGCTAAGCTGTGAGAAAGATTCCCATGTAACCAAGCAGGACACGAAAAAGGCATTGAGATGGGACCAGCGCCCCTAGGAGGGAGCTATGAAAGAAGAAATATCCACAAGGGTGTCCTCCCACCATGGGAACCCCCTTCACAGGCTGGGAGGTCCACCAGGACAGATAGAGGAGTTACGCACAGGTGGCACATAGGTTTGCTGTGACCACACAGGCCTCACTTGCTTCAGCATACACATCCTTAGGGACAGAGCACACACTCAAGGGCAATAAAGTTTTATCAAATCTGACCCTCAGAGCTTCCACTCCAACAACTGGGAAGCAGACCGAGCCTCTGACAAGGCTATGACAGCCATGGAGCAAAGAAGAGGCCCTGCCCAACATCCAGTGCAGGCTCTGGTCACCACAACACCAATGACATATCCATATTAAGGGGATAACGACCAGCACACTCTGAGGAAAGATGTGGCTAGCATCCATACCTAAAACAGCCCTTGCACTAAAAATATTAGATTCATATAGTCTACATAGGTATGCTGCCACATAAAAACAGCCCTTCAAGACCACAGTAGATAACTGTTTCTCCTAAATTCATAATTCACAGAGACAGAAAAATTTAAATGAGATGAGAAAAAAAAGAGGAACTACTCTCAATTAAAGGAACAAGAAAAATCCCCTGAAAGACAAAGAATAAAACAGACCCCTCCAGTCTACTAGACCTTGAGTTCAAAAAGGAGGTAATAAAAATGTTAAAGGAATTAAGAAAGCTTATCAATAGAAATGTAGATCACTGTAACAAAGAACTAGAAACTACAAAGAGGAACCAATCAAAATCAGACAACTAAATTGCCGAGATAAAAGCAATGAATAGCAGACTAAATAATGCAGAAGAATGAATAAATGATCTGGAAGATGGAATAATGGAAATCACCCAATCAGAACAGCAGACAGAAAGACAAATGAAAAAAATAAAAGCAACATAAGAGATTTATGGGATAAGATAAAGCATGCCAACCTATGCATAATAGGGGTTCCAAAAGAAGAAGAAAGAGAGAAGGAGATCAAAAATGTCTAAAGAAATTATGGCTGAAATCTTCCCAAACTCAAGAAGGAAACAGATATCCAGGTACAGGAAGCAGAGAGGGTCCCAAGCAAGAGAACCCAAACAGATTCACATCATATCATAATTAAACATATCATAATTAAAATTGCAAAAGTTAAAGAGAGGATTCTAAAGGCAGCAGGAGAAAAACAAAGAGTCAGTTACAAGGGAACCCCCATAAGGCTCTCAGCTGATTTCTCTACAGAAACTTTTCGGGCCCGAAGGGAGTGGCATGATATATTCAAAGCCCTGAAAAGGAAAAACCTGCAACCTAGGATACTCTACCCAGTAAGAATATCATTTAGAATAGAAGGAGAGACAAAGAATTTCTCAGACAAGCAAAAACTAAAAGAATACAGCAATAGTAAACCTAACTTAAAAGAAATATTTGATTCTCTAAATAGCAAAGCAGCAAGAATGTATAGGAAAGGAAAATGTATTCCAAAATGTATAGGAAAGGAAAAAACACAATAGAAAAGGCAAATATATAAAAGGATTGAAGATCACTTAAATAAACCAGTATATAGATTAAAAAACAATCGAAAAAATTTTTGTAAAAGTGATTATAACTACAATTAACAGCAAAAGGATAAACATTAAGATGTAAAATAGGACATCAAAATCACACAATGTGGAGGAAGGAAGTAAAAAAATGCAGCTCTTTTAGAATGTGTTTGAACTTTTATGACTATCAACCTAAAGATAGATAGATATAGGTATGGGTTAACATACATGAAAACCAGGGTATCCATAAATCAAAAACATACACTCACAAAAAACAAAAAGAAAGGAACTCAAGCATAATACAAAAGAAAACCATCAAACCACAAAAGGAAAAACAAAAATAAGAAGAGAGGAATAAAGAACTACAAAATCAACTGGAAAACAAGATTTAAAATGTCAATAATTACAGACCTATTAATAATTACTTTAAATGTCAATGGACTAAATGTTTTAATCGAAAGACACAGAGTGACAGATTGAATTAAAACACAAGAAAGTACAATATGTTGCCTACAAGAGACTCACTTTAGGGCAAAAGATACACATAGACTGAAAGTGAGGGGATGGAAAAAGATATTTCATGCAAATGGAAACAGCAAGAAAGTGGGGGTAGCAATACTCATATGAGACTAAATACACTTTAAAACAAAGTCCATAAAGAAAAAGAAGGACACTATATAATGATAAAGAGATCAATACAATAAGAGGCTATTACAAACATTAACATATATGCACCCAATATAGGAGCACCTAAATACATAATACAAATACTAACAGACATAAAGGGACCTATTGACAAGAATACAATAACAGCAGGAGACTTTAACACCCCACTGACATCAATGGACAGGTCTAACAGACAGAAAATCAATAAGACAACAGAGATCCTAAATGACACAATAGAACAGGTGGACTTAATTGATACCTATAGGACACTATATCCAAAATTTAAAAACAAAAACAAAAACAGAATACACATTCTTTTCAAGCACACATGGAACATTTTCTAGGATAGACCACATATTAGGACACAAAACAAGCCTCAACAAATTTAAGAGGACAGAAATTATTTCAAGCATCTTTTCTGACTAAAACAGTATGAAACTAGAAGTCAACCACAGAAAGAAAAACAGGAAAAAAACGATCACATGCATGCTAAAAAACATGCTACTAAAACACCAATGAGTCAATGATGAAATCAAAGAGGAAATTAGAAAATACCTCGAGACAAACAACAATGAAAACATAACCTTACAAAATCTATGGGATGCAGCAAAGCAGTCCTAAGAAGGAAATTCATAGTGATACAGGCCTTCCTCAAGAAATAAGAAAAATCTCAACCAACCTAACCTACCACCTAAAAGAATTAGAAAAGGAAGAACAAAAAAGAAAAAAACTCAAAATAAGCAGAAGGAAGGAAATAATAAAGATCACAGAGGAAATAAATAAAATAGATACAAAAAACATTAGAAAAGATTAACAAAATCAAGAACCAGTTTTTTAAAAAGATTTAAAAAATCGTCAAACCTCTAGCCAGGATCACCAAGAAGAAAAGAGAGAGGACCCAAATAAACAAAAGAAGCCATGAAAGAGGAAAAATAATAACCAATATTGCAGAAATACAAAAAATCATAAGAAAATACTATGAACAGTTAAATCCCAACAAACTGGACAACCTAGAAGAAATGGACAAGTTTCTATAAACATACAGCCTGCCAAAATTAAGTCAAGAAGAAACAGATAATTTGAACAGACCAATCACTAGAAGTGATATAGAATCGGTAATTTTTGGAAAAAAAAAAAAAAACTCCCTGCAAACAAAAGTCTAGGATCAT
This sequence comes from Eubalaena glacialis, assembly GCF_028564815.1. Lineage (NCBI taxonomy): Eukaryota > Metazoa > Chordata > Mammalia > Artiodactyla > Balaenidae > Eubalaena > Eubalaena glacialis. The sequence continues at coordinate 112,901,573 of NC_083717.1, read as the reverse complement.
ATGGCTTCACTAGGGAATTCTACCAAAAATACAAAGAACTTATACCTATCCTTCTCAAACTATTCCAAAAGACTGAAGAGTAGGGAACACTTCCAAAGTCATTCTATGAAGTCACCATCACTCTGATACCAAAACCAGACAAAGACACAACCAAAAAAAGAAAATTACCGGTCAATATCTCTGATAAATATAGATCCAAAAATCCTCAACAAAATATTGGCAAACCGAATCCAATAATACATAAAAAGGATCTTACACCTTGATCAAGTTGGATTTATTCCAGGGTCGTAAGGATGGTTCAAATATGCAAATCAATCAATGTGATGCACCACATTAACAAAAGAAAAGACAAAAACCACATGATCATCTCAATAGATGCACAAAAAGCATTTGATAAAATTCATCCATTCATGATAAAAACTCTCACCAAAGTGGGTATAGAGGAAACATATCTCAACATAAAAAAGGCCATTTATGACAAATCACAAATCTGTGAAAAGCTGAACGCCTTCTAACTAAATTCTGGAACAAAACAAGGATGCCCACTCTCACCACTTCTATTCAACATAGTATTATTGGAAGTCCTAGCCACAGCAATCAGACAAGAAAAAGAAAGAAAAGCTATCCAAATTGGAGAGGAAGAGGTAAAATTGTCATTATTTGCAGATGACATGATACCTTATATAGAAAACCCTAAAGACTCCACACAAAAACTATTAGAACTAATAAGTGAATTCAGCAAGTAGCAGGCTACAAGATTAACATACAGAAATCTGTTGCATTTCTTTACACTGACAATAAAATATGAGAAAGTAAAAACCAAAAAATCCTGTTTAAAATCACATCAAAAAATAAAATAAAATACCTAGGAATAAACCTAAGGAAGTGGAAGAACTATATGCTGAAAACTATAAAACATTGATAAAGAAAGCTGGAGATGATTCAAAGGAATGGAAAGATAGCCCATGCTCTTGGATTGGAAGAATTAATATTGTTAAAATGGCCACATTACCCAAAGCAATCTACAGATTTAATGCAATCCCTATCAAAATACCCATGATATTTTTCACAGAACTTGAACAAATAATCCTAAAATTTATATGGAAAGACCCAGAATTGCCAAAGCAATCCTGAGGAGAAAGAACAAAGCTAGAGGCATAACCCTCCCAGACGTCAGAAAACACCACAAAACTACAGGAATCAAAACAGCATGGTACTGACACAAAGACAGATATATGGATCGATGGAACATAACAGAGAGCCGAGAAATAAACCCACACACCTATGGTCAATTAATCTACGACAAAGGAGCAAGAATATACAATGGAGAAAAGACAGTCTCTTCAGCAAGTGGTGCTGGGAAAGCTGGACAGCCTCATGTAAATCAAGGAATTTAGAACACTCCATCACAACATACACAAAAATAAGCTCAAAATGGTTTAAAGACCTAAATATAAGATATGACACCAGAAAACTCCTAGAAGAGAACATAAGCAGAACATCCTCAGACATAAATTATAGTAATATTTTCTTACATCAGTCTCCCAACGCAAAAGAAATAAAAGCAAAATAAACAAATGGGACCTAATCAAACTTAAAAGATTTTTTGGCAAAGGACATCATAAACAAGACAAAAAGACAACCTACAGAATGGGAGAAAATATTTGCAAATGATGCAACCAACAAGGGGTTAATTTCCAAAATATACAAACAGCTCATACAACTCAATATCAAAAAAAAAAAACCCAATTGAAAAATGGGCAGAAGACCTAAATAGACATTTCTCCAAAGAAGACATACAGATGGCCAAGAAGCACGTGAAAAGATGCTCAACATTGTTAAGTATTAGGGAAATGCAAATCAAAACCACAATGAGGTATCACCCCACATCAGTTCGAATGGTTGTCATCAAAAGGTCTACAAATAATAAATGCTGAAAGGGTGTGGAGAAAAGGGAACCCTCCTACACTGTTAGTGGGAATGTAAATTGGTGCAGCCACTATGGAAAACAGAATGGAGGTTCCTTAAAAAACTAAAAATAGAGTTACCACATGATCCAGGAATACCACTCCTGGAAAAGATGAAAACTCTAGTTCGAAAAGCTAACATGCACCCCAATGTTCATAGCAGCACTATTTACAATAGCCAAGACATGGAAACAACCCCAAATGCCTATCAACAGATGACTGGTTTGAAAAGATGTGATATATGGTGATTGATATATATATATATATATATATATATATATATATATATATATATATATATATATATATACACACAATGGAATATTACTTAGCCATAAAAAAGAATGAAATATTGCCATTTGCAGCAACATGGATAGACCTAGAGAATATCATACTAAGTGAAGTCAGATAGAGAAAGACAAATACTATATGATATCACTTATATGTGGAATCTAAAAAATAATACAAATGAAAATGAAACAGACTCACAGACAGAGAAAACAAACTTGGGGTTACCAAAGAGGAAAGGGGGGGCATAAATTAAGAGTATGGGATTAACAGATACAAACGACTATACATAAAATCAATAAGCAACAAGGATTTACTGTGTAACACAGGGAACTATAATCAATACCTGTAATAATCTATTTTGGAAAATAATCTGAAAATATATATATATGTTATATATATATATACACGTGTATGTGTGTATATATGTGTGTGTATATATATGTGTGTATATATATATGTGTGTGTGTGTGTGTATATATATATATATAACTAAATCACTTCACAGTACACATGAAACTAACACAATATTGTAAGTCAACTATACATCAAAAAAAAAGAATAAACAAATGGTCCTTACTCACCCACAGATTTTATACTAGTGTCTCTAAAAATTCTGTTGGGAAAATCTATTTTTTCCATTTAACTGGGGAGACAACTAAAGTGCAGAAAGGTGAGCTTCTCAGATCACTCTGCAACTCAGTCCATTTTTGGACAGAAGCTAAAATTTAAGAATCCTAGTTCACATCCATGCTCTAATCAGTTCATTATTTTGTTTTTAAAGGATTAATGGAAATTCTTATAGTGTCCTTGATCTTACCTCAAGAGATCTCCTAGTTCATCCTGGCCTCTAGGCAGGATTGCCCTTAAAGGCACAACAAAAATAAGGCTAATCCTTGCAATTGTGAACAAAGTTGGTCAGTCATGTTTATACTGGCTCCACAAACCAATCTTCAGGATGTTATTTTCAAGCTTAACAGCCTCATCTTCAGAACTTTATGAGCTGCTATAGCCCTGTAAACCTCAAAACAGTCTAACATTCTCTGTTAAGAAATGGAGGACTTTGAAGGGAAATGAAAGGAAGGAGGGAAGCCTTCCATAATTAAATGTCCAAACAAATCACAACTGAGCAGTTTTGGCAAAGGATCTACAAAGGTAAGTTTTGGGGTGAATATAAATATTAGTCTTTTTTCTGCTATATTGTGTGATTATCAAAACAGCAGCTCCTTTGGATACTAATATATTACTATACTATAAATACAAAGGGAATAAGATTATGAATCACTAATATTAGGTGCACCTAAATAAATGTGTGTCTTCAGCTTGAAAAGACCAGGTCAGAGCCTAACCAACTGTGTCTTCCACATCCCTTCTAGGTTCAAAAACCATATTTTAATTAGATCTATTCTATGGGAGTCAGAAAACATCCTGACAAATCTAAGTCAAATGCCTGCCCTGATGCAGCTGTAACACCATTCAGAGAGCTCCAAGTGCCCTCTTTTGGCCTATAGAGAGAATTGCAATCCCCTTCTGTTGTCAAAAGAGCCCTTTGTAAAAAAGAATGTGTTTACAACAAAGCCCTTTACTTATGAGCAAACCACAATGATGACTAGACAAGTGGAAGTTGCCTCTAGTCAAAGCACTTCTGCTTTCAGAAAGCCTCATTAAATGAGTTTCATTATACTTCCCTCTCAACCCTGGTCGGCAAACACTGCTCATTCTTAACCCTCAGTCGAATACTGGATTTTAATAGCAATTCGTCAGGGAACGCCTGGTTCTCTGTCTTATAAGCTGCCTCTGGGACAGTTTGTGGCCACCAGTTACCTGTCCTCTTCTTCTCTCCATTTAGCATTTATTTCATCCTGTCCTATACTGTAGTTAGCGATTTACAAAATAGCTTGTCAATTCCCTGAGGAAAAGTAAACTTGTCAGTAGCTTTCCTTCTAGGACTTTTGGAACTTGAACACAGCAATAAGGACCCAATGGTATTAGGTGGCCTAAGTGTTTCAAAGGAAAAGGAGATACTTAAAGTTTTAGGGTCCCCTTCCTAGGTCTCTGCCTTTAAAAAATCTACAGAAAATGCAGTATGATGTGAGTTGCAACCCTAAGTCTTCTACCTTGGCAAAGAGATATACAGTTGGTTATACTCAGGTAACAAATTCAAAACCTACCAGGTCAGCATCAAACCTTATAACATATTGTCATAGGAAATTCAGCCTTTGTCTGAAAGATATCCTTGAGCAGATCTTAAGATCCTAAACTAAATATTTTCTCAGGCAATATGCACATCAACTTCACCGTTCTGATTAGTGCTACAGCTGAGTATGGTGGATGTGCATTGGAAACGCTTGCTTGATAAATTACACTGAAAATTTTTAATGTGACATATACATCAGATGTTATATCACATCTTTACTAAATGTGGCTTCTGAAATTCCAAAAGACAACGTTGGCTGTATATTCCACATACAGCCTAAATCAGAGCACAATACAAGTCCATAATGGTCACCTATGTGACCAAATTAAATTTTATCAGCAGTTACCTCAAAAGAGATTTGAAGATGTACCAGGCGCACTTTGATAAGAGAGGGCCATTCTTTGCCATGAATTGGTTACCGAGCACCTACCAGATCCAGGGCACCTTGGCAGCTACTTGGCTAGAAAAGCAACAGATGCCGCCAAGGACCATGGTCCCCAACCAGGGGGAGTCAGTCCACTTAACTAACTGGCTGAGTGGCCGACATTTACAGAAAGTAGTTGAAACAACAAACAACTAGAGACACCCAATATAAATAAACAGAATAAACCCCATTATAGCAAGATGCTAATAGACGGCACACTCAAGTCTACTTGATATCTGCATAGAATATATGAAAAAATAATGAATCTTCTAAATGATTATTTGTTGGAAGGGGTATATTGAAGGTATATCACCCCTGCCTTTCCTTAGTCCAAGAAGGCTTTATAAAGTAACTAAAATAGAAACATTGTTTTCAATTAGAAGCTGTGGTAAAGGATCAAGACTAAAGTGTCAGTGGATTAAAAAATAGTGTAGTATTCAGATATCTTTGCCAGAAATAAATAATTTGACAAGTGAATTTAAAATCTAAACTTTTACCTCTTTTTTTAAACTAATATATGAGGAACTGATGACATATTTGAGGAAATATGACATAGTAATACAACCTAATGGGACAAAAGTAATTAATTAGTGGATATTTTATAAATTTTATAAATTTATTTTTAAAAACCTCAATAGATAAGAAGCAGAGATTTGTAAATGAAGAATACTAGTCATTTTTTTTAATATTTATTTATTTATTTATTAATTTTGGCTGCATTGGGTCTTAGTTGCTACACGCTGGCTTTCTCTAGCTGCAGCAAGCGGGGGCCACTCTTCACTGTGGTGCGTGGGCCTCTCATTGTGGTGGCCTCTCTTGCTGCGGCGCACGGGCTCTAGGCACGCGGGCTTCAGTAGTTGTGGCGCATGGGCTCAGTAGTGGTGGCTCGCGGGGTCTAGAGCGCAGGCTTAGTGGTTGTGGCACACAGGTTTAGTTGCTCCGAGGCATGTGGGATCTTCCCGGACCAGGGCTCGAACCCATGTCCCCTGCATTGGCAGCTGGTTTCCTAACCACTGCGTCACCAGGGAAGCCCAAGAATACTAGTCTTTAAGGTACTGAGACACTTCCATTTTTAAGTCTTAGCCCTAAAATATATTATTAATAAAAATAACTTTACTGCACAGTTGGTAAAACTTTGATATCTACATATGTCCATATATGTGCACATATAGACCTATATGTATAAATATGTACACACACACACACACACACACACACACACACACACACATAATCACAAAACATAGTTGCTTGGGGAAATATTTAAATCAAAAGATTAAACCCATAAATTTCTTTTGCAGAAACTATGTTAGCATTTCCCCTGAACACATATTCAGCAAAGAAAATATGGTATTAAATATGATATATTTATTAACATTTCCAATTTTGTTCCAGGTTTATAAATTTTCTGTCTGGGCCAAAGCATTCTGTATTTGATCATCATGCATAACCATTTAGTTAAGCAGAAAAAAAAAAAGGTTTTGTGAAAAATATGTTTAGTCCTACAACTATTTGTCAACAAGTTAAGAGTATCACTGCTGCTGGATCATCCACTGCTTCATGAAAATAGGAGAGGCAAAGGAGGAAGTCAGACCTTATGGTGGTGGTATCTACTATTTATCTATCTATCTATCACTCTAGATCTATTTCAGAACATTATCTAGTCCAGGGTTCATAATTTTTTGTGTGCCATGGGTTCCTTTGACAATCTGGTGAGATCTGTGGATCTTTTCTGAAATAATATTTTTAAATGTGTATAATAAAATACATTTTTATAACAAAGAAAACAATTATATTTAAGTATATTAAAACATTTTAAAATTGAAAATTATAATAAAATATGTGCTTCTTTAACTTATTAAATATCAATATCTAGTGGTAGATTTAGTAACTACCATAATTTCAAAGTAGTGATGACTATAAATGACATTTTGAGATATCTGCAACAACTCTAGTATGCTATAATAATATCTCTGGTTGTAAAAATCTCACTCATTCTTCAAGATGAAGCTCAAAGTCAATTCCTTGAAGTCTTTTCCACTGAACACTCTCTAGTTAGAATTAATCTGTACTTCTCTACTTTGGCCTTTCAGCATTCTACCATACCACATTATGCTCTCCATTGGGTTGGTTCTGTAAATGACTGGTTAGAGTGACCAGATCTTTATGGCAAGAGATCATAAGCTCCTCATGTTTGATATTCTCCGTAGCATTTACTACCATGCCTAGAATATAACAGGTACTTAATAAATGTTTATATATTATCAGAAATATCTCATCAACAAGAACCAAATCCAATGATTCTGTACCATTCATGGAGTCATGCTGTTTCTGACCAGTAGAAATGCCCAGAAGGAAGACGTAATTGTCTACTCATTAGATACCAGCTCCGGAAATGACCTCACCAGCCATATACTATTTTGCTGGGTTAATGATGACAAAATTAAAGTCCAGAAAATTTTGCTTATTACTGAATATCATAGCATAAAAAATAATGTGGATTTCCTAACATCCAGTCCACCAATCTTTTGGCTTCACCCTAACATATATTAAGAAGAGAAGACAATAGGAACTCTGAGTTAAAAGGCCATAATTCTCATCACATTAAATTTAGCTCTGGGGGGGGTGTGCTTTTTTGTTTTGTTATGTTTTTAGTAACTACAAACTAAAAATAAATGGAAAAATAAACAAGATGGCAAATAATATATCACAGGAAAAACTCACACAATTTCAAAACTGAACTCGAAGGTGAAAGACAGTGAACAAGCTGTAAAGAGTTGAGGAAGGCAAAAGAAGCAATGTGCGCATAGGAGCTGCAGAGAGATGAGTGGAGGGGAGAAGCTGGCACATGTCTCCCTGATGTGTACCATCATCACTTTAGTTCTTCCAGCTCCTCAGACAAAATGCCTTGAGGTCATCTCTAGCTCTCCTTTTTCTCACCTCCTCATGTAGTAGTCAATCAGCACATCCCATTGGCTCTACCTTCAACATACAGCCAGAATTTGACTGTTTCTCACCATCTCCACTGTCATCTCTTGTCTAGATTCTTGCAATATCTACCTAAATGGTCTCTACTCCTGTCTTTGCAATCTATACATAGCATAGCAATCAGGGTAACCCTGCCAAAATGTTTGTGAGATCACATCACTTCTCTGCTCAAAGCTCTCCAATGGCTCTCCATTGGCCTCAAGGTAAGAGTCAGTGTACTTACTGTGGCCTACAAGGCCTACATGATCACCCCTCACTCCCCATTAACTCTAACCTCATCTCCACTATCATCCTTATTCACTCAATTCCAGCCACACTGGCTTCCTCTTTAACCTCTCTAACCCAGATCCACGCTGCCTCAAGGCCTCTGAACTTGTTCTTCTGGCAAAAAGAAGAGCCTGGCCACAGACCGGTTCAAAAGTCACATTCTCAGTGAGACCTTCCCTGGCTACCTATCTAAATTGAACTCCCCATCCCCTCATGATTCATTTGTCCTGCGTGTACTTTTAAAATTCTCTTTAGTTCCTAGCACTGAATTTTACATATTTGTCTTGTTTATAGTCTAATGCCCAAATAAAACGTTAGCTCAATTAGGGCAATTTTTGCCTTTTTTTTTATCACTAATATATTCCTAGTACCTGGAATGCTGACTGATAGCTAGTTGGTGCTGAATAAATATTTGTTGAATAAACTAATGAATAAACTCACAAATCACACTCTGCTCTTAATAGGCTCTTAACATATTAAGCCTTGCACCTACCTAAAGGAAAACTATACCCACACTCTAAAATCATTTAAAACTAAACAAATTCTCTAAAAGGTAATTAAGGTGTTTTGTTTCAGAGACAAATTAGACAATTTCCTACTGACTAAAGAACTCCCTACTTGATCACTGGAATTTATTAAGCATACCAAATTCTCAGGTTGCACATTAGAGAAGGGATGTGTGTGTGTGTGTGTGTGTGTGCGCACGCACAGGCGCACAGGAAAAGGGGAAATAGATGTGTTCAGAGAGAGACTAATGTCCTTCAGACCTAAAGACTGGTAAAGGCATAACTGGTGGGCACCAAGTCATTTGGTTACCGAGAAACCAGAATAAAGAGTTAGGAAGAGTTTTGCCAAAACTGGAATATGAACTAAAAAAATCTCCAGGAAGGAAAGAAGCTATTATCTGGAACTCAGAAGTTGTCCTTCTGAGCCTCTGGAACTTTGGATATAATTCTCATTCTAAAAATTAGTTCCATCCTGTTTCACAATATTCATTTCAGAAATTCTCTATAAATTTCAGGCATTTTTATGATCGAAACTTAGTGAAAGTATGCTAAGAACAGATGGTACCTAGAACCTAGAAAACAATATAGTTTATAAATATTATTATTAACTAATATTGAATAAAACTTTACAGTTCACAAGGCATTTAAATGTATATTTTTGAAGTATATGAACTATATTTCTATATTTTACCTCCCCCCTCAATCTTTATTGCCCACTGTACTTGTATTTTCCCTGATCATGAATTTCATCTGTTTTATCTATTTTAATTTAAATCATATGTGGAACAAGGTAAAAAGAGCAAGTGAGGTAAATATAGTGGGTGTGTAAGTACAAAGTTTCATTATCCATATTTTGCAGGTAAGGAAACTGAAACTCAGAGAGTTTAAGGGAATATGTCCAAGGCCACACACCTCACTAAATTATGGAGCTGAGATGCATACAGAGCTGATCTGACCCATGCTTTGTCTACCAAACCATACTTCTTTTCTGTGATATGCCATCCAACTAGCACAATGCTTTGTCCAAAACACTAATCTAGTATAAAATATCACCTTGTATTGTGATTGTTTATACAAGGCTGTCCCTCCAGCTGCAGCATGAACTCTACAAGTTTTCACATGTAAATACGGAATGTCAGATTGGCCTCTCTGCACTTAGACTTTTGACTGGCTCAATGCCTGGCACGGTGGTATTCATCTTGGCTGAGAGCATGGCCTTGTGAGTGCACACACACTCAATCACTCTACCTAGTGCTTTGCCCATTCTCTATTCCTCACCCAACATCCACTCACGTGCACATTCAGCTACTGTCCAAAGGAATTTGTTGGACATAAATTTAGAAATTTGGGGCTATCTTATCATCATGCAGTACTGGCATATAGTGGATATTCAGTAAGAGTAGTTTAATTGCTTAAAATGATGGAAATGTTTAAAATCAGGGATCTATGGATTGGAACATGGACATTTATATTATACCCAGTATTTGTGACATTCTGTTCATAATAATGTTCCTAGCAAGATTTGATCTATAATGACATCATGAAACTCATTTTTAAAATCCAAATGCATCAGGATATTTCCCACCACAACCATTTAGGCCAAATGAGTGAAGCTTCAAGAAAACCTCTCAGAGGGCTTAACATGCAACCCCTGGAGTCTGGAGGACACAGAGCCTGGAGGCTGACTCTAGTCTGGAGAGACTCCAAATGTATGAAGCTTACACAAACTACTGCTTTTTCTGGCCAAGGAGAAGAGAGGGCTATGGTGGGAGCAGCCTGCACTTCAAAGTTTATGGGACAAAAGAGCCATATGTTTCCTCTGAGCCAGAACGAATGCCAAGGAAAGTAGCAGTACTTGAGTTGCCATCAAAGGGTCATGCCCAAGTGGTCGCCCTCCAGAGCCAGGTGACTCTAACAGAAAGAATCGGAACCAGGGTCGACCAGAGGGTGCAACTCCTTTGCCAGGGAACAATGCTATAAGAAATAGATCCCATATTCCACTCAGAGGGCTACAAAGTCATATGACCACTAATACTAATTAACTTTACTCCTTCCCTTCCTCTCCCTCACCTCACTGTGACCTTGAGAAGTGAGTAGGACAAGGTGGAATATATCAATAGAAAGCAAAAATACACCATATATCCTCTTCCCAGTGCAAGCTTCTGAGCCTGTGTCAGGCTGGGAATTATAGGGTGGAGATGGAGAGAGGATCTTTAAACTGAATGAGAGATTGAATATTTGGCATTCCAAATACTGGGCTTCCAAGATGAATACTCTTTTTTTTTTGGCCACACCATGCAGCATGTGGGATCTTAGTTCCCCGACCAGGGATCGAACCCAAGCCCCCTGCAGTGGAAGCTCAAAGTCTTAACCACTGGACTGCCAGGGAAGTCCTCCAAGATGAGTACTCTTTCTGTGCATTGTGTTGCTAACTCATAGCAACTTCCTGTTTTCATATATACCTATTATACAGTATATTTATCAGACCACACAGTGTAGAGCATAGGAGCTCTGGCCAAGGAGGCAGAGAGACATGACTTTGGGCAAGTTACGTCACCTCTCTAAGCCTCAGTTTCCTTACACGCAGAAAGTAAATAACAATAGCATTACAGGATCAGGTTGTTGTGAAAGATGTGGTAGTACACATGAAGCAGTAGAAAATTCATGTATATAACCAATATTTATAGACTATCTACTGTATTAGTTTCCCAGGGCTACCGTAACAAAGTACCACAAACTGGGTGGCTTAGAACAAGATCTCACAGTTCTGGGGGCCAGAAGTCCGAAATCAAGGTGTCAACAGGGCCCTACCCTCTGAAGGTGTGAGGAAAGGCTCTGTTCTAGGTCTCTCTCCTAGCCTCTCTTAGGACCTTGACTTGGGCCAGCATAACTCCAGTCTTCACATGACGTTCTCCCTATGTGCAGGTCTGTGCCTAAGCTTCTCCTTTTTATAAGGGCACCAGTCATACTGTATTGAGGCCTACCCTTCTCCCGTACGACCTCATCTTAACTAGTTACATCTGCAACAACCCTATTTCCAAATAAGGTCACATTCTGAGGTACTGGGGATTAGAACTTAAGCATATGAATTTTTAGGGTATGTAATTCAACCCATAACACGTATTTTGTGCCAGACACTCGCACTGGAAGTCCAGCAGTGAATAGACAGTACTTGGGGTATTTATGTTCTAGTTGGAGAAAGTCACACAATAAATGTACAAACAAATAAATAAACAAAATAATTTCAGGTAGATGTAAGAGCTCTAAAGAAAGTGAAATAATGGATTAGAGCAATGGTCCTCAAACATTTTGGTTTCAGGACCCTGAAGCTTTTGTGTATGTGCGTTATATATCTGTCAATATTTACCATATAAGAAATTTATTCTATTCTATCCATTGTTCCAAGTTCAAAAATTGGTGACATGTATTTAATGCTTCATGTGGAAACACCAAGTTTAATATTTAAAAATACTAAATAAAGTAATGCTCAAAAAAATGTAAAATTTTAATGTCAACATTTATAACTCAAAACACATGATTTTTACACTATCATGGAATGTTGGCTCAAGTGATCACTCAAAAATCATGCCTAGCTGAGCCACATCTAGCCAAATACCTAAACAGTGTGTCCCTTTGGGTATTAATTTATTGCCACTTACCTCTGAATTTGTGGTTCTCAGCCTCACTGCACCTAAGAATCACCTGGGGAACTTAACATTTTTTGATGACTAAATGCCACCCTAAATCATTTTGGTCAGAATGTTTGGACGTGGGTTCTCTGGGTATCAGTGTTAATTTCCTTATGCCACCATAGATAATTATGTATGCTACAGTAGCTATGGAGAATCAAAACCAAACAAACACAAATGCTATACAGGTAATTTTAAGCCAGGATTGAGAACCATTGCTCTATTCTAGATGAATATGAACTCCAGCAGGCATAGATTAGTAAAATCAACCTCTCTATCAATATTCTGAGAGTCCACAACCTGACCTTGTTCTACTCTATGGAATCATTTTGATCCAACCTGAATATGAACTAGAATATGTACACTATATTAATTCCACCTGTATATAGACAGTCAAGTGATTTCAATGCTGGAAGGAAAAGTTCAGCTCTTGCTGCCTTGGAAAATGCCCAACAATCTGTCCTGCAAAAAGGTTGAAATGTCAAATGACGTTGCTTCCTACAAAACTGAATTAGAGCATGACCTCAAATGTTAATATATTCAGATTTTTCCTCTGCCCTTAGAAGGTCAAATATTCACAACAGTCATAAAATCTAAACTGCCCTATCCTCCCAGGATTTCTGAAGCTGCAGTAACAGATTATAAAATAAAAAGAAATTCCCTACTGAAGGAAAGTTATAGCCTAAGAAAAAGTAAGACTTCATGAATTGCAGCTAAACAGAGAAACATGTCAATTCCATGTTAATATCTAATAGTTATGCCATGCTATACAACTTAACAAAACTCTTTTGTATCTGTCAATTGATTTGATCCTCACAACAGCTGTATTTGGTGACTATTACTCATATTTCCATTTTCTATAAAAGAAAGTAGAAATTACAAATGGTTAAGTGACCCATCCAAACGTAACAGCACAGATAAGACCTAAATTTAGGTCTTATTCAAGAAAGGTCCTTTCAACTGCCTTTCCCTATATAGGGGAATGTGTCAACATTTCTTGAACCTGTTTTCCTGCTAGATGCTACCCAAAATAAAAACTTCCTTCCCAGAATAAGTAAATGCAAAATCTGTTTTTAAATTTTATCAATATATTATACAACTCGTAAGTCAGAAAGGATAAATTCATTCATTAAAATAGCATTTTTCCTCAAAGATTACTGGAGATTTTCTATTCTATATTTTCATTAACAATGGTTAAAACCAATAGTTACACAGGAGGGCCAGTTTGGGGCAGATTCCTTAAATGCTAGATAGAATATTTTTTCAGAACTATTTTTCTCAGTATTATCTCTCGTGTAAGTCATATAAACTGTAATAACGATAAAAAATCTAACCAAACAGACATGAACACAATTATCCCTAGGAGACAATTCTGAGTCAAATGAAAAGGCACAACGGTTAAAGAAGAGCTCTCTAGCATTTCACCTAAAAATCTGATCTGACAAACAATGTAGTAATGGTAACCTACATAAAAGGCAGTACTTTGAGTAATAGTGATGAATTTGAAATCCAGTCAATGCCCCATTTTAAATAACATCTGTGGCTCTTTGTAATCAATAATAATAAAAGAATTCTCTTTAGTTTGTGTTCTTGTGTAGAGGCTGAGGGGGAAATAGCCCTCAGAGTAACAAGATGGCAGGGACACACTCTCCTTTCATATTATTCCCCCCAAATAGCAGCCATTTGTTACAGAATCAAACAGCCAAATGAAGACTGGACGGAATAAGAGACCAAGGGCAACAGAAAAACAGATGCTTTGGCGAGAAGGCAGCCTATAAATGTTGGTTTCCCAGGATTTTGATAGCAGTAGTGTTTTATCTTTATCTCTGCTTGAAAGCAGAGTCTAATTGAATAAAAGAGTTTTTAAAATAGTGGGCCATTAATTAGGCGGCATGGGGTAAAGCACAGATTCAGTAATGTACGAGGCTTCTGGGAGCCACAGACTGCACTCATCGATTCTGTCAGGGCGCCAGAGAAACGAGAGAGCAGAATGTTTTGCCTCTTCTGGAAACCTACCTGATACATTTGGAAGAGGCTTCCCCATGCATTGCCTCTGCCCAAATCATGCCATAATTACTCTGGCACTGTAAGCTGTGAACTTGGCGGGCTCTGAGAGATATCAGATGTTTTTCTCATGCTTGCTGAACCTCTCTTAGACAAATTTTGCATTGTTTTTTGTGTCAGTTTTATCGTGAAACATCGTGTTGCCATCTGGGAAGAAAAACAACATGGTAGAGGAACAGCTGGTAAATGGCAATGGCCAAATAAACATTGGCAGGCACCCGCCATTAGGTGAGATAAGAGGGATGGGTGGCCGCCAACACCGACAATCCCTCACCGCTGGAACATTTTTCACTGTCCCCTTCTCTCTTATCTTCATTCAAATTCATGGCAATTTTTCATTCAGATACTCAAGCTCTCCAAGTGTCAGGTGTTGGGCTTTTTCTGCTCTGTCCTGGAGGAACAAGATAGACCTATAAAGTGCCCCACCAATTGAATTTCTCTCCTGGGCAGGACAATGGGCTTCTTGAAGCAACAGGCGAGCTTCTGATACCTTAACGGAAAGGCTCCCCTGAGGAATAAGAGGATACCAAGACTCTTACCAAGCTTTTCAACCAATTTGATGGCCTTTATTTTGGTCACACCCAACAACATCAGTATTTGTGGCTCTCAAACCCTTAAATCTTTTAAAGGCCATATGTATGATAAACCAACAGAAATAATATTATCATGCCTTTGGGAGCGGGGCAGTGAGAGGAAGTAAGTTACACCTGATTTACAAAGTTATACCCCATGCTTTCTTGTTTCTAAGATAAAAATTTTCCATTGCAACATTTCTAAAATTGAGATGCATAGAATAGATGTCTAAAAATAATCTGACAACCTCCAGACAGCAGAATAAGTTGTGAAGTGCCAATAGTCATCATTGCCTGCACATGTGCAAACTGGTGAACATTTGAAGGTAAACATTCATCCAATCACCTCAGTTGTATTATTTCTATTGTTGTAACCAACATCGTTGAATTTTTAACTTAAATTTGGATTCCAAGTTTTGGCTTAAAGTATCTTCAAAATATTACATTGAAATACAGCATTTTTAATTTGTTCAGTTTGCAGAAATTTGTTTCACACAGGCAATGTGATCAGAGGCAACAGAAATTGCTGAATCACTCAAAATAACTCAAAATTTTTTAAGTTAATAGAGGTTGGAATGATGAGCACATGTGTCTTGGAGACTGACACTCAAGCTAGTACATAAACTGACAAAACCTTTCAACTAACTTTCAGTACACAATTCAATTACATTTACTCACGATATATTATATTCATTAAATTGTATATTCAGTATATTACATTCAATATATTATATATTTATATACTTTATGGTCAAAATATTCAATATATATTATAGTCAATATATTATATATTCAATATATTATATTCAACATATAATTCAATTAAGGGAAATTTTATATGAAATATAATTGACATGTATTATATATAATTTTCCCTCAATTGAATTATACGTTGAATATAATCTATATTGAATATATACTGTGTTATATATTGAATATATATTATATAAAATTTTTTCATATGTATGAATTTAACCAAAAGCGAAATGGCAATGCAAACAAAACCCTGGAACTCTCGACAAGATCTAACTCTAGGTTCTATAAAGGATGAGGTTACAAGAAAGAAGAGCAGTGCACCACCATGCCATTTATAAAGGCCAGTGACTGAGGACCTTTGAATGCTGGAGTATAAAATGCTTAAATATAAATTTCACTTGTGAGAGTTATGAAAATGGCATGAAGTTGTATGCATCATTAATTATTTTAAAAAATCATACATAAAACCTATGTACAGTTAATGTATTGTTTCTTCTACTACCAAAAAAAGAAAAATTGATGGTGATATAGGAAATATGGTAACTTTCAGAATTGTTGAGAATCACCTAATTCATCCCTTTGTTTTATAAAGTAAGATCCTAAGGTCGCACAGCTCACTTGCAACAGAATTCAAACTAGAATTGTGAACTAAGCAGGTGGACATGAAAGGGAGAATGGGAGAGCGTGAAATGACATGCCTTGACCTAAGGGACAGACCAAATTAGGACCAGCCAGGAACTGCCCTTAAACAACATTAGAACAAGTTCTCTGGAAAAATTCCTGCTCCTTGAGATCAATCGTCACTTACACTACTACGATTAAACACAAGAAGATTGCTGCGAAAATCTAAGCAAAACCAAAGCATAAAGAAAACTTCCTAAAAATCTGTTTAGATTTGTTTCAATATTATTCATGAGAAAAGTCAGTCACTCTGAATGTTTCAATAAGTAATATAATTTATGTGTAGCCACATTCTTTTGTCAATGTGCTACTCATTCTTTTGATATCTGTCAGGTAAGTATATGACAATTGTTAATATCCTGATTTGAGCTCCAATGAAATTAACTGAATGAGTCTCTCGTTATATTGCTAATTCAGAAATTTTGAGATTGTAATTCATTAGTCCATAATCCTTAATCCATAAACTCAATAAAATTTTTGCCTACAGACCACTCATTTATAAGAAATTTTATACTAGAACAGCAGGGAAATACTTTTTAAAGTAAACCCATCATTGGAAAAAAGAAACTGCAAGCACTTCTTCCTTTCTTAAGCATCTACTGTGTATATAACATTTAATGGACTCTGTAGTAATGTCAAGAAAGGTCATTCTTGGCCCTATTTTACAGATGAAGAAACTGAAGCCTACAAAGGGTAAATAACTTGCCCAAGGTCAAGCAGCTGGAAAATCTAGAAAATCTGTCTCTAAGAACTATGACCTTAACTGCTACACTATGATGCAAGGTGTTCAATAATTAAATACTAAACTAGTAGCATATAACTGACATTGTGACTTAGAAGTCAGTTAAAGTAGTTCAGCAGGCTGGAAAATAAATAGGGCCTTGAAGGATAAATAAGCTTGGTAAAGGGAGATTTTGTCAGAGTCAGCAAATAAACAAATAAAACTAAATAACAACTATTGGACAACAAGAAAGGGAAACTCAGGAGGAAATAGTTGGAATTTTGTAGAAGGCCCACAGGAGAAGAAACTGAAATTGGAATTACATGTTGGCCAAGGCAGTGCAAATCAATCTGTAAACGATGGATGTTCCTTTGGAAGGCTTCCAGGGAGACACAGGAGTATAGACAGGAAGTAGCCCCCTCTTGATGAGTAAGTCAGTGCCTTCCTGAGAAGGGTAATAGCCTCACCTTTCAGTAGGGCCCAGATGACAGAATGCAAGAAAGCGACAGAGCTAATATGATCATTGCATTATAAATTAGAGCATTTAACCACATGGATATTTTTCACCCCAGAAGACAGGATCTTGTCACGTAACAGTATCAGTGAAGAAAGAAGCATATCCCTGGCCACAAAGAAGCACCGAGAGCTGCTGTATCTCTGCCTTGTTGAGAGTAAGATGGTTTGGGCACAGCTACAAGTTCATCTTCTGACCTACCTATCAACAACAGAATTTCATAGAAATAGAATAAAATGTAATTATTAAGTACCCCAAACTCCGAGAGGGATATGCAAGTTAAAGCTCAGGCTTTGACGAGCCCAGATTTGTGATGTCTAAGGTAGAAAAATCTTGTAACATCAACATTAGCAAAAGGGGCACACTGAGTTTAAAAAACTAGTAAAGTATCCTATCACAAGTAGAAACAAACAAACAACAAAACAAAAACCAACCTCTACATTGCACACTTACAATCAAAGCCAGGCCTAGGGTGAGGGGTGGGAGAAGTATTGGGAGAACCGGGGAGTCCTTGCCACAAAGTGGGCATAGGTGGGAACCCTAAAGGCTGTAGAATCTGTTTAAATATGTAAGGCAATTTATTCCAACCTCTAAATGGACTGCTTGGAACAATGTCAAGTACTTTAGGTCCTCAGAGTGGGAGCCTCACCTCTGGAGAAGCAAATGCAAGGAACTAAGAACTACTGGACCTGACAATGAACTCCCTAAAGAATGGGATAATATTTTATTTATATTAGAATTTCCAGTACCAAGCACAATGCCCAGAAAATATTAAGAGTTTAATAAACATTTGATGGCTAAACAGAGGCATGATGTCCCTTCTAAGAGTCCGTGAACTGTAGATGATACAGAGTAAGCCTCACCCTGAGATAAAATGTACATCGCTTAGGTGATGTTATCTGAGAAGGGCAGAGGGCACCTTCTTTCACTGAACTTCTTTGACAGCCCTCATGTTAGGCTCAAATGTGACCATTAGAGGGTCATTTCTCAGTGTTAGGCATTGCCCTCTCTCCTGCAAGAATGGCCCTGGGAGCAGCAAGCTCATGAAATACAGTACTAACATCTAACTGATGTCACTCTCCGAAGCACAAGTGGCATGAATAGCCTGATTTGGAGATATTAAAAGCAAATGAGGACAAAAAAAGGAATTTTCAAAAAGAAACCGCCCACTTAATTTGCTTTGAGCTCCAAATAGAGAAGACCACATCTTTTGTAACACAGAGACACCGCCATATTTTACAGCGGTAGCAATATTTGGATTCTCTGGTGCTATGTCCTCCCTTTCTTACTCTCTTCTTCCTTTTTTTATTTTTTTAATTTTTTATTTATTTTTTTAGCATCTTTATTGGAGTATAATTGCTTTACAATGGTGTATTAGTTTCTGCTTTATAACAAAGTGAATCAGTTATACATATACATATATCCCCATATCTCCTCCCTCTTGCGTCTCCCTCCCATCCTCCTTATCCCACCCGTCTAGGTGGTCACAAAGCACTGAGCTGATCTCCCTGTGCTATGTGGCTGCTTTCCACTAGCTATCTATTTTACATTTGGTAGTGTATATATGTCAATGCTACTCTCTCACTTCGTCCCAGCTTACCCTTCCCCCTCCCCATGTCCTCAAGTCCATTCTCTACGTCTGTGTCTTTATTCCTATCCTGCCCCTAGGTTCATCAGAACCCTTTTTTTTTTTTTTTTTTAGATTCCATATATATGTGTTAGCATATGGTATTTGTTTTTCTCTTTCTGACTTAACTTCACTCTCTATGACAGTCTCTAGGTCCATCCACCTCACTACAAATAACTCAATTTCGTTTCTTTCTATGGCTGAGCAATATTCCATTGTATGTATGTTCCACATCTTCTTTATCCATTCATCTGTCAATGGACACTTAGGTTGTTTCCCTTAACCTCAGCTCCAGGACAGTCCACGTACATAGGCTGCCTCTTCTGGGTAAAAATAGGCTCTGTTATTGTAGGTAAACCTCCTGGCTCCAGGTCTTTCTATCCCCTCTCATTCAAGCTACCTGCCATTTATTTGCCCCACCAAATATCAAAGCATATTACATAGCTACAATAACTAAAATACTGTGGGCCTGGCATAAGACAGAAAAAAAGTCAATAACTGGCTTAGAAATAGAAAGCAGTGTTTATTAAAATTTATATATTGTAAATGTGATAACTCAAATCAGTTTCAGCAATATTATTAAAATATTAAGTTATCTATTTGGCTTTTAAATCTATTTAATTCTAGTCTATTTTAAAGATAAATGCAAAAATATAAACCATAAAAAATTGAAAAAAAGTAATTTTATTGACTTTTTGGCTCTTTAAGCTTTAAGGTTAGATATTATAGAAAACATTAAATTTAACAACATATACTTTGTTTTCATATCAGAATACACCTTGAACAAATTTAAAAATATAATAGACATCTAATTTTTTTGGTAGCAGAACCTTAATTTCCCTTTGGGCAAACAGTGCTCCCGCTTGGTCTATTTGGGTCTGTCTCCAATCCCTCCAAAAATGGATGAGCAAGGTAAATATGGCCAATACCACATTTTATATCCCTGGATATGGACTGTTTCAGGAATGGGCACAAGGCCATGTCCACCCTGTGAGACTCACTTCAGGAGACTGTACTACAATGGCTGGGAGAGAGAATCTTCCTTCACTGTGGTGACTGAGAGAGCTGAATCTCTACATGGTCATATCACCACCAAGAGAAAAGATCAGTCTGAATTAGGTCAACCCAGAGGAAATCTCAGCTGAGAGATGGACAGATTCTGAGTCTGGATGATGCTATTAAGTCCCTGAACTGGGCTCTACCCAAAGGCAGTTCTCTGGAGCCTTCAGTGAGCCGGTAAACACCCATTTTTATTAAGCTAGTTTGATGTGGCTTTCTGTCTCTTATAACCAAAAAGCATTAAAACTCAAAACAAGGGGGGAAGAAAAATACAATATACATTTCATAAAGGTGGTAATTTTCTGGCTATATAAATTACTCATGTAAATTGTTAAGCATTTAAGCTCATCAAAAAATGAGCAATTTAATAAGAGGATAAAATGGCTAATAAAAATGAAAAATTTTAAATACACCATATTAATAATCAAAGAGATATAATTAATAATATTTTAGATGTCATTTTTCACCTATAAAGTTGTGATAATCATCAAAAATGGAAACAAAGATGAGATAAGACAAGTACTCTCAAGCACTGCTTGTGGGAAGATAAGTCTATACAGATATTTTTGTTGGTTCAAAACCTCAGGAGCTTCCCAGGTGAAATTTGAAACTGGCCCCCATACAATGAGGGTAAGGAGAGACAGAAGAAAAAGGCAGATCACTTCAGACTGGTAGGTTGTAGACTTAACAAGCAAGGGAACTTACATTCAAGGTTTGTCTTGAGTGACCTCTAGATGAGTAGATTTCTGTACCTGCCCACCAGAATCTTAAAAGTTTATATGGATGCCTTAATGGGGTTCAGTCATATATTCAATCCAGATGGTCTCAACAACACATTACTATCTCAAGGCTACGTCCTTGAATCAGCTCCAGCTGTGGGAACAATAGGCAGAATGCACATTCCAAGGAGAGGGGTGGGGTAAGAAGCCTCTGATTGCCTGGGTCCAGCTTGAGGGTCAACAGGCAGTCACGTCCTCTCTGTGACCTCCTCCAACAACTTTTTAAAGAACTACTGGATAATATATTATATTATATTATATACAAGAGAGAGAAAGACTTAAAGGCTCCAACACTTTGTTATAATAATTCCACATTATTATAATCATCATCCTAAGGAATAATATGAAATAGAGATAAAACAATATGTATAAGAAACCTCAAAAATCATGTCATTAAAAATAAAATTTACAAAGTTTTAAAAGCATAGTAAAATATTTTCATTATATCCTTAAATCAAAAAGGTAGTAAACAAACTTGTGTTTATAGTGTGATTGTGACTGGAAAATTATGTAGGCAGAGAAAAAAAGAGAAAAAACTAAACCAATGTTTATAGTGACTATCACTGGGTAGTTGGGTAATATTTATTTTCTTCACCCTACTTTTCTGAATTTTCCTAATTGCCTATAATAAGTGTAATCTTGGTAGTCAAAGGAATTTTTTTTTAAAGTTACTTGCTCCTCTGTCCCATTTTCTCACAAGTATACGGACTCTTGGAGGGTGCAGGATATCACAGACTCAAAGGGTACTCTAATTGGAAGAGATTTCAGAGATGATGTGGATCAACGTTTCCTCTATTTGAAGACCTGCAGTGAGAATGGGAGGGGCAAGGCACAGAGTTCATCCATAGTCAAGAAGGCTCATAGCTGTAAATGATGGAGAGTTCCTCCTTATATTAACTGAGCATCTTATTCTGAACTTATGTTGACTCACATCTTGGTAACTTCAAATCATTAATCTTAGTTTTACACTCTGGGGCAATGAAAATCATGTCATGGGAGGATCATGGCTTTATCATCAGGTAGACCAAAGTTTGAATCTTGGCTACCATTGTACTAGTATTATCATCTTGGGCAACAACTCTGAACCTCTGTTTCCTCAACCGTAAAACGAGATAATGATAGCCATCTCTTAGACAAGCAAAAATGATCCTATGTGTAAAACACCTAGCATAAGTATACACAGAAGACACTTATCAAATGTTAATTCTCTATTCTCTTATCCTGAGGGTTAAGCACATGCCTAGAATACAAGAATTCAAAAATATTTCTTGAATGAATTTCTTCTCAAACAGCTGTGAATCCACCTATGAAAACAATAATGCACCCTAGTTTCCCCATGATATCTTTGAGAATGCAATGAGAGAATGTGAGATGTTCTATGGAATTTAGGATACATTATATTTCAGCTTTACTCTGAATTCCTAGTCTAACAAAAGGGAAAAGATATTTGAATAGTCCAGCTAATGTTTCTCTTGAATCCATGTTACTCTCAGTGAACACCCTCCTCTCATAACTGCTCATAAACCATCTACAGAATAGCTTAGTCAAGAATTATGCTTACAATGACATCAAAATTATTAGGCTATAGTTTTCAAAATCCTTTTCCTTTTTTTTTTTAATTGACTTTTTGGCATTTTCTCTGTAAACTTTCAGTAAACTTTCAAGAAAAAAACTGAAACAACAACAACAAAAAACAACTACTTTTAGTGATGACCAAAATGTAATCAGAAATCATATTCATTGGTTCTTTGTATCCTGGGATGTAATGTATCAGGGTCTGAAGATCTGAACTTACTTAAAGCACATTGGTACTCTCTGTTTCCCTCCAACTCCCTATAATTTGATTCTATCTTCATATTTTCAGTTCTGCTCTTTCCAGGAAGGAGATCAGGGACTCAGAACAGAAGCATAATGTGATCTCTGGTTTTCTTCTATTAACTGTGACTATTATACCAGGTGCCCCTGAAAGGAGTCTCATCCCTCTGGACTCCTTTTAGGATTTCTGGCAAGCCTCTCCCTCTCTGGGCCAGCAAATTTCCCCAAATGGTTCATAGTAGTTTCTACCCATTCATCTTTGGTTATCTGACTCTGATTTTATTCTTTTAGGATAGGAACAGCAACAGTGATTTTATTTAATATTCTCCCCTTTTCTTTTTCCTCTGGATTGAAGCAGGATATCAAGTGGAAATTTTCCAATTTCCCCAGTACGGCATCTAAGATCAAAGGTGAACGCTAACATACTATAAGACCCCCATATTCTAATATATGGGAGCTTACTAATAGGCATCAGTTTAGAACAAGCCTTACTACTAATCATTACCATCTCTCCCTGGGCAATGTGAGAAGAGAACTTAGAGGGCAGTGAGGAGGGCAGCTGTTTAAAGAGACACTATTCCATGAAGTAGAAAGAAAATAGGTTACCTTGTTACCAAAAACCAAGGGAAGAGGGCTCAAAGGGAATTCATGTTAAGAATAGGGGGTGAAAGAGAAAAACAAATACCGTATGCTAACACATATTTATGGAATCTAAAAAATAAATAAATAAATAAAATGGTCATGAAGAACCTAGGGGCAAGACAGGAATAAAGACGCAGACCTACTACAGAATGGACTTGAGGATACGGGGAGGGGGACGGGTAAGCTGGGACAAAGTGAGAGAGTGACATGGACATATATACACTACCAAATGTAAAACAGATAACTATTGGGAAGCAGCCGCATAGCACAGGGAGATCAGCTCGGTGCTTTGTGACCCCCTAGAGGGGTGGGATAGGGAGGGTGGGAGGGAGGGAGACGCAAGAGGGAAGAGATATGGGGATATATGTATATGTATAACTGATTCACTTTGTTATAAAGCAGAAACTAATACACCATTGTAAAGCAATTATACTCCAATAAAGATGTTAAAAAAATAAAAATTAAAAAAAAAAGAATAGGGGGTGACTACATGAAAGGAATATGGGCAAGTTCATTTTCCAGTTGGCAATCTGTTTAGCTAGCACACCTGAGTTACCTGAGCCAAGGAAAAGAGAATTAGAGAGCATAGTGAGGCTGGGAGGAGAGGCAGCCAAGAAGTTATTTGCCTCATTATTTGGCATGTCATGGACGGATGATTTTTCCTAAGGGTCAACAGATGAGGAGAAAATCTGCTAAACTCTGTCCTTCCAGACCACCAAGAGGGCTGATCACCAAGAAAGGGGATCTCAGTTTGGAGGTGATCACCTTTTGGAGGGCCTAAGGGAGTAGAAAAGGTAAAGCCAGATTTCTCACATCAGGAAATATGCATTAAGAAGGGAGGGACTTTGGAGACACTCAGAAGAACTCACATACGAGAGGACCAGCAACTACGTGCCAGCCACACAGAAGGCATTAACGATTACCTTGAGCCAAACCAATGAGGACAGCTAGCCAAGCAAAGAACTCAACCTCACCATGGGCAGTGAAGGAGGTGTTTGCCCTGTCCCTCTTCTTCTACACTGCATGAACATGATAGAAGCTAGAGGAGGGAGGAAGGTGAAGTCAATTCTTTGTAGAATGAGAGGGAAAGAGCTCTGAATTTAATTTAAAACTTGAAACAACAACACAAGACTATTCTAATAATTAAAAGTGACTGGAACATTCTGCAATCTAGCCAACATATTATTAAGGTACCTGTTATTAATTGCCTACAGTGAGGTAGTATGGTACTTAACGGTACCACAGTACAATGAAAAAGAGCAGTAATTGGAAGCTTAAACCCAAATGCACTGAAACTCTTCAACAAATATATTTAGTTATATCTTCCCATGCTCTCATCTTCTTGTAGAATGAGGACAGCAGACTGTCATTATTTGATGTTCTCTCCCTTTTTCTCCCTTGTCTGGATTATACTGTGGTTGTACACTCAGGATACTTATGCCTTTTGGTATCCCTTACAGCAGCACAATAAAAATGACTCGGAAAAATAATCTGATATGAGAGTCCTCAAAGGGTCCCTATTCTACCTCTGCAATGCAAGAGTTCAGATATGCCAGTGGGCTTATGTGTGGACTACACAGGATGATTACAGGGCCTTTACCAATGAGAAATGACCCCATGGAGTAGAGACAGTTACATACACATTCAGCAAAAGGGCCTTGGAACTCCATGGCAGTGTGAAATACGGAGGGAATTCATCTCAATAGGAGATTCGAGATGCCTATTTCAGTAGAGGGCCAGTGGTTAATTTTATAGGTCACCACAGGCAACATCATTTGTAATATCTCCCAACCCATTTCCATAATAACTCACACCAAATTCCACTAGAAGAGGTGATACAGGAAGTCAAAGGGGTGAGGAGAATTATTAAAGTAAAAAGAATTTGAAAATCAACAGGCACACTAAGCAAATAAAACTCAAAATCAGATTATTGTACAAAAAAGTCGTAGCTGGTGAAAAGAGAATTCTTCCCCACATCATCAGAGCAACACTTACAGCCCTATAGGGTGACATTAATTTCAAGAGTTGTATTACCGTAAGGCAATGACAAGCCCTGTGGCCTGAATGAAAGTTCGCCCACCTTACCAGGAATGCCAGCCTAAAGAAGAGAGCTAGAAGGAAACAGAGCACAGATTGGCACACACACAAAAAAAATGTTAATAAATAGTTGTTAAAATGAGAATAAATGATGTAATACGAGGACTTTTAGGGATACAAGAGAATGTGAACTACTCTGAAGACCCTGACAAGAAAAGGGATTTCACAGATTACACTGACAGGGATTTGAAAAAAAGAATACTTTCATCATACTTCCCTTTATTCTTTATTAATCTTATCATTTTGGTTATACTGAATCCCCAGGTTAACTGTGGTCTGGAAGATTTAATAACTTAAAATGAAGATGAGAATCAATGGTTGAAAACTTAGCATTTGTATTTTAAATGGGCCTTTCAATATCTTAGGCCAAAGTCATATGTAACATAGGAATGTCAGGCACCACTACAGGGAGAAGAGGAGCCTTTTGAGGACAGATTTCAAATTTATAAAATTCTTAACAATATTGGCAGCCTAGTACTATACATTGATATGCTATTCTACAAAGCTGATATTTCTGACCAGTGTTATCAAGGGAAATGTTTTGGGTTTTTTTTCTGTTTTTTACAGTCACTGGTGATGAATTTGAGCTGATCCAATACATGGCTCACACCTCCTTGTGACCACTGAGTAAAGGAAATTGTATCCTCATGATGCTCATATTGGTCTGCTTTTTTTTTTTGTCTTACATGAAATTTCCTATAGCCAATGAACAAAACAAATTGGCAAGTTCTGTATCAGAATAAAGCAGCTGAATATTTCATATCCAACTATTTGTTATGAAGCCCTGAAGTGATATTGGAAACCTAAAGTGATTACTTCTCCATTTTGAATGTTTCGCTTGGAAAAAAATAAGAGGAAAGTGAATCTGCTGCTATAGGACTAATTCAAAGTTGAAACTTATAACATTCAAAACTCAGCATTACTTATTAGTTAGGAATTCAAAATATCTCTGAGTCATGGTACTTTTTGGAAATTGAAGAAGGAATTGGACTAGCATGCCTTATCCAGCTTGACTAGAGACAACACAACTGCAAAGCAAATAACGTGCACTTTCACCCCCAGTGACCTGGGAAATAAGCACAAACAAAATATTCAAGGGCTTAAAATTCAGCTGTGGGAAATTACTGCAGCTAAATAGAGAAAACAGCTGATCCCAGGGGAAGCAAGTAGATGGCAATGTGGGATGCAATTAAGAGCAGTGGCAAAGTCATTCACCATGACTATTTGCTTAATCCAGTCACTCTGAGCAAAGGTAGCTACAACGAGGAACTGTTCTCTCTACTCAGTACCTGGGGAATCCAGGGGTTTCCAGCACAAAGACCCATCAGTTGAAGGGCAATGTGACAGAGGATTCAGGGAGATTGGCTGGCTAATGGATGGGGGAATAAATTCTCCCAGAACGCTCCCTGTTCAAACCATTGGAAATGGAGTCGCCCTTCAGATCATCTGTATGCCTGTTTCTTTTTTCCATTTTCAATTTATAATAACAATAACGACCTAGACACAGGACGTTTCCTGGGCTTTAATGACTGTCTGAGGTTAATGGCCCTCAACTACACCTCAGGCCATCAACCCCTCCCAGCTGGTCATTAATCTCCGGGAAATATCCTGTTCCTGGGTCATTATTGTTTCAATATCAACTATACCTTAAAAGCTTTATGGATTCTGCAAATACACATCTCTTGCCAATAGAGATTATAAAACCTGTTTAGAATTCTGAAATTTTCTTGAGTTTGACCTCTCAGAGATGTTTTGTTCAAAACTAAAATTGGCTTAAGAAAACATTCAACTTTATCTTTGTTTGTTTATTCATATTTTCTCAGGAAAGAGGCCTATTGAATATTACAAGGACCCAAACAAAAAGCAATGAATATTGGAAGAAAAAGATCAACTTTAATGGGGAGCAACCTCTCTCCTGAACAGTAGCATAACTCAGCCTTTGACAACACTATGTTATTTGTGAAAATAGTTCCCCAAAATGATTTTATGTGTTTAAATATCACCAGACTACACCCCATACATAGAATTTTCAAAATATATCCTATTTCTAAAATCTCATTTTTAATTTCCACAAGAAACACTTCAATTTATACATTAAAATTATTACTACAAGGATTCTACCCATGGCAGAATGTTCCATATGAGGAGGGACTGCTGAGACATGAGTGAAATACAACTTCTGGAAAATGCAGCTTTTAAGATTCCAATTCAGAAGCAAAGAGGAGGATGGCTCCCCAGGAAGTGTTTGAGTTGTAGAGAGTTGGTATAAACAAAGGAGGGGGACAGGGCAGGTGTTTAAAACCAAGGAAATCCAACAAATGGTAATAGGGGCATGTCCCTGTAAACAGACAGACCAAGGAAACACGGGGACTTCGGCAGGCACTACCTTGAAGAGATGAGGAAGCCCTGGATGGGCTCCAGCTTTGAGGAAGAAATTAGGGTCAGAGACCCACGCATGAGGTTCTGATAAAAACATTCTCCACCTGCAGAATTAGCCAGAACTGCGTTCCCAGGTAGGCTTGTAACAGAGTTCCAGACCCTGAAACTGAGGAATAGGACACTCGTCACAGCAATGGGGCATGAGCTCAGGTGCCAGGCTGGGAGCACAGTCAGAGAAAACAGGAGGGCAGGCTAACTGGGTTCTATCTGCGTTAGAGTCCCATGATCAGAGGGAGTGGTCCTGGAGCCTGACTCAGAGCTGAATCTTGTAGCTGTCAGGCCATGGAGCAGAAAAATCAAACAGATCACACACAGCTATCCATTCCAATATACCATTTTGAAATTTTTTCAATAAACCTTTTCTGTGAAATGCCACTTGAAGATTTTACTCTAAGTCATATAAATGTGAAAACTGCAAGGTATCAGGACACAAAGTGGGAAGTAAAAGAAAACAATATGTCCTAGAATTTTCAAAATTAACTTCATCAGAGGGAAGTGAATCATTTAACTGATAGAAAATGAAATAATAGATTATTGTTTCCCTACTTGACTGCTATTATAATACTTTATGTAGGCACCAAAGTTGACATACTAATTGCTACTGGAATATTTTAACAGTGAAATCAGGAAAGCATAAGACAAAAAATTAATTTAAAACAGACTTTGAGATAAAGACTTGAGTGTAAATAGTTTATTTGGAGAACTTCTCAGATGATTCTTAAACCCCTTGTCTACTTT
Organism: Eubalaena glacialis; assembly: GCF_028564815.1. Taxonomy (NCBI): domain Eukaryota; kingdom Metazoa; phylum Chordata; class Mammalia; order Artiodactyla; family Balaenidae; genus Eubalaena; species Eubalaena glacialis. The sequence continues at coordinate 112,872,743 of NC_083717.1, read as the reverse complement.
TAGAATTAAAGTTGAAATAAGATTGGAGGGATTTCTTCAGAGGGCTGTGCTGTGAGTCTGTACCCACAATGGGGGAGGGTGGGAGTGCTACCCCTCCCTAGCCTAGTGAGATGTGAGTTCCTAAGGGAAGGGTGGGAGAGCTGCTTCTCCCTTTCCTTAAGATAAGTGAGGCAGACTAATGACCCCTAAATATGTCCATGTTATAATCCCCAGTGAATATGTTACTTTACATGGCAAGGGGTCTTTGCAGATGTGATTAAGGATCTTGAAATAGGGAGATTATCCTGGGTTATTTAGATGGACCGGAGGTAATCATTAGGGTCCTTATAAGAGAAGGGAAGGAGGATGAGAGTGAGAGAAGGCACCATGATGACAGAAGCAAAGGTCAGAGTCTGAGAGAGATGTGGAGATTCTCTACTCCTGGCTGTGAAGGTGAAGGAAGGGGACACAAGCCTAGGAATATAGGTGGCTTCTAGAAGCTGGAAAAGGCAAGGAAACAGATTTGTTCCTAGAGCCTCAAAAAGGAATGCAGGTCTGCCAACACCTTGATTTTATCCAGTGAGAGCCATGGAAGACTTCTGACCTCCAGAACTGTACAGTAACAAATTTGTGTTATTGTAATATTTTTCAGGTATAACCTGAAGAACTGTGTTTCCAGTATAGGACAGAAAGAACACAAAGTTAGAAAAATTGAGAAGGGAGTATAAAACTACACCAAATTTCAGTGTAAATTTTTTATGAAAGTGTGCATGCACAGGCACTAGTTATCCTTTTTAGGAATCCTCCATTTAATGATCACTCTGTGATTGCAAATTTTTAATTAAAGCTAGAGAAGCAAATTTAAAATAAAATAAAGGGTGATTAAAGACCAAGCATTGGTTATCTCAGAAGAAATGACCTCACTGAAAACAAAAATTATGTCACTAAAATGTGGGTTACACTGAATCAGTACTCCATAATACCAGCTCTGTATTATAGCTGAGGAAATTCCCTCTTCCTATTGCACTTTCCCAGGCTTACTGCAGAATGAACTAGAAAATGTTGAGGGATGCGGTCACAGGTATGGGAGTTCTTTTTAATCTTTTTAATCCCAGCAAGACATTTAATCTCTCTTGTCCTGTTTTCCTATCCGTAAAATATAAAGCAGTTGACTCATATGCTAATGAACAGACATTCAAAAATGGTAAAAATATAAGTGTATATTTTTAACATTATAATTTGGTTATACTTGAAAAATATAATAACTACACAAATATGTTCTTTGAATTGCTTTCAACTGGGAGGAAGGTGGGGAAACAATCTGAATGTTCATAAATTTGGTCACAGTAAAACAATTGTTGAGTATCTCATATTGGCTGAGTTGTGTTCCCCCGAAACTCATATGTGGAAATCCTAATTCCTAGTACCTGAGAATGTGACTTTGTTTAGAGACAGGGTCTTTAAAGAGGTAATTAATTTAAAGTTAGGTCATTAGGGTGGGTCCTAATCCTATATGAATGGTGTCCTCATAAGAAGAAGCGATGAGGACACAGACACACAGAGGAATGACCATGTGAGGACACACAGAGAACACAGCCATCTGCAAGCCAAGGAGAGAGGCCTCAGGAGGAACCAACTCTGCCAACACCTTGATCAGGACACAACCTCCAGAACTGTGAGAAAATAAATTTCTCTTGTTTAAGCCACCCAGTCTTGTTTAGTACTTCGTTATGGCAGCCCTAGAAAACACAGGCATTCTCCTGGCCCTCAAGAGGAGACAGATACGTAAACAGAGAAATAGTTTGGTGAGAAGGATATGGTGAAGCAAATTTTGCATATTATCAACTCAGCAGAATTTATGCGGCGATCAAAATGATAATTATAGAGAGTATGTAACAACCTGAAAAAATGTTTGTAAAAAACATTAAGTGAAAAGGTAAAACACAGCAACATAGCTATTCTACGATTACTATAAAAGATGGTTTATTAATAGACAAAAAATAGAAGAAAACTTGGAAAAACAGAGTTTTTTGCTTAGGTGAATCCTTGATGAACTTTCATTTTTTAGTTCTTTACTGCTGTTATAATAGCAATGATGCAATAAATTTTTAAATATTTAATTTTACTGATACATTCTCCCTTTTTTTCTTTTTTCCTTCACATTTTGGTTTATTTCAAGTTTCTGCTTTTGAGAAAGTTATTTTTGAAAGGGAATTCAAAAAGATTTTATGAGCCTAAAGATTGTACAGAACACAGAGATGTACAATATGTATCTTTTTAAATTCGTGTTTATGTTTTCTTCAGATAAATACCCAGAAGTGGAATTGCTACATCATATGATAGTTCTATTTTTAAGTTTCTGAAGAACCTCCATACCATTTTCCATAGTGGCTGCACCAATTTACATTCCCACCAACAGTGCACTAGGATTCCCTTTTCTCCACATCCTCACTGACACTTGTTATTTCTTGTATTTTTGTTAAGAGCCATTCTGACAGGTGTGAGGTGGTATCTCACTGTGGTTTTGATTTGCATTTCCCTGATGATTAGTGATGTTGCGCATCTTTTCATGTGCCTGTTGACCATCTGTATGCCTTCTTTGGAAAAATGTTTATTCAGATCTTCTGCCCATTTTTTTAATTGGCTTGTTTGGGGGTTTTTAGTATTGAGTTGTGTATGTTCTTTGTATATTCTGAATATTAGCCCCGTTAGCAGAAATAACCACTAAAAATAAGTAAGGACTTAAGGAAAATGGCACACTTGATTCTGTATTCGAAAAATAATGATCTAAAATGAGATTATAGAGCCTTGCCTGGCTATAAGCCTCAAGATCAAGCTCATTTATAAAAATATCCAAAGAAGAATTTGCCAAAGTAAAAGTGAGGACAAATGAGGTGAGCAGAAGATATAGCTCTCCATCCCTTGAGGCAGCCGGAAGGGCCAGGGCCCAGGCAGCTCCATTCAGGGCTCACACACCTGGCCAGGACCCTTACAGCAGAAAGGTGAGGCACAGCACACAGAGCCTGAGTGCCCAGCCTGGAAAAGAGCACGTATTTTCCCAACAGACTTCCACACAAAGGCCACGGCGTTCCTGACAGCAATGCAGCAAAATCTGACACGTCTCTCAGTAACTCTTTTGTGTGGGGCAGGGCACAGCACGGAAAAGTTAACAAGATGAAAACAGCTGCCCTAAAGCTGAACCGGATGTTAATCAAACCTCCTAAAGAGCAGGAAGGCTTATATCGAGGACCTTAATTTGCCCCCTAGGCCCTGTTTTTACCCTGATTTAGCAGTTCTCACTATAGCAATCTGTTGTCCTCATCCCACACAGGCCCCAAGCTTGGGATTCTGCTGCTCCTACAGGCTTGCCTTTGGTAGCCCCTCAAGGAGAAAACCTCCCCAGGAAGGAGATAGAGCTTTATTTTTATCCCAGTTAAAGTCCCTATCCAATCCATTAATAGCTACAATAACCTTGGTCCAGGGCATTTCCTGGAGAATCTACAACCAGCTGGGGTTAATGAACTCTCCCTACCATTAATTCCTGGGAGAGGCCATTGGCCTGAATGGTTACTTAATTACTCTTCTGTGTACAGCTTCATAAAGCAATGAAATGCCTTCTTTCAGGAAGAAGGGAGATGGTAATGGGGGTCATCAGAGGCCATTAATTTTACAAATAGTTTGTTAGAAACTACAGTATGTTAAGAAATCACTCTGGCCCACAAATCAACTCAATGCGGTCCTTATTAAGTTGAGATCCAAACCTTCCCAGGTTTCCATGATTCACACACATAAAGTTACAAGTGGTGCAGAATCTGGTCAAAATGTACATACTCAGGTATGCAGAAACATATTCTTTATATTCTGCAAATGATCTTATCTTCCCCTCTAGCTCTGATTCCTTAAGTTGGCAGAAAAGACTCAATGGGGCCAATTCAAGACACCATAGACTTTTCCCAGTTAAAAATCTCTTTCAGGTAATTTCTCAGTCTTAGGGAGATTCTTCCTCTCCAGAGCTCTCCTCTTTCCCAGGATATTGGCAGGTGCAGGGAAAAACTACATATCCTTAAGGAGGGTTGAAGGAGGAGCTTTGGGTCTTCATGGCTCCTCTTGCTGCTCCTGGGTTTGCTGGCCTTTCAGGCTGTATGCTGGCCCATGCTGCTTGTGCTATCCCTCCCCCCAACACACACACACACGCCCTAGAATGTAAACCCCATGAGGGCAGGTGTCTTGGCTGTTTTGTTTACTCTGTCTCCCTAATGCTTAGAACAGTGCCTGGCATACACAGGAGCTCCTTCAATGTTTCAGTGTTTGTCCAATGAATGAGTAGTTAGTTGGCTACATGATGGGATTAGACTGCTGGCCTTAGGAATCAGACTTTCCATATTAGTCACACTTCAAAGCAAGGGAGCTCAATCTGCCAGAGAAATAAAAGACAGGGGCTACCCCTTCATACTGCCCAGAAATCACATCCATTAAACTACTGCTGCCAAAGGGAAGACGTGACCATGAAACACACACAACCATCTAGGGTCTGAAGTCTCCACAGATGATGAGAAACCATTGCCACCCACCCCACTGTGACATGCTGCCCCCCATGTCAATAGCAGAGTCATGACACCTCAGAAGGTTCTGAGATTCTATTGGACAGTTCCACTGGGGAAAGATTAGACTCTTCAGAAGCTAATTGCCTAGAGCAGAATCAGGAAGACCATACACATCAGAAGAGAGGTGGAGTTTATGGAAGTAATGGATTTAAAGAGGAAACCAAAGGGGCAGAGCAAGCCAAATTTACTTCTGCTTGGTTTTTCTGAGCCCTGTTTAATACTAAGATCTTAATATCTGGAGATTCTTATAGAGGCCAGGCTAGAGAGCAGAGAGATTACTTTTCAGAGAAGTTATACACCTACACCCATGCCTATGGGCCCTTTAGGAAAGCTAGTGGCCCTAGAGTAGAAAGGGACTTGAGAACAATTGATAACCTCTATTGATTCTTATTGCTGTGTATAAATTCCAAAGGGTTTTGTGTTGGTGAACTATCTCTGAATATACCTGCTAGTAGGATATATACTGAAATTTCCAGCATTATCCCTGTATCCTCACTGTATCCTTACTGAGGCATAATCAGAACATGAGCAGAAAACCAAAAGGCTGAATTTTGTCATGGCCAAAATGTGAAGTTGGAGGGAAGAAACCAGTTAATTTTGTTTCTATATTTGGGGGCTCTTGGCTAGTTACTCTACTTCACAAATGGACCCATTTCCCCAACTCACTAGATACATCTCTGCTGATATTTTAGGGAATCTACAATGGAAGAACACAAGGAAGATCAACTAGATCATGAGTAAGTAATCATGATTTATGCAAAGCCACATCCAACGACCAAGGTATGAAGCAGGTCTGCTGTTGATGTCTTCCTTCATCTTCTAGTCTCCCTCTCTCTCTCCATCTACTATCTATCCCTCCCCCATTGCACTCCACCTCAAGCCTTTCATGCCCTCCTGAAGTGATAGCTATTATAAAGTCTTCTTTTCCAAAATCATCCCTCATCCTTACTCAAAAGTCTACCTCACTAACTTATTCATGGTTAATCATTTGAAAAGCAAACTAATTAATTGATACATGAAAAAGAAAAGCTTATTGAGAGCTTCCATGTGCCAGGTACCCTTTCTAGATTACTCTAGTGTTACCCTTATTTTATTCAAATTTACTTCAAAAAGATTTTTGCATTCTTGAAAGTGAATGCCTGGATCATATCTGTGTGCTCAATGAAGTGACTCTCATGATAGATACTCAAGCTTTGTAGCAGGCACTGTAAGAGAAGTTTTGAGATGGGAGGAGGAAGGGAAAGACTGAAGCCCTACCTGCTGGTAGAAATCTCTTGTGGCTCTGCATAAAGCTGGGCTCAATCATAAGGAATGTGCCAGCTACCTGGATAAAAGTACTCAATAAAAGTGTATTGCATGAGCAGATTTTGTGAACAATTTGTCTGCGAAACCAATGCAGGAGACTATTTAAGGAAGCAAGACTTCTGGAACCAGAGTGGAGGTGCACTAGTATATTGAGCCCTTTGGCTGAGAAAGCCTGAGAAAAACCTCTCTTGCTGACCAAGTTGAGAATTATTGAAACAAATTGTAGAGCATGATTAAGAAATATAATTTCCTAAGAATGAAAAAGGAAAGATGTGCTTCCAGAAACAGCCAGGTTAATGAATTACATGCCTTCTAGATATCCCCTTTAGTCCAAAGATTACTGATCTTAAGATAACAGGCCCTTGTTCAATTTGGGGACTGAGTCTACAGGTCAGAGAAAGTGGAAATCTTAAGACTGGTCCAGTCAAAGAGGAACATTAACAGTTTGAATACGGACCTTGAAAGGGATATGCAGAGAATTGATGAAGCAAATCAGGACCTTCTTCTCAAAATCCACGAGAAAGAAGATGAGATTCAGAGGTGAGTGTTGGGGTTCCATGAGGGAAGTTCTCCATCCAGAGGACGGGGTGGAAGAGAAGAGACAACACTAAATTTTCCTGTTTGTTCTAGAGACCTAAATCTTGTACAGAAAAGTTTCTTCTTCATTCTTTGGCATTTCTCTGTGGCTCAAACCCTGAAATACAGCAAGTTTTAAAGAGATTCCTAAAAAAATTGGGTGATATTTACCTGAGTTGAAAGAACATTGGGGTGTTTGACTTGGGAATCAGAGGAATCTTACTTTTCCTGCCTTGAAAGTGATTCTGAGTCTAAGGATCCAGGAAAGAATGGTTTCCAACTTGAGATTCGTGTTTATTGTCACTGAGGTACCCCTGAAACTGATATTTGTGTTGTGTCAGTTCTGCCAGATCCTCACAGTGTGTGCTTGCGTCATCTAGGCTGGAAAATGAGATCACTCAGACCAGAGACCTGGCAGAGGATGAGGAGTGGGAGAAGGAGAACTGCACCACCATGGAAAGGGAAAGAGCCTTGCAGGAGCTAGAAGAAGAAACAGCCAGACTGGTAAGCAAGAAGCTGGGAAGAGCTATATGATAGGTTTTATTCATCATCCTGTCTCTCATCAACTATCAGATAAGCTAGTCTCTCCTTTTTACATACAACTAGTAGTCAACTCAAAAGTCATGGCAGGATGTGTCCATGCATGGAAAGGGATGTGTGGAGGGTAGGGTTTCTTTGGTAATACTTAGTATTGGGAAGCCCTGCGTGTGGGTATCTCTATCCCTGGTAAGTTGGTGTGTATGTATTGAGATCAAACCACAGGTTCCTTACCTGACCTTATGCAATAAGGTGGAGTTCCTGCAGGAAATCATCACTGGAGCGAAATGGAGAACAATCAACTAAATAAAGACAGATGATGGTATGCAGATGCACACTTACACTCTGCTTCTTTCTCTCAACAGGAAAGGAAGAATGAGACTCTGGCCCACAGTATAGCAGAACTTGAAAGAAAGGTGGGATGGGGCTCTTGTGTTCCCCAGTGTTCCCACAGCATCCCCAGGCACCAAAGAGGCAAGGGAGCAAAAGTGATCATAGGGGATCCCACATGTCAGAGAGGCCTGTGCTGGGGTGGATACTACTCTCCTGAGGCTGAGCTTCATGACCTAAATAAATGCCATGGATCTTCCCTGAAAGTATCAGATGGAGGGAGTGAGTGGGTTATTCAGGGTATTCAGTGATCCCACAGGTTCCTTCATTCTATTACAAAAGAAGGTATTCCAGTAGACACTCTGTTAAAGTGATTGGCTGGCAACTTTGTAGTGAGAGTTAATTTTACTTTCAACAGAGACTTAAAAATACTTAATTCCTAAGGATTCCCTCTTCCTTGTCTAGGCATTCCCTCTACCTCAACTCCTGCTCAGAATACAGTGGGCTTCCTATGATACCCTACTTTCTGACCCATACCTGAATAACCCAGCATGGATTAGGGGTTCAGAAAAGTACCCCTGCCTTGAGCAGGCTCTAGCTTTGGTGGCCAAGACTAGTGAGAAGAAGTTAGGGGTAGAATAAAGATGTTTCCAAGAGCACCAAGTATCCACCAAAGGACCACCTCCTGGCAGCTTTTATCAAGACCAAATTACCAGGCCACACACACACCAGAGAATGTCTTTGTTTTCTTTATTTTTTTTTATTTGATGTATTTTTTATTTGCAATGTATTTTTTTATTTTAAACTGTAGCTTACAAGGAAATCTCAAAAGGCAACTAAGTGTGAACAAGGCAATCTAAAGGGAACCCCAGAAGAGTCAAAGGTAAATGGAAAAGCAATCTTGAATGGGTTTGGACTATATGAACAGGAAACAAGCTTTCAAGTGGAAACAACTGTCAAAGTTGGGATAAATTCTTTGTAGTTTTACCCATGTCAGGCATAAGCCTGGGCCACTGAGTGCTGACATTTCCTCTGCTCTTAGTAAGGAGTTTTACTCTGAAGCCATATATTTTGTTGTTTCTTCCATGAGGAAGAGCAGAACACAAATGCATATATAACACTGGAGGCAGTTGAAGTCCCTAATTTAAATCCTGTCCCCAGTACTTAGTGTGGTATATGAAGGGCAATTTAATCAGTCCCTCCCAGCCTCCATTTGAAAATTGAGTGAAATTGCGTATATAAAGTATTCTTTCCATTTTTTGGAGAGCTAAAACCTGAAGTCACATAATTTTAAAGTGACTATTTAAGAGTCTGGCTAAGGTGTATGTATGAATTCATAGAGGCAGAGCTAGGATCTATAAATCTACTGCATGCTAGGCAACTTACACATCCTGTCATGGAATCCAATCAAGAAAAGAAATCATTACATTGGTCATTCAAGTATCTAGTGAGTTCTGCATGCTAAGTGCATCAGACAGTGCTTAGCATTTCTCTAATTGTGTTCCAGAGCTAAGAACCTGGACACAACCACAACACATCCGATCAAAGATGCAAGAAGAATTAGAGACTTACTTTTTTTATTTAGAGAACAGGTAAAATTCTAACTTGATACTTTCTGTAGAATTACATCTTTATCCTTGCCTTGTCTAATTTTTCTTTAGCTTATTAAGCCCACACTTAAGCCCATACTGTGTATATGAAGGCTATGAAGATATGGACACAGTGAAAATAGAAATATAAAATGAAAGAATAGAGAATCACTCCCCTATCTTCTCTTGGTCAAATTAGTGTTGATGGCCACAAAAAAAAAAAAAAAAGAAGAAGAAGAAGAAGTTGTTTAAAGCCACCAAGTAAGCTTGCTTAGTCATGCACATCCAGGAAATTTACCTGGAAAGAAAGAAATCTGGATCCTGTGTGTACATCAGGAAGAAAGTGAAGTTAAGACTAGAAAGGATTATGAAGCCCCATGACTATCCTTACCATATAACTGCAGCAGTCAGAGATTGATTTTCTTCCTTCTCCTGCCCAAAACAAGTTTTCCTGACAGTAAGGCCACCAGAATCTAGTGGGGACACTTTAATGCTGGCTATGTCAGGTGAGCTAAGCTGACAGACTATAAATAGAGAGTTCCAGGTGTTGTCAGAACAATGGCCATTATTTTCCTAGCAGCAACCAGCCCAGCCCTAAAGAGTTCTAGAGTATTATTAACCCTCTGAATCACTCCCTTTTGCCCACCTGTTTTGTAGAATTCTTAGGTGATATCTCTAATTCTATGAAATATACAGCATCTCCTTTGCTTCTGTTCCTCTTGCATGCTGGTGATTAGTTCAGTAGTTTAATGGGATGCCTGCTTCAACTCCTTGTGACTCAGGCCACTGTCTTGAAAATACAGCCTTTAGCACATTTTTCTTTCTGGCCCTGGATGTAACTGACTGGAGGGGAAAGGAACTGTTAGAAGCATCCAGATGTAAAATAATGATCCCTAGATGAAAGTGGGAACAACAGAGCTGAAAGGGAAGGAAGGGAAAATACAGTTATATCTGCTCTTCCTACAGAATATAACCCAAATGCATCCATTCTTCCCTATCTACTACTACTAATAGTACTACCCTCTTGCAAGCCACCATAACCCTCACCTGGATGCTGAAGTAGCCTCCTAACAAGTCTTCCTGCTTCAACTCTTACTCCTAAACAATCTCACTTCCCACATATTGAAAAGTCTCTTCTTTAAAAACACAGGTCAGATTGTGTCTTTACCACTTGAAGCTCTCTCCTGGCTTTTCACTACAATTAGAATAAAGAACCAAATTTTGGGGACTTCCCTGGTAGTGCACTGGTTAAGAATCGCCTGCCAATGCAGGGGACACGGTATCGAGCCTTGGTCCGGGAAGATCCCACATGCCACAGAGCAGCTAAGCCTGTGCGCCACAATTACTGAGCCTGCGCTCTAGAGCCCGCGAGCCACAACTACTGAGCCCACGTGCCTCGAGCCCGTGCTCCACAGCAAGAGAAGCCACTGCAATGAGAAGCCCGTGCACCACAACAAAGAGTAGACCCCGCTCGCCACAACTAGAGAAAGCCCACGCGCAGCAACAAAGACCCAACGCGGCCATAAATAAATAAATAAATGAACCAAATTTTTTTTAGAAGTTATAACGCCCCACATATGTAATCTCATCAGTGGCTACCTTTCCCCACCTTACCAGTATCCCCTGTGCTTCAGCCACATAACTTCTTCATACATACCAAAGTTCACAGTCTTGGCCCTTGTTGTAACCTCTGCATGGGACATAGTTCCTCCAGATCTCCATTTGACTAATATTTATCTTTCAGATTTCAGCTCAAGTATCATCAGAGAGGCCTTCGCCAACCACCTATATTAGCTCTTATGCCATCACTCACTCTCACTCTCAGCACATTACTCTGCTTTTATTTCCTTCACAGCACTTACCATTATCATGTTGACTCATTTGTTATGTCCCCCTACTAGAATGTCAGCTCTGTGAGGCAGAAAGCCTATCAATTCTGTTCGCCATTGTATCCTCAGTACTCCCCCTGCCCTTTCCCTGTCACTCCAGTATAGTGGCCAATATAGAATAGGCTTTCATCAAATATTCAAGGAAGGAAGAGAGGAAAGAAGAAATACAGGGAGAAAGAAAGGAGTGAGCCATGAATATATAAAAGCAAAAGTGACACTGAATTTTTCAAGGTTGATGTTTTTCTAAGAGAAATAGCTAAGGAAGAAGGAAGCTAAGAATTGAAGTTTAAGGGCGAAGGAAGCACTGATGAATACTCAAGTGGTCAAGAGTGCAGGCTCACCAGGCAGCTGCAAAGGACAGTTTGACTGCCCTCCATCAAAAAGATATCTGAAATGGTGCCCAATGCACTTCAACCACCTGTGAGATAACCTTTGCTATAGCATTTCAGAATGGAATCCTGTTTTTGCCTTGCTGAGTTACCAGCCTCCTTCCCTGTCTATAGGTTAAGTTACAACAGCTGGAAGCCTCCTGTGCAGACCAAGAGGAGGAGCTGGCCAAGGTAACCACAGTAACTTCAATGTTACTCCTCCCAAAGGAAGGGATACTCGATTCTTGGTCAGACGATCTAATGCATTCCTCAAATGATTGAGTTATAATAAGGTTCTAGATCCCAAACCATTATGGGATCAGGAGGGTATGAAGGAAAGGAAGATGACTATAGTCTCCTAAGTTACCTTCTATTTAATATTTTTTATAGGATACATTTCATAATCTATATCTTCCACAAATTAGTATCTATTCTTCTCCCAACTGTGCCCAAATAATCCCCATGGGACTATAAAATATAGCTTGTTTACCCTCAAAAACATTAGTTTATATGTACAAAAAAACATATTTAGAACAATTAGAAAACCACATTTAGGGTCTGGTACACAGGAGGAAACAAGTGTACTATTGTTCTTACAGCAATTCACTGAGAAAATTTAAAACTAATAAATTTTAGTCTCCCCAGGTAATAGAAGACTATGCACTTGTGGCCCAGCTCTGTGAAGATCAGGCCCTCTGCATAAAGGTACAGCCTCTCAGTAAAGGGACAGCAAAGGGTTTGTTCAGGTACAGGGTGAAATGGAACCAGGTTTTTCAGAGCATACTGTCTGGAACAATTTTAACTCTTCAAGGTGTCATTCCAGAGGGATTTTAGGGTCTCTGACACTCCACCACCAATATCATTCTGTTACTTCCCTGGTCTCCCAGCCTCTGTGCCCTTAACTTAATAATGAACACTTTTCCTGTTTATAATCCCAATTACCCACAGGGACCTGTCCAATGGTGAAATATAGTGAGAGGTCAGTAGTGGTGGGGTGGAGGCTAGGAAGGAGAAAAAGTGGCAGTGGGAATACCAAACATTTATGTTACAGTGTAATAATGCGTGTTTATTATGATTAGGAAAAGCACAGGGCTTTAATTAGTAACCGTGCTATCTTTTATTTCTCTTTGAAGAAGTACCAGGAAACTTTGAAGAAAATAGAAGAAGAACTAGAGACTCGGTTCCTCGAGAGAGAAGTGTAAGCTTTGGCAAACAAAGGAACATCCTGGTTTTAGTGGTAACTCCATCTCAGCCTGGGTCAGAGCAAACATCTCTCTAGTTCCAGTTTGGAATTGTGAGGCCCCCAACACCACATATCTCTCCCCTCTGTAGTGATCAGGTCGACTCCCACTGAACCACACCAACTTTAAAACGCAGGTCCTTCTCCCATCCTTCTTCAAAGACTGTAGAAACACATCTCCCTTCATAGCTTTATCATGTTACCAATTATTTGGGTTTATATTAAGGGTAGGAACATGTGCTTTAAAAAGGGTTAGTGGTCAGGCACCTTGATAAGTAGAACATTCATATTAAACATAAATAAAAGCTTCCTTCCCCCCAAAAATACCCCTTGAGTTTGTCAAAAGAGTTTAAATGATGAGAAACTAAACCAAAAACCTCACTTCCATTTCTTGACCCTCTTTAGATGTTAAATCTTAATTCAGTCAAGAGTATCTCTATATATTAAATATTTTGGAATCTTGGGGTGAAGAGAAAGAGACCCAAACTGAATAAAGCCTCTAAATAGGCAGGTACACACCGTGGCCTTGTGTCCAAGACACCAGGACTTGGAGGTCCTCGCCCCTAAAGGATACCTTCAAGTCTCCCAAAATCCTTCCTGAGTACTAGGTATGGCTTGACTGCTAAGCTAAGTTTCTAGAACAAGGCTATTCAACAGATATTTCTATACTATCTATTAAGTATCCACTTAGCCACTTACTGAGTACTTGAAGAACAGGTAGTATGACTGAGGAACTTATTTTTCATTTTAATTAATTTAAATTTAAATAGCTACATGTAGCAACTGGCTACAATAGAATTAGAATATAAAACTGTTTTTAAACAACGATCATATAGTATGAATCTTTGAGTGCACTTTATCCAATCTCTATCTTGGTTCTTTTCCCCCTAGGTCAAAAGTCATAAGCATGAACTCAGCATGCAAAGAGCGTAACGGCCAAAATAACAAGGTAACCACCTACTCCATCTTCAGCTTCTTCAGTGTCATCACCTTTCAAAGGAGTTTCCAAAATCACTATAAGCCACCAAACATCTAGCAATCTTCCCATGTGAATTTTCCAAGAACAGTACCAGATATAATTCCAAAGCATTTCAACCCTAAACAAACAAAGAGGATGCTAAGGAACAATTGTCTTTCCTCTTACAGCTGTGCAAATGAGGTGTTCTCAAAGAAACCACCCCCAGACCAAAGAGAGTTTAGAATAGAAGCGAGAAGGAACATTAACTGAGGGTGCACTCTGTGGAGAGAAGGCCAATACATGACACAAACATCACTCCTCTATCTCCCGTAATCACAGCACTCTTTCCTGATGATCCCAGCATGGTCCAGAATCTTTTACTGCACAGAACACCAAGGGCATCTATCACCATCTAATCAGAGTTGGCCTATGAGTTAAAACATAGGAAGCAGCTGCTTCTTTATGATACAGCTTCAGTGTCTATTCATCTTTAACATCATGTGTCACCAGCACATATGCAAAGGTCTGAAGGAAACAGATGCGGATGTAGAGCACCAGGCCTCTTGGCCTGCTTGGTGTCTTGTGGAAGCAAGTACATAGATAAAGTTAATTGGACTTTAATTGTAATTTATATTTCCTTTAGAGCCAAGGTTGACATTCAGCAGAAATTTTATGTTGTTGAGATATATGGTCTTTATAATCTCAGAAAAGAGAAGTCATCTCTTCCTTAAAAGCAAATATCAACATTTGACTACTACCCTTGAGGTCCTCCAGATGTCTGAATATATGTTAGACCATGTCCACAGTGACTATAGTTCCCACTGTCCTGAACAGGTTATTCTGGTCCCAAGCTTATGTATTCCACTCAGCAAGCAAAACTCCTGAAATTAACTGAAGTCCACCTCTCTAGAACCAAGCTTGGCATGCTACCTGATGTGTCCCACCATCTATTCCCAGTGCCTTATTAAAGTATTCCTTCTGACCACCTATCAGAGAAACAACAGGACTGTCTTCATCAAGATTATCAGAGTCCATGTGATGGTTCAACGACCTATGATGTTTGAGCAATCTCTTTAGAGAGGCTGCCTGAGCAGCTGACCAGCTAGCATGCCACTTAATCTCACTCAAGCTATAGAATCAAATTTGTAACCCAGAAAGCTGCTTTCTAATTCCAATTCTGCAAGCCTCATTTCCACAGTTTTCAAGTGTGATCATAATTCCTCTTCCTTTTTATCTCACAAGGAAGTTAAAAGGAAAATGAAGTAACTGAGAAAACATTTTGGAAGAGGGATGTTACAGAAATCCAGGATATATTCTCATCTTTACATTTTTATAGCTTTCAAAATTTATCTCTTGGAATATCTTTGTGTGGTTTTTATAGCCTGTAAACTTCTCTAAGGGTCACTGGCTAAGTAGAAGGTAAGGGTATAGTTGAGAGGGCCCAGAATGTAAACTGAGAGGACCTGGGTTCCAGGCCTGGTCCTGCCACTTACAAGCTGTATGACCCTACCCTTCTAAGTCTTCATTTATTCCTATCAATATATAAAAAGGTAATGCAGTTTTATATATATATATATATATATATATATACACACACACACATATATATACACACACACACACATATATATACACACACACATATGTATGTACATATATTTGGCTTTGAAAATTTCATCTGCTTATGTATATGAAAAAATTTGTAAAATTTTACCTAAAATAACATTTAATTAATGGCTCAGTACTACTTGGCAGTGATAACAGCCTCCAGAAATTGTTTATTTATCACTGTCCTTTCTTCTTCTCCCAGGATAACTCTCTCCAAAAGAAGAAAACAGGGTTCTATAAAACGTAAGTAAATCCCTTTGAGTAAACTTCCCAGAAAACTGGGAGTTCTACTTAGCCATACTAGCAGATAGCAAAGTCTAGACAAGGAGAACATTGTATACACACACACATGCACACACACAGTCAAGTCAACGAATTTGTTTTATCAATGACTACATTTCTCAGTTCACTGTTATGACTTCCTTGTCCAAAGGCGATGACTAAGCTCAGCTTTCCAGTATTAGAAGCCAGTGGCCTAGCAGTAATCAGAAACAGGAATCCTATCACCTAGAAGAGATGTGACAAGTCTCATACTTACCCCCTTTTCCCTTCAACACTTTCAACTAGTTTGATGTGTCTGGTTTCCCAGTAACATCAGTTGATTAGAAATGGGGACTCCAACAAAAAAATAAAAAATTAAAAAATTAAAATTAAAAACAGAAAAACAAAAGAAATTTTAAAAAATAAAAAGAATAAACAAGAAGGGTTATAAAAAAGAAAGAAGGAACTTCTGCAATATACGATAA